>NC_133032.1:13036666-13370000 GCF_048771995.1 Taeniopygia guttata | reverse complement strand
TTTCACACAAAACTGCCTCACAACAAAAAGACAAGATAAACTGTTTTGGGGAGGGCAACAATTTAGTAAGTAAAATTTTAAAAAAGTGTTAAATATATTAAGCATGGTGAGGTCTTTTACAGAAAATAAATTAAATTAATAGCCTTTGCTGCAGCTACTGCTATCTGGTGAAAACCCTTTCACCACATGGCTAATGGTGTAGCTCCAGTCATTAGTGAACATAGTCCTGTGAATCAAAGTTTACTCTGTTGAATTACCAGCTGTTAAATATATGTACAGGAGTGATGTCTTTTCTCTTAAACTAGTAAAATAAAGATATGAAAGATTTAAACCAAAATTTACTGAGTTCCTCCTCCATGGCTGCTCACCTTCTCACAAACACATTTCCTCAATGACAGAATCTGGCTCTTTACTTTCATGAATATACTTATGGCATTCCAGGTAGACCCACCAGCTTTCCAGTTTACCACCTTGAAAAATGAAAATTGAAATAGTTTGTTTATATCTGTGAAAAGGCACATGACTCATCTGCACAATCAGCTTTCCTGAAGAAGGAGACATCTTAAATTCAGAGAGAATGCACCAAATTGCTTTCAGAAATTTATCTGTAGACATTTGCATACATATAATAACCTGGAGTTTACTATGAACAACTCTCTGCTCCCTGAGTGCATGAGCAGCCTTTTGTCTGCAATTCTCATATAAGTAATTTGGGCTGGTGGCTCTCAGTGCTTCCCAGAATCACCCTCCAGTCCTGCGACCATATCTAGAAGTTGAGTAAATTTTGGCTGAGACATATATATGTGCCCAAAAAGGGCAGTGATCTGGTGTGGAAGAATCAGGTTTCCCTAAACCTGTGGAAGAATAAGGTGGCTTTTAGTATTGCATCTAATATACATCTAGTGCAGATATTTTTTTCTAAATTCAAAACCAGTTCCACACAAATCCAAGATATAGGCTGTTTTGTTGAAATGCAAACCTGAATGGCTGGTAAATCCTACTCTGTAATTTTTTCCTTTGTTATAGGATTTTTTTTCTCATTTGTATTTTACATCTTCTTGAGTCATTTGTACAAATTCAATACAAAATAAGTAACAGTAAGCTTTTAACTTAAAACCTTGCCAGGTGCCATATTTTATTCTTTTCTTTTTATATGGATATTACCTATTCTTCTAACAATTTAACTAAGCATTCCATTAAATCTCTGTAATGCAATTAATTCAGATGGAAACAAATTTTCCATGAACATGGAAATATCACGTTTAGAATATTTAGTTTAAAACTACCTGTAATTTGATGATAACATTGTTTACCTTCATTCAAACTTGTGATTATATCTTTATTCAGTAGTTTTGTGGGTTTAAAAAAGTTGAGTCTCTTTTCTCCTTTTCAGCTTGTTTTCAGAATTTGAAAAACGGAGATACAAAGGGAGCTGTGGCAGCTGAATTCTCTTTCATGTGTGTCCAGTCCAGGTGAAGCCCAGCATAATGTACTGTAATATGTGTCTTCAATTCTCTGATACAATGACCTGTGCATCCTCTAAATCCCCCACAGAATGCGCAGACACAGACTGATTGAGGTGAGTATGGACTTAAGTATAGATATTGTTCTTTGTAGCTCTGAGGAATCGGCACTTTTGCCAAATGTGAGATGATGTGGATTGTAATCTATTGAGATATGAATTCAGACTGGGCCCTATTATACATTGTAAGAATAGCTTAATATTTGCCTGGAGTAAGTTTTGTGGTGGATTTTTATTAGTTTTTTTTAAATTTTCTTTTCCTCAAAAAAAACCAAACTAGCAGAAAATAAACCACCCCCATTTTACAGTTTCTGATGCTTTGCATTTCCACTAGCAACAGTAATCATGATAGTATTTTTGTGGTAAGAGCCTCTTGGTGAAGGCTGGGGTAACATAATACCAGAAATCCCAGCCTCTTCCTCAGGCCTATGGATGCAACTGTGGAGAGAAACCGGTGAAAGGCCTGCACACGGGAACCATGGATTTTACGCGTCCTGATAGTGCAGACTTTAAAAAAAATATTCTGGCAAAGAAGAATGAATATTGAGCATAGACACTCCCAAATCATAGCTCCTAGCTATTTTAACAAGATCACCTTTCTAGTGTAATTGGATGAGAATATTTTATTTTCCTTTGCCCCAGTAGGAAAGGAGTAGGGCAGCAGTTTGTCTTATAGGTCTTGGTGACAAAGGAGTATTTTAAATGCTTGGTCTTTTGTTCCATAATGAATGAGAAACAAGAGCTTTAACACTTTAACAGAGCTGGTAGTCACAGCAATTAAACAGCATATTTAATAATCTCCCAACCCTTCTGTTGGAATCAAAAACTTAATCCTGATCCTAAACTAATATGATTGTGTTGTGAATGTGTGCCTCTCTCCGGCTCCCTATCTGGTGTACTGCCCTTGCAGAACTGCCCTTGCTCCCCTTGTCTTGGCACTCCTAAGGAGCTCATTGCTGTCCTTACCGTGGTCAGTCTCCTTTGTAAAACACCCTACCTACCAAACCTGGAAGGTTTTTCTACTGCCACTTGTCAGTAACACCATTTCTTGCCTCTCAGCTCCACTGGTCCTTGGGCTGCCCTGCCTTTGGCTGTGCTTGGCTGGGGCTGCTGGCAGAGTCCAGGGAGAGCCCTCCAGTCTCCCCAGGAGCCACGAGGTAGGGAGGCTGATGTACCTGCTGCTTTCCTGCTTTCAACACTATAGTCATAAGTACATAACACAGGCAAATATATTGGGATCTTCGGTGGTTAAATGAATAAAATTATCACAGCAATTCTGTGGGTCAACAAAAGAAAGGATAGATTGGAACGTGCGGCTCTTAGGGAAGTTTTGTGACAGGAAAATTTGTCTAGGATTGAAAAGGTTCCAAGAGATACTTTCACTTATGAATTATGTTCAGTAAAATTAGTTGGAATCTTCATACCTAACTGAATTTAGGTTTTACTAAATTCCAGATTTTTATCTTAAATATAAAAACACAGATTAAGAAGTTAACATTTAGATTACTATTTTTATATTACAAGTTCAAAAAAAAAGAGATAGATTTACATGAATTTGCCACTAACATATTTTATAGAAAACAAATTCTTATAATATTTTCAACTGCAACTTTTCCAATTTTAATCTACTTTAGTCAGGGTCATTCTGTAATCCAAATTTTTAGGGATTTTTTTTTTTCATTCAGCACTTAAAATGGAAATCTAGAACACTGACATCTTAGCAGTAACCCAGAAGAGATTGCTTGTTGATGTTTGGGTTAACGGGAATAAAACATCCAGAATGTTTTGCCCTAATTGGCTTGGTTTGTGCTAACACATGTGTGCTACAATATTCTAAAATATCTTACCACAATTCTTAAATACATTTCAACAAATCTGTTTGAACTCTACATTTCTGCTGCAGGCAGAATAATGTCTGTTGGTTTTATGTTTGATTCCAAACTTCTTGCCAGGCAGATTTCAGATTCATGAAGGATGTGTCCTTCATGCAAATGCCATCCACTCCAGGACCCAGCTTTTTGGAATGTGGGACAATTCTCTGCTAACACACAGACAATCAAGGTATAGAACCCACGCCAGGAGGCTGAGGTGAAGACCTGGACCTGTAATAGCCCGTGTGCACTCATGTTGGCATGCCAGGGTACCTTTGTCTGGGTGACATTCACTGGTTATTTTAATAACTAGCAATGTTTTTGCCGAGAATACCTTTATGCCCTCAGAATTTTTTTTTAAGTCTTTAGGGGTTGTGATGTAATGCAGGACTTTAAATACTTAAAGTTTCATTCAGCACTCAAAATTAAAGCTACTCATGGTATAATTTTCTTTCTGTCACAATCTTAGCCTTTTTGGACGATAAAATTAATGCAAACAAAGCTGGAGAAACCTGAGTGAGAGGGACCTGTTTTGCACAGCCAGTGATGTCCTCAAGCTAGGTAGCTTGTATAGCTGCTTTTTCCTTATGTAGATATTTTGAAAGAAGAATGTGTTTTCCTTCTGGCAGAATCCAGTTAGCAACCAGAGTATTTACAGTTTCAGCTTGTGAGAAACAAGGCTTACATCTATTAAATTTGTATCTCTCTTTACTCATGTGGTTTCCCCCTGAAATCTAATGAAAACATCCTTTAAAGTTTATTGTAAAGATTGAACATTAATAAAGAAATACTGAATTTGGGTCTTCATGTAGCAGAACTCACCACCAGGAGAGTAACATCACCAAATGTTCACAAAATTGATGAATATAAGTGCAGTAAAAACTATCAGTATTCAATTGAACACAGTAGCACAGCATTGTCTAATGCAATAAGAAGCCAGTTGGGAAAATACATGTCCAATTGTTTTGGTATTTGGATATAGACATGCAATGGTAAGAGCTGAGTTTCAAATGTCTTTCTCAGCTTAAGAAAAGGAATAATAAAACAGGCTTGAGAAATCTCCTGCTGACTTTCAAATGTAGGTGTACAGGGGAAACACATCTGCTTGACCAATGACCTTACCTCTCTATGCACACTAAAAATTGATCCTGAGATATCAACACATATTCCCAAATTTGTCGAAAACAATTTCTGGAGCTTATATTTTACTCTTAAGGAGGTATTAAAAATGTATGTTCCAAGCACTTCTGTAGCACTCAACCAGGATGTTGTCAATGCCATCATTTCATGGCTTAGGTCAGTCTTGTATGACTTGTCAATATTTCTGCTTCAAATTCTCCTTCACTAAAAGTAGTTGCAGCTCTGGCAGGGGTTAGTAAGGCTGGATACCAATGCTGGGTGACAGGTAGTCAAGTGTCAAAACAGCCCATAGCCACCACTGACTTCCATTGAAAGAAGATTGATGCCAGATTGTAGCTCTGTTTTCCAGCTACCACTGGAAAGAGCTACCACACTCAATTAGTGAGCAAATTGCAATCTGCTAGAAAAGAAAGAGTCAAGTTAATGGATCCTTCTTTGTTAGACTACTGCTGTGTCTCCACTTCTGCTTCCTGCTAAAACACATGCTTGAAAATTACAAGCCAACAAAGACACACACTTCCTTAAAAGCTGAGCATACTTTGTGCTTTGAATAGAATAAAAATTCCTCCTGCTTCTTGTCCCAACAGCCCCAAACAAGCAAAAATTTTTTCCTCCTTCAGCAGTCTCTATTGGCATTTGTGAGGGGAAAAAGTTTGTACAAAATCAGTTGTAGGTTGGGAGTACATAAATATTTAACCTAAACCCCAAGTGTAAGATAACCCAACCCAGCTGCCAGCCAAGAGCTCCCTTTCCAAATCAAATGGCTAAATAAGATTAGTGAGAGAGGTTACAAATACATTGAGGATGAAGAAGTAATTGAGGGACTATAATGCCAGTATATAACTAGGAGAGGAAATCAAAAGCAATTATAAGATATCTAGAATATTGACATCTTTTTTATAATATTTTAAGAGAATTTTTTAAAGAGCAGTCCAGTTGAAGCATAATCATCCTTACTATTCACCCTACACAAGGGGGTGAGAAGGAGAAGTTCTGGTACTTTTCCAGAGTCTGAAAGCTGTCCTTAGCTGTATCTTCTGCAGCACTTTCAGAGGAGTGTGTTGACCAAGAGAAGTCAGATGAAATAGTTGTGGGGTCCCTCTCAGTCTCTTCAGACTCCATAGGTCAGCTGTGCAAAGCATTTACAAGCTTTCCCCCAACCTGTCAAACACCTAAGTAGTAGAAAATCACAATATTAAAAAAAAATGTAAAAAGTAAAGCAAAAAATTTATTGAAAATGTAAACAAATAAACTATTGCATGCAAATAATTTATCCCAAGGCACCTGCTAACATGGTGATTTTTCTTCACCAATCACAGAGCACCTGAAGGTAACCAGAGCTTCTGTTTCATATAGGCATTTTTTGAATCTGGCATTTGGCATTTTTTTGAATCTGCTTTTTTCTGAATTTATTTTAGAGATTAGGTCTCCTCTTCCTGTTGTCCTTTTGCTTGTAGGTAGCTTGACCATCAGTGCCAACAGCTGCTGTGCAGGAAGGCTTCCCAAGCAGGCTGTCCATAGGCAAAGCCAGAGTGGGGAGGATGAGGAATGGGGTTTGAGGGTTAGACTGCACAGTGGGTAAAATCCTTGCTGTGTGCAGGACACAGATGAGTGTTTCCTTGTAGAAGCCAAAGCTGGGCCCCAGCACAATTTGGGGCACACTTCAGCAAATCAGGAAGTGGCAAAACTTGAGACCAGCCCCAAGGCCGCTGAGATGTGGCCCAGATGGCAGTAAAGCAAACGTAGTCTCAGTCTTCTATGAAATTCAACATGCTGGATAAGTTACACATCCAAACTGGTTTGATCCAGAGGTGGCCTAAACCATCAGCTGCTTCAGGTTTTGGGAGGTTCTGTAGTTGGGACAGTCTGAACATCTTCTTTCAAGAGACTGCTGTGTTTGAAGTTCTTCACTGGTTTGAAATGCTCCAGCAGACTGATGGATTTTTGGGCAGATTTCTGGCAAAATGTACATGTGTAAGAAAAATGTAACTCCTTTGGGACTCTGCACACTGCCTATTACCATGATCACTAGTGTGGGCTGCATCTCTGCAAGCTCGTCTGCAGGAATGCACTATTTTATTATCGTATTGCTTTGTGCCTGGAAAACATTAACAGCTATTTTTTCTCCCAAGGACTGTATTTAGCACCAGAAACTCATTTTACTACAGGGGGAGGGAACAGGCCAATTATTATACTTCCTGTGGTTAGTAAACTGATTTTGTTGCATTTTTGGTTCCTTATATTGAAATCCAGGTAGTCCTCACATGTGTGGGAGCTCCCATAAAGACAAGAACATATATTTACATATATGTCCCACTGGATCCATTCCCAAATTCAACTCTATGTCATCTCTATTTCTGTAGTAAAAGTAATATTTTTACTTCAATTTTTTTGTCTCTCACTCTTGTACCAATACTACCACTTACAGTAAAGCTCAGTATTTGGACACACAAATTCTGATATGTAATGAGTGTTGAAGACACATTTTGAATAAAAGAAAAAGAGGTCATTTAGTCATTTTAAGTCTCCTCCTGACATATATTCTCTTTTCATGACCACAGTATCTAAGTCTTCATTAAGGTAACAATTTGAAATGAGCTATATATTTTTACTAGGTTCTCCTTATCATGAGGAAAAGGGAACAACATTGTACACCTTAGAAGTTAGTGAGCCTTTTCATTAGTAGCAATAAAGAAATTGCAACTGTCTAAATATATTTATGAAAAATACACATAAAATTTTCCAGTGAAGTGAAGCAGAGTTGCATGATAAGGCACATCTCATTATATAAGACAAGTACTGAAATTAGCAAAACTTGTTTAGATGCTTGGGTGACCTCTGCAAAAATCTACCATTGCGATAAAACCTTCTAGCCTTGCTTGTTCCTAGAAAATAGGTGGTGTTGGGAAGGTGCCACAAAGACAGCTCCCTTGCTATCAGTCATTCAGAGCTCCTGCCTGACTGGTCTGTTGACGATTGAATTGAGGAGAGATGAGATGCAAGTTACTGGTTTTACAAATGAAGAATGAAATTGGATGCATTTTGCCCACTTTGCAATCAGCCATTATGTATATGCTTAGATTGAAAAACTAATCTGGTAGTTTTCACATCCAATCATATTAATGAAGTAGCAGAATTACTTGTGTGATTCTGTACTACAGTCAATTTAGTAAATAGATATGAAGGAGAATAAAATACGTACATTTTTATAATATTCTTATAATTCTGTAGGAATTAAACCAGTAAAAAATGTAGATTGAACTTTGTTTTAATTGGTTTATGTTTAAAGATTCTTTGATCAGCGATAACAGTAATATGTATTAACATGTTGCATTTTAAAGTGACGCTGCCTTTCATTAATCAAGTGTCTGTATGGTTGATTAATTTGAACAAGGTTTAAATTGCTATGAAAATTTATCATTCATAGCCATGATCTCCATTTACATATATGTTAATTATTGTAAATGTAATCTTTTTCTGAATCCTCTGGGCTGCATACTAAAAAGACACAGTGATCACAGGGAGTGACTACTTTTCTATTACAAAGTGAACTCTTACCAGTATTCAGTAAAGTCTGTTTCAGTTGTCAAAGATAGACTCAAAACATTAAAACATTTTATGCTAAAGGCAAGTTCAAATACTGTAGATGCTATTTCCTTTTCAAATTATTTCTTTATTCAATGGCTGGAACATTTAAGAAAATGAAACTAAGCACTACCAACCACTATAAAATTAAGTTCTGTCTCTATGGGCTTTTTTTCCTTGCTACTCTGAGAGTTTCTCATAGTAGCTACATTATTAATAATCATGAGAGTGGGGTTTTCCATATGTCTTTTGAAAAGAGTGACTTGAAGAAGTTACTAAGTCAAAAGAACTCTTTGTAGAAGAATTAGAATGAGTTAAATTGCATAAGACAGACATCACCAAGGTTTACAGTCTTTTAGCATGACATAGAAAAAAATCTCTTCACACTGGGTGTAAAATAGCTGTACCAGAGCTCCTCACACACACCACACTGATGCCTGTGTTTAATGCAAATAAACACACTTGCTGTGCTCTCTTCAAACTCTCCTGCTCAAGGAGATGACAGTCATTTGTCTAAAACTTATTACATTTGACACAGTCAAGAATTTTATCAAGGTTTAAAGAGAGAAGGTGTTTCACAGAACATCTGCAATATTACAGAGAAAAAAATGCATTGGCAGGAAATGGATTTCAGATACAAAGCATAAAATATTTCTCTTTCAACAAACAACTACTACAGCTTTTATTAAAAAATGCATATCAATAGAAACTAATTATTGTCCATTAAATTACACTCTGGGTGTATTGCTATTAATTCCTTTTTTGCATTCACAGAAACTGACATTAGCTTCTTTTTTTCTTCTTTTTCTTCTTGAAATATCCAGGCAGATTGTATTCAGAAATGACTTTAAAAATATCAGAATTGCAAGCAGAGATGTGACCAGACCCTGTTCCAGGAAATATTTCAGCATATGCTTATTTTCATCTTTGCTAAGACAGTATATCTTCACTTACTTATCTTTAGTGTATGGCCTGGTTTCTTCTACCAGAGGGTGTTAAATTGTTCCTTACACTTTCTTTACTTGTTTCCAAAGTGGTTTTGTTATTTTTAAAATTTTTAAATGAATCTTTTATTACATAATTGAAAAAGGAACCACTCCTAGACGCAAAATAAAAATTTCCTTTATTTTCATTATTTTTTATAATTTTATGTTTAAATGGTTTATATTTACATAATATATACAGTGCAGGACCAGCCTCATTTCTCAGTCACAATTTAATGCAATTAAAATGTCTATGTGGAAGCCTTTGCAAGCATAGCACCTTTGGACTACCTGACTGAGCAGTTTTAAAGATACTTAATTTGCAGTTTTTGTTAGACAGTTTGATAATGAAATATGTTTTTGTGTTTTGGGTCCTAAGTCTGTAAATGGATAAGATTGATGTGAAAATCACGTCAATCTTTTGGCATAAGCATGCACACAGATTTTGGAATGTTGCAGTCAATATCTGGAAGAAAGTATTCCTAAAAACATATATTTATGTAGTGTTTTGATGTAGAATTTTGCAAGATCATAATGGGTTGCTGAATTCTGACCAGAAAAAGGTCACTATTTTTTTTTTTGCCTTACAGTCATGGTGGCTATCTTGTCATCGTATCTTTTCGGACAAATTATTTGAAATTCATGGTTATCTGAATTGCTTTTTTCTCCCACAAATCTGAAATATGCACAGAATTCACATCTTGAAGATATTGTGGTGCTAATGGATGGAGTATATATAAATATAAATATAAATAAATATATTTATATATGTATATATTTATATATATATAGCAGCTGCTATATATAAGTCTGGGAAGAGGCATAAACTAGGGTTTGTTCACAGTACAGGAATAAGGATGCACAAAAAGAAATAGTTCAGGCACAGAGGTAAAGCAAGTGAAAAACAGAGATTTACCTTTTTATAAGGCATGTTATCACAACTCACTGCTGTGGAATGTACAGAGGCCACAAATTACATGGGCTTTAAAGAACATTACATGGATTCATAGAAGAAAAGACAAAATCTCAGAAGTTGTTAGAAACATTTCTAGGATTTTTGGTTTAGTAAGCTTTTGAATAGTTCTTGGGGGCTGGAAAGATATGCAGCTTGCTGACTAAACTATTGTGTTAGTTGTGAATTTTATTAATATATTTACTAAGTGAAGAATTTGGTTCATATTTATTTGTTTAAATAATTTATGTTCAAATGTGATATTTGGGAAATTTTATTCAAACAAAGATACCACTTCCTAGAAAACAAATTATTGCAGCTGAAACTTTCTAAAATATGGGGCTAAAATTTTAAGAGGCTTGAGAAACTTCAGATCATTTGGTAGAAGCCCAGTGAATTAAGACTGAGTTTAAATAAGGACTTACAATAAAGTACCAGTTTTACTTGTAATAGTGTCTGACTGTCAATTTTGCTGACACGTATATATGTTTGTGTGTGTATTTTCGAGGATACACTGTATGCTTTGGTTGATAAATCTGTAGTCAACTGAATGGATAAAAAACCACTCAGCATGTTTTAAATAGATGTACAGTAAAACCAAAGTCTGAGCTATTTTTTTGTGGAGTAAGTCTGGGTTTTACTTTATAGAGGTGGTGGGACAATGATATTGACTTACACAGTTGAGCAAATTATTCCATTTTAAAGCCTGTATATGGTTCTTTTTTTATCCTGCAGACAGAAGCTGATGGAAGTATCCTGGGTGATTGCTGAGTTTAAGGTAATTGAGCCCAAAACAATTTTGTTAATTAGGATAACTTGTGGAAGTCTGGTGCCTAATATAGTCTCATAGCAAGGGTGGGTACAATGCAAAAATGAGTATACAGTTCAGGTGTGTGTGTGTATTCTGGCCAAAAAAATTTCTCCAGGTAAAATACAGTCAACTTGAAATTTTCTGTGTTTGCATTGCATAGATTTCATCTACAGCAGCCCTGATAACTTAGTCCAGACTGTGATCTATGACAGAAGTTGCCATTTGAAGAGGGATTGGTATATTGGAGGTGGACTAGTGAAAAACTGAGCCTTAACTAAGGTGAAGGTAACCCCACCAAGTTTTTTTTGTCTTTCTGTGCTAGAGAAGTAGAAGTTACTGGAGGGAGAAAAAAAATAAGCGATGTGAGGAATTAGGACATCTGCAACATCCTTTTTAATGAAAATAAGTAGAATAGGTCACACGTGCTTCCAGCAGAGAATGGCAAGGTGCAGGGAGTAAGACGAAGTTTTACATGCATTGCTAAATATATGAGGATAAAGGACCATATGAAAGATGCAATACATAAAAGGAACTTGCCAGACCTCATTGTAGCTTCAGTACAGAAGTGTTGGTGTGAGCTGGTGCCCACCTAATTGGTATGAGTGACAGATAACCCTGTGGACTAGAACATCTGAGGAAAACAGATTATTTATGGGAGCAGGTTAAAATTGACTATGTACGGCTGCATCACGCTGCTGTTCCTTGCCAGATTTACACCACTCCCAAAGCTCTACCTGGAGCTGTGTGCTTCACCTTTCCCTAGTGCCTAGCAAACCAGATTAGAGCTGTGGGAGGAGAAGAGGGAGAGGACAGCTGTGAAATCTGAGGGACCAGTATACACTTGAGCAGCTGTAATATACTCTATTTGTTGGAGAACAAGTATGGGAAACAAGGAGGTATATTAATCTCCTGAACCTATTGGTTCTATATCTCCTGAAGCCTCCAAAGAACCCTTTGAATGTACTTATTTGAAAAACACTGTGCTGAAACAGTTACTATGTTAAAAGTGTATTTTTTCTAGTTTTCTCTTTTTAAAATAGAATATACTTTAGCTTATATAAGAATTTGGGCCTTATTTTAAAATCTAAATGCAATAAACCTAAGTAATATGTTTATGTATATCCTTATAAAGTGGGGAGAAAAAGAAAAAAGTCCATAATCTGGATTCTAGATGATCCATGTAATTTTTAAAGATACTTTACTTCCAAGACCATTTCTTTTGTTTAATAGAAAAGGATGCTACTTTCTGTGACTTAATCTGAATAAACATCTCCATTGTTTCTGTCAGTTAATGATCACTTCCAACATTTTCTTGTCCAATTTGTTTTTCCAAAGAGAAAAATAAAAAATTCTTGGCAACAGAAATCAGCAGGATTACTTATTTCACCTCTCTAAAGCCTAATTTCTCCTTTTGAAGGGTAATAGTCTCAGATTTCTAATACAGCCTAAAAATTGTATTGCTTTGGCCTTCTACCAGACTCTGAAAGAGTTATCATCTGAGCTCGAGTGCACCCATGCTGCTGCCCATGCACCGCCCTATTGAATTTGGCTGGGGGAGGGGGCGGTTCTGCCATGCTGAGCAGCTGCAAAATTGGACCCTCACAAGAGAAATTATTTTGGTAGGCAGCCAGGAAGAACAAATATTGGGAGCTGCAGCTACAGACCCACAATCACACAATGCCTCACCCTCAGCTCTGCTTTGCTTGCTCAATGCCTGTGTGAGAGGCTGCCCTCCAATCACTTCAGCATCCTCTGTGTCCCGGCGCCCTGGCCGCACACAGGAACGGTGGAGTCAGCACGCAGAGCAGAGGCAGGCATGCATGAACACCAAAACAAAGCCGGTTTGGTCCAGTTTTAGGCCAGATCACTTTGAGAGTATCCTTTCAATCAGGACTTGGAAGCTTTCAGATTTTTATTCAGATTATTTGCATTTTTAGGCAGTGATAATTGAATTAGTTTTGTCTTCTGCCGGTATTTCATTTTTTCCCATATACCCACAATTTGCCAAGAAGATTTCCTTTCCCTCCCAAATAATAATAAAATCTCAATACATTGTTCAACCCTACTTTACATATTTTTCTCTTCTAGGACATCTGTACTCTGCATACTTTTGCATTCTCCCCTCACCCTTTCACTCTCAGCTGCTCCATGTTTTTATGTCTCTCAGGAGGGGTTAATTCTTTACAGCTGCGTCCTGCTTGCCAGGAGTCTCACATGTGCAAATTATTAATCTTTCCTATTGCTACAGTAACTCCCAAGGCTTTAAACACCCCCTACCTAAAACTGGCCCCTTTCCAAAAAACTTTTCATATTCCCTCACTGAAAGATAATTTGGTCCCCTGCAGGGTTTGCACTGTTATTTAGCACAATTGCCTAACTAGAGTTCCTTATTTCCACATAATAATTTACAAATTGGAATTTAATTTAAAAATTTAAACCCCGGAGTATTAAATTTCTCTAGTTGTTGTAAAATTGATTTGTTAGTTTCTTTGGGTTTTGGGCTTTTTTTTTTTTTTTAGGAAATTACATGGTTTTATTCTGTTTTGCTTTTAACCTTCAGTTTTGAATAATGTGTGTAGTTTAGTGATTGTAATGATAATGATGTGATATGCAATTTGTAACATCAACTGATGTAGCTAGGCTTCCTTTCCATAAAACACAGAAGCTGGTTCTTAAATATGGAATGACTTAACTGACTAAGCACAGAATGTTCTAAATTTTTATTTAATAAGAGGTCTAGTTATTAACATCTGTTTAGCCCACTTATGTTTTCAATTTGTGATATTAATTCAATGCAGTTGCTCCGTGGTTTATATCAGCAATCAGATAGGGACATATAAGTGCACATATTGTGTGATTCTCACCAGATACAGGTCTATGCACAAATAGAGGTCCACTGGTTGTGTGCACACATCTCTGTGTCTATAGGCGTGCACACACATTGTTTTGGCCTGGGATGACTGATGAGCTGGTATTTTTTCCTACCCTCTGTCTTTCTCTTTCTGATGTTTTCACCTGATTTCATATTTATTTCTCAGCTATTGATTGGATATCATTATGACACTTCCAAGCTTCCAAATAAATAATTTATTTTGAAAGTTAGATATGTCATAATAAAGCATTAAGACACTCCAGGCAGTGTATTTCTGGCTGATTATATACCTCCAGTGGTATTATAAGGCACAGGCAGAGGACTGAGTGATTTTAAACACCTGACAAGTGCAATAATCCCCAAGAAGGGCATGGCCTGGAGCATCTTACTGCTGTTATGAAACAGAATTTATAAATAAAAATAAGAAGAACATCCAAACCCATTTATTTGTGGGGCATTATGACTCTAGAATGACATCACTGAGGACCAATCAGTAACCTTGGTTTGCACTGATTAACGTAACAGTCATTTCCTAGTGTGAACAATAAACCCAAATATTCCTAAGAAAACATTAAAAAGCTTTGAGTTTAACGTGTGCAGAGGAAATATAAAGGTGGTTTAGTTGCAAGGCAGACACATGATCTGTTTAATATATACAGAAAGCCTCCCTGCAGGCCAATTAAAAACCTTCCAAACAATGCTGACTATTAATTCACACAGTATTTAAAACTCAAGTGAGTTTTTATTTTAGCATCTCAGTGAAGAGCTCTGTAAGGAGGAGAAATAGATTTCATTAGGACAATAACCGATATGAATTGTGTTTTGTTCTGTGAAACAAATTTTAAACAAACCTTTTAACAGCAAGGAGGTTATGGGAGATGTAAGAATGCTGCTTGTAGATTATTTTCTCATTAGGAATAAGAATCCTGATAAAGAAGTATACTTCTGAAAACTTAATACGTGTAGCTTATAAAACTGAAACTCTAAGAAGATGCTGCAGCATGTAGTGGTATCATCAAAGCTGTAGTTGAACAAATACTATCATAAAGAGCAGCTATAAAGAAGTGTTAAGTTTTATTTGTTTTTGGGTTTTTTGTTGCCTATATAAAAATAGAATTTCAGAAATGTCATAGTTAACACATTTAACTGCTGGACATTGAAAATATTCCTTGTGATTCACACCCTGAGACTCAGTGTAATCAAGGGCTCTTATATTCTTGTGCATAAACACAAGCTGGAGTAACTTTCCTCTTTAACTGTGTAGCTGGTAACATATGCTCAGGTAAAGGGGATCACCCTTCAAAACATGGGATGTCTGTGATAGAGGTAAAGTTATGGAAAAGTTTCTGTGCTTCTTTGCTGCAAATAACTTATATCCTGAAGAAAGAGAACTCTTTGTGCAACTGCTGGGGAGGAATCTTTTGAGTGGACTGTAACTGACAGTATCCCAGAATGGATGAGGTTGGTAGATCTCACTTAGCCCTCCCTTCTCCTCAGGCAGGGTCACCTAGAGAACGTTGCCAGGAGTTGTGCACAGTTGTGGGCCACAATACTCAAAACATGAGTATTTCCAAAGATGATGGTTCCCCAGCCTCTGTGAGCAACCTGCAGAGGTGTTCAACCTCCCTTGTTAATATCAAGATTTCACAGGATCACAGAATGGTCTGATCCAGACCATTAGCCCAGCCACCACCATGGTCACTGCTAAACCACATCCCCAAGTGCCACACCCACATTCCTTTTGCACATGTCCAGAGGTGTGAGGTTATTTCCTTGCATCTACCTGTTGAACAGGTGTGGGAGTAAATGCAGGAGCTCGTTCTACCCAGCACTGGGGTTTGCCTAATCCTGTGTCTGACTGTGCAGGGTCAGTGTGGGTGTGGTAGCGGTGTCCTCCTGTATTAGTGTCTCCCACCACATAGACACACACGCACACACAATTTCCTTAGCTTTTTCCAGCCCATATCATCCAATTAATTGCTTCACATGCTACATTCTTCATAATGAGATTGGGCCACAAGGACAGTATGCTGGTAAGCTTTTCTGTTCTGAAAGGAAAGTCCATCACTCCCGCAGTGTACCAGTTCAGTGCTGTGAAATAATCCCTGGCTCTTGTTTTACCCTTCCCTTGGGGTATCTGCTCCACTGAATGACCCCATCATGCTCGGTGCATTGAGATTTTGAAACTAGCTGCTAACTACTGTGGATGCATTTCCTGACCTTACTGGTGGGAATTGAACCAAAGTCTCTCAAGTGCTGTAGGATCTAATTAATATGCATCTTATTCCAGGAAAGACTCATTACTTTATAGATATTTATATAAGGGGTATGTCTGCTATAATGGTTAATAACTATGAATAAAGTTTCATTTCTGATAGAGGAATAAAGCTTTTGTTTAGATATGGATTTTTAGTTTTATTAAAAAAATTAGAAAGTATGATTATGATAATTGGGTGAGAGTTCCAAATGGTCACACAAAGTTTTTATTCTTATCTTTAGTACTGGCCGCAATCAACTCTCCTTCCTCACCAAAAATTTAAACAAGAGGCAGGGAAGAACTAATTTAAAAATTAATTCAAAGCATTAGCAAAGGATCCAGAGAGAGTCTGTGATGGATATGGAAAACTTGTAGTGTATGAGAAAGTGAAGTGAGTTATGGGTGACAAGATATTGAAATAATAAGTGTAAGCAAAGTCCTGTCCTTTCTAAACGGAGAAAAGGCATACCGTAGTAACAAAGGCTACCTATGGACCTGGTCTCCCCTGATGTTTGGGAAGTGTTAAGTGTTTATCTAGATCCTTTGAAAAGCTATTCTGACACACAGCTTGTATTGTAGCTAAAATTTTTGGCAACACTAGAAGGCCTTCAGTCCCCAAAGGAATTAACTGGTGCTGTGGAGGGGACAAACCCCAGTGGCTGGGCAGACCAGGCACTGTATTTATTCTCTCTCGGGCTCTGCTCAACAGGTAGAAATGACAAAATCACCTCAATGCTTCAAAATCACATGACATCAAAGCAAATTTGGAGGCTCAAAAATCTTGGACAACCAAATTTTAATGCTTAGTTATGCTGCACAAAATGATTCAGTCATATTGTCAAACCAGAGGAACTCTAATACTGTAAGCTGATCAAATGTGTTTTCATAGTAACATTTTACCAAGGATATAACTCACTGTACTTTAACATGCATACAACTTAAGGTTTCTATGAAGTTCAGTTTTACTGAACTACCTCTATAGAAAATAGTAAGAATCAGAGACAATGCAAATGTGGGGTGCAGTCCTGCAGTGACAGTCACCTTGGGACAGCAGCAACAGTTACCAGCAGTGTCATTCTGCTGCAATTGCAGGGGTTTGATAATCACTGCATAAAGTATACGGTTTTGGCCACTTCAGAAGGCAGTGATAGTTCTTCCCCATCTTATTCTGCAGTCCACAGGCGCAGAAGAAGTCCCAGAGAATCTTGGGCAGGTTTTCGCCATCTTTATCCTTGTGGAGAATCACAGTACGCATGCAAAGATGATGTGCGAATTCATGAGGCACTCCATGGCATCTGTGAACACGTGTGTCAAAGTATGTTAATTTTAAAATGACAATTGCTCCAGCTATCACTCAACAGCCCTTAGAGTTATGCAAAGGAGGGAGTGCTTAAGAAGAAGAAAAGCCAGGGAAATAAGTGAATGTTTAAGGGAGATTTTTATTTTAAAAAAATGCATAACTTACAAAAAATAATCCTTGGAGTAACATGAAATTCTTGCAGTAGATGGTTTCATGAAGTAAGGGAAGCTTGAGACTTGGTTTTATAGGTAGCAGTTGTCTGTGTACTTTGGAAGTGAGGCTTGGAGCACAGTACCTGTGTGTTTGCTCCAAGCCAGCAGTGCTGCTTTTTTGGCAAACTGTGTCAATGACAAATTCATATTCTGAAGATGACTGTACCAAAGGTTTTGTGGCTTTCACTGAGACATGCCACCCTGGGCTGCTGAAGACTTTCTCTTCTTCAGTGTCTCCTGTTCTTGTTTGGCCTTGTTCCAGTCTGTGTTGAAACATTTTCCTGCCTCTGTTCGTAATCCACAGCAACGAGAGTCAATGGGAATGAGTCAGATCACTTGTGACCAGCTGCATGGGGGTGAAGTTGTGGGTTACCCTTCCTCTACTCACCCCGATCCACACAGATGCTCACGTGCACGTGCTCGTATTTCTGTGGGACGCCCGACGTGGGTACGTTCAAGGCTCGCTTCAGAAGCACCACAGGGTTGAACGGACAGATAGCACAGTCAGTGCCAGCAGAGCTACCTGGTTTATAGCTTTATGTTATCTGAGCTCAGCTATTGGAAATCTATAGCTGCATGCTGTGAGGTAAAGCCAGCAACATAAGAACATAGGAATGGTCCTGCTGGGTTGGGTTAAGGTTCATCTAGTCCACTGTCCTACTTCTGACAGTGGATGTCCAGTCAGACAAAGGCAGTATGTTGCTACCTCTTCTACTCTCCACTTCCAACAGTTTTCAGCTCAGGCTATTTCTTGAGCTGGATGTTTCTTGCAGTAAACTCCACAGAATTCTTGTCTGTGTGTTGTCTCAGTCCTCCCTTGTGACCTCTGGAGTAAGTTCCACAAGTTTGCTCACTCATGCTCAAACTTTCCTTCTTCTTTCCTTCTTGAATTTTCTTGGATTTTTTTTTTTTTTTTTTTTGTTGCTGCCTACATTTATGAGAACTGGCCTTTTTTCATTTAACCATATCCTCCTGAAAAGAGACCAGAACTGCAGAAATATTAAAAATGCAGGTGAGTCATAGATTTATTCAAAGGCAGTGTTTACTTCTGTTTTATTTCTATTCCTTCCTAAAAAATTTTAACGGTTTATTTGCTGCTTTGACTGATAATGACCTAATTCTTTCTTGGATCAATAGTATATTCTTACTGTTGAATCACAATTGTCAGTTCAGAATCTATTTGCACATATTTGAAGTTTAGAGTTTTTCCAGTGTGTGTAGCATTTCTTTATTCCCAGGAATGAAGACTTGTAGGGTCCCTCCCAGTGATTCTTGGCAGTCAATCATTGTCCTCAATACTCTATATTTTGTAAATGCAGAACTGTTTTTTGCCTTGATGTAGGTAGTATAGAAGATATTTAAAGAAAATCTGTTGCTCTTGTCCTTCTTTCTAGATGTCAAATCATGTTCAACTAGGGTAGTTACAGCCTGCACTTTACAAGTGAGAAACTGCAGGATGGGATTTGCCATATTCAATTATTTATTGAGTGAAAGATCTTTCTGTGGTCAGTCAGTACCTATGCATCAGCTGGGTATCATCTGGCATTTACATTGCAGGATTATGTGTTTGTTTTAAAAGCAAATCTTAGGTATTTTCAAGATGAAAGTACTGTTTCAGCCTGTTCTCTGACACTTATTTCTAGCAGTCATTTTAGTTACTTGAAGATGACATCACTTGTTTAACAATAACAAATTGAAGACCATCCTGGGAGTCTAACAAATCTATGGAAAGCAGGGGGAATTTCACCCCTAGGTGATCAAAGTTGATTAGATCTCATTACAGAGTGCCTTAAGTGAAATGCTTTGGAGCTTTGCATTTCTCAGTCTTACCCTGAAATTTTTGTGTCACAAAACCCACTAGATTTGTGTAGGGACTAATACTCCCTCTACAGAGAGTGAAGCCTTAAAGGGACATTATGTTTGAATTATCTTTCCATCCCTAGTGATAGTTGTCAGCACTTATAAGTTGTAATGTGGCTTGCTTTCCCTCATCATCCCTTTTACAAGAATCCATAGAGGACTTTGGTTTTCAGTGTTGTCACTTTGGCACCTTTTGCTTGGTACTAAATTTACCTTAAAAAACCATGTCTACGCATTATGGGTTCTATTCATGAATGACTAACACCTCATTTGCACTTGAATTTCATTCAGGTTAAATGGAAACACTGTGCAATGCTGTGGAATTTACACAAATTTTATATCCTTGAATACAGATTGCTGGTAATGAAACTGACACTTTGTTGTGCATATTAAAGATGCCCAGAAGCTAAAGGAGGATGGAGAATAGGAGAAAATGCACTAAGATCTGGCCTGAATGAGCAAAGTGCTCTTACAGAGGAGTGGGTAAAGGAAGAAGGAAATCAAAACAAGTCTGCAATGAATAGGTGTCCCCTACAGCTCAGCCCCAGGAGCAAATAAAACTTGGGATTTTGATGCTGACTGTGTCTGCGGACACCTGAGGTTTTCACCTATCTGGGTGGTTACATTTGTCACTATGTAGGAATTTGTACTCATCTAAACTAAACTTCCTACTTCTCATTTGAATTTCATCTCCCTAAGTGATTGCTGAAGGTGTTTTCCCCTACCAAGCTTTGCTTGTGTCTAAGTGTTTTGAGGGCATGTCAGGGGGGAACAATTCATGAGCATGGAATTTGCAATTTGACTCAAAATCTGTCTTTACTTTCTTGTCCTTTGTGCATTTGGACTACTATGACTTTTCTGCTGAAAATATTAAGCAGAGAGGGCCACTGAATGATCTTTCTTTCACAAGATTTGTTTTCTTTTCCCTTGACTCGTATGATGCCAAGCCCAGTGGCTCACCTTTCTGACATGAACCCACACGTGTGACAGGAATATGAAGACTAATAACTACACAATCCTGTTCTGAAATTTATTCAGAGTTGCAACTAGATGCTTGTGATCTGGAGGAAATTACTGCATGACATACTGTGATACAGCCTTATCACAGCCCACAGAACCCCATGTGAAAATGTTTGTCAATAGCCTGTAGAAGGTAAAAGTCTAGTTGCTTGCAAGAACTTCTAAGGACAGTAGAGATTCTGTGCTCAAGCTTTACTGGACAAGTTAAAAATTTAAGAAGAGGTCTGAGCAGCAGTAAGGGAAGATGCTGAAAAAATTATTTTAACTTTAGCTCAATAGTGCGTGATCCCTATATTCACGGTTAATGCTTAGTTTTGTACCTTACAGTGTTTATTACCAACAAACCCGAGATTTACGTGGCCTTGTTTTAACTCCCTACATCTAAGATTAATGTCTTGTGCCACCTAATAAATCCTTATTTATTTATTTTAGTGATTAATATGTACTGGTAGATATCTTTTACTTTGAGAATGAGAATTGTGTGTCAGATCAAAGAATGATAAGAGAAGTACATTATGACCTGACCATGTATTTAAGGTACTCTCAAGGAGAAAAAATTCATCAGAAGATACACAACTATACTTGACTAAGTCCATGGAAACCATTAGCATAAATGCTTGTATTCAGGAATTGTGATGAATATGTATTAGTATGATGAATATAACCTGGTCCTTTAGGCTACTGGGCATGCTTGCTTTGAGGAGAATTCTCCATGCATCAGTGCTGCTAATAAAGTAATGTCAACTTTCTAACCCAGCAAATTGGTTGGAGAGCTATTTCACTGTTTCCAGTGACAATGGTATCTGCCTATGTGTCCAAATGTAATTTTGGGTACCAGCAGCCTTCAGGCACACTTTTCCTAGTAGATAGAGATCCTGGCTAAAAATTCAGAAATTTTCTGCTACTGATTAGTAAGCTTTTCTGGTAAGTATCTAAAATAGCTCTTAACTCACTGGAAAGAGGTGGTGACTGCTCATTATTGTTCAAACTGAACTTTCTTGCACCACGTAGAAGTTTTATCATCTCAGAAACTAGTGCAAAGTTTGTCTTCACGGGCACAAATATAAAATAACAAAAGAGAAATCAGGGGAATGCTTTAAAATCTTTTTACTCCCTTGAATACTTATGCCTTTTCTTCAGTCTACACCAGGTCTTTTTTCTCTGATACACAATACGTCCATTTTTCTCTCTTCATTGGTTAACACACGTGAGAATTATTGTGTGGGAGGAAAAAAAAATCTGCTATTTGAATACCAAGTCACAGTTGACAAAATCCATGCACTGAGTATCTACTCAGGGGACAGGTACTTTCTCCATCTTCCAGAGGTCAGCAATCAACAGTGTAAGTTTTAGGAGTATAAATGATTATGTATAAGAAATCTTCCTTTATTATTTTTTTTCTTTTTTGTTTCAATTTCCCTGCAGAAATTGATCTGGGTTGCAATTTTAATTTCAGCAGGATTGCTTGGAAAAGCAAATCTGAAAAAGAGGCTGTCATAGGCTGCATATCATTATTACAAATTCATATGAGTGAGATCAGGGCTTGGAATTTTGGCTTCTGCAGACGTGGTATTATTAGCTGCAATAATATCAAAGTGAGCTGTAGCCTGTGGAGGGAACATATTAGGCATGTAATCCTGTTCTTCGTTTAAAGTTTCTTTCTTCAGGAATATTAAATAAATAGACGGTAAACTGTTGAAATTACCACACACAATTGGGCAGCACCCTGTATGCAAAACAAGCACTGAAGGACATATATGTGACCCCAGCAATCTCTAAAGTTGCTTTCTAAACAACCCTGAGGCATTTGGATCAGCTCCATTAAAAACAGAAAGCATAAGAAGGATAGAAGAGCACATCAATACATACATTTTTCAATTAATTTTTTTTTCCAAACAGAATTTGTTTGTATTCTTGTGAGCCTATCATTGTAACTAGCATGTTACCAGTTATTATAAAAAATGATAACTTGATAAGCTATTCCAACCTGATGGTCCTATACCAAAGAATTTTATGTTTCAAAGTACTTCCCTCTATTAAGGCCAAAGTCCAGTTATCAGCTGCCCCTGTTACCCAGGGTAGTATGATTTTGCTCCATGGTGATGCAGCGTTGCAATGATTTATATCAAATCAAGAAAACTTCAAGCTGAATCTGCAAAAAATATAGGGAAGGTCAGCAATAGGAACTGCTAACATGTTGCAGTTTCTATGAAGCTGCAGAAAAGCCCACTATGAACACTACAAACCTGAGAACATTTCCCTAGTCTTTGATTTCTTATTTTTGAAAGGTTGTAATGGAGCCAGCAGGTAGCGTAAGACAATCAGGAAATGTTTTAGCAGACAATACCATATATCTGAATATGTGCTATAGCTTTATACTATCTATACATTCCTTTGCTTTGTGGAAGGACAGAGAGCTGCTGCAAATAAAACTAAGGTTTCCAGAGGATAATCATGTAAGACAGCAATTATGCTCTGCAGCAGTTATTTACCTGTCTACAATCATAGGCAGGTATTAATGACAATGGAAAAAGCAGTCAATGATAACATCAGATAAAGAAAGTATGTCAGCATAAGTATTAAAATACCTGACTGTAATCATTCAGTTTTGTGTAAATTACCAGAGATGGAAGAGAAAGACTTGCTCTTTTCTTCCTTATTTTGCCATGCTTTAAAAGTAGGACAAGTAAAATATTGTCCAGCCACCTGATCTTAGATGAATTCTGTTGTTGTAAAGTTACACATTTGTGCCTGAAGACCAAAATGACCCTTAGTGCTGTGGATTAAAAGACACAAGACCAAAACCCTTTTCTAAGTGCAGTTTCATGACGTGGGGTTCTTATTTCTGGTCTCCGCCTTGACTGAATCAGACCAGCAAAATGTGATGTTCCAAATACAACAGGCAGGAAAAAGACAGGATTTGTGTGGCCTCCATTTCTTCCACTCTACCCAGTCAGGGACAGCCTCTCTATATCAATCCTTATTAGTCCCCTGACTATTTGAGATGTCAAGTTCCTTTTTACATTGCCTCAGTTTCCACATTTACTGTGATTTACTACTCAGCCGTTCTCTTTCTAACTTCATTTTCAAGGCAATACGTCTGAGACTCCTCTGACATTGTCTTCTTGGAGGTATCTGACACTTGGTGAAGCTCCAGTTTTATTTCTTGCCTAGCTGATCCAGTTCAGAGCTATCATCTCTTAGCTTTTTTCCCCTCTGAAATGATTCACTTCCAAACTTCTTTCTCTCTGAATCAGCCATCAGACACTTGAGAGCCCAAGAAGTAGCAGTAAGCTGCTTTTTCTCATTCTTATACCACTATCTGTGTGGTATAAAATCAGATAGTAAAAAGGGGTGAGGCAGTGTAGGAGACCTTCATCATGTGCCCTAAAAATCTTTATACCAGAAAACAGTATGAGACTGCAGCACATATTTATTGATGCCTTGACTAACTGAATTTATGTTAACAGTGGATTTTTTACAGTGATTCCACCATAAGCAGGATTTTTTGAAATGCCAATTTTCTTTTGCATTCAAAGGCATAGGAGAGAATTTTGTTGAACTCTAATAAAAAACATTTTTAGGGCTTGGTATTACAATTATTAGGAACTGAGGCTGTTAAAAAATGAAATGACAATTCTGTATTAGCTAATGGCATATTTTAGGAATAATTCCTTTTTATTTAATAAAAATCTCAATATTTACTTCTATTCAGTCTTTTAAATGACATGATAAGTTATTGAAGCTGTGTTTTAAAAATATGAGATTTTTTTCATACCTTTTATTCTCTGTGGAGTCATTCGCCTTACAGGATTCCTATTGTGACTTCTTGTATCTTCAATATAAACTGCTTCTACCAAGTTTCAAGCAATTGGTCCTGTCAATATTATTTCAGGGTTTGTTGGTTTCAGGAAACAGAGTTATCACTGTGAAAGCATTATTGGTATGTTCATTAGGAGAAAAAAAATGTGCTTTACATCTGTATTTATAAATTATTCTTTGATCAGCCTGTCAGTACTGTACACTTAGAACAGCATCCGAGCACTGAAGTAGTAATAATAGGGGGAAATAGCAGTATCACCTTTATCCCTTCTAAAAATAGTGCTGCCACAAATGTTAGAAAGGCAGGGCATGGGCAGTACAGCTCATGCTGTGGCATCCCAGCTCTTGGGAGAGGGGCTCCAGAGTTCCTGGGAGAGCAGAGCAACAGCAGGGCTGGAAACACTGGGCTTAGGCTTACAGGGCTCCTGCCTACAGTTACCTGGAAAAAGAAATAGCCCAACTCAAAATCTGGTTTAAAAAGTCTGTGTTTAAACACCAGTGAGAACAGGTCCAGTATCAGCACTGAAAAAAGTGTGAAAAGGCAGCAAAGTCAGTATGAGCACATGAAGGGTTTCTGAAGGAGCCAGCTAAAGCAAACTGAGAAGGGCATTTATCAACCCTTGACAGGTCTAACTAGAGAAATTTGGAGCAGGTGACAAGGAGATATTTTTAATATTATTGAAATATATCATAACAGGAAGGATATGTTGGGAAAATTGGACTCTCCATGCTTCTTTGTCCCTGGAAGGTGGTTGACATCCTGGGCATAAAGGATGCTGATGAGTTGGAGAAAGAGTGAGGGATCAGTAATGTTCCTTCCTGGTGAAAAAGCAGGCAAAAGCAGTGTCACAGCCAGCCCATGTGATGCTCTCAGTTCACACCCCAAGCAAACACCTGCTGAGCAAAGCAGGACCTTCTTGGGAGCAGCATTTGCACTGAGCAACTCATGAGCTGATTGCTTGTGTGATGGGAACATGTGGGGGTTTTAATTACATCTAATAACAACCCAGCTGCCAAAGGTAAGCAAAGGGATGGGAATCTGATTCTTCTCCACCCAGCATTGTTGTGAAACTAACTGTGGACTTCCATGCTAATAGAGCCAAAACCAGCAGGCCCAGTTTTAAAATGTAGTTCTAAGACACAATAGTGTGTTTGTTTTTTGTTTCTTTAATAGCACAGCTAGGAAAGTTGATCCTTCATGGAATACTTTGCTAAAATGAAAAGAACATCAATATTTTTCTTCCAAATAAATACATATTTGAATTTCATCAGACAGGGTCCTTGTAAAAATAATTACAAAAATAGATATTAGCTGAGCACGAACCAAACAACTCCTTGTTTACCTGAATTAGAAAAAGGTTGATTAATGGTAATGAACGTGTTACATTACTCATTTGTCAAAAAAGATCAATAATGTTAAATACCCCAGGAATGTCACAAAGCTGCCTCCAGTGTTGTGCAAGTTTTGTGCCAGAACAATTCTAATGGAAAACTGTCTGTTGAAGGGGCCACTCCTTCACACACAGAGTTCTGCCTCCTGCTTCTCTCCTACCCTCCTGCTTGATGCTGAGGAATGACCCCTGCTAACAGGGGGAAAAAATAGATCTATAAAATAAGTATGGTAATTTTTTGCTTTTATTTGCTTATTTTGCAATTCAGATAATTTCATGGGGGCAGGTATAGTTACAATTAGGCAAAGTGTTAATCCCCAGAAGGGGGATGGGGGAGGAAGGGGGAACTCATCAGTGATGCCCCTGTGCAGTGGAAGGGACTGGGAGTTCCTGCTGGCAGGGCAGCCACCCCTGCCGGCCCTGCTGCTGCTTGAGAAGAGCATGACACAGCCCAGGAGGAGAGGCCAGAGCGTTGCTTGTGGCAACACTCTCTCCCTGTAGCTCTTCTGTAATTATTTCACAGTTTTTATGTTTCTGTGTGATGCAATGCAAATTCCTGGAGGCAGCAATACTTGCCATGAAGGACCAATTAGTGGCCATCTCAGGAGAACTCACGTGGTTGTATCCAGTTGTCACTGAGTCAGATCCAGAAATGTTTTATGTGATGAGCAGGGATTGCTTTTCCCATTAAGAGTCTTGCAATACTGGGAAACAGCGATGGGATAGAGCCTACATAGTAGTTTGAAACCAGATACTTAGAATTCATAGTAATTAAATGTACACTGACAAGTAATCTTCTGGACAACCTTTTTAAAGTTACTATAATACTCACTCTACATATTTGAGGACAGATGCCCTTAGTTTGTACAGAGGAGTGGGATAAAGACACATATCATCTTCCCGATTTTTCACTGATTCCCCTTCTCATCTTGAGTGAGTTAATTTAACCTTCCCTTGGCTCACTTTTCCCACCTACAAATTATGTACATTGTTGTTTAAGTACCTCAGAGAGATATTTCAAATTTTAATTAGTGTTTGTAAAATGCTTTGGGTTATTTGGACCACAGTGTGATTTATTATTCAGTAATGTATGTTACTGTGTGGTAGGTGTACACTGCGTGTGCTGCAAAGTAGGGTGGCAGCAAATACACTGATTTTTACTTTGTTATCTGTTTGTATCATGTGGGCTGTAAGATTCCCTTTTGTTGGTTTAATTTCCAACAAGTTTGATCAAAGGTGTTTTGATTTTTCACAGCCTTGCCCTTAATAGGTATTCTAGTGCATTTTTATGTGAAAAAGGGAAGGGAAGGGACAACTAATAACCTGATATACTAATGCTAATTGGACACCTCCGTATATTTTTACTGAGCACTTATTCTATATGGACATGAATGTATGCAGATCATATTGGCTGAAGGTCATGCTAGTATGTGAGGTCTGAGTTCTAGGTTGTGATTTTAGGAGAATCCAGTTAGAATCCTGTCCAAAAATGTGCAAAAACCTCTCCTCCCACACACCAGGCCCCAGAAACATGGAGCACATAGGGAACCTAGGACTGAGCAGGAATGAGAAATGAACCCTTCTAGTGAGATTTGCTTTAACTGATCCCTACAAGGAGCACCTTGCAGACTGGAGCAAGCTGGAAATTGTGTCTATATTCTCAGAGAGGTAATTTGGAGTTGCAGTATCTCCAGATGAGGATATGAGCTCTGAATCAATCAACTTTGTTTACACTTTTTTTAATATGAATAGATTTCTCTGCAAGTTGTTTCAGCTACAGGTGTTATTCCTCATGTTGGGGATGACAGATCAGGCCAGAAAGCCTTTCTGAAGTTCACTGAAGTACAAACCCACACTTCCAAAGGTATCCTACCAACAGCATTACTCAGGTCCATCTTATGCACTTGCACATTGAATTGTTTTCATCTCTGCCCTGTCCATTTTCAGGTTTATTTCCTGTGACAATCCTTCTGAGCCCACTCCTTCCTTGTTGGGCAGCCAGCAAGAGAGAGCCAGGGGAAGACGATCCTATGCTTTTAGCTCTTAAAGGAAAACAAGCTGATAGAAATGTGCATATTTTAAGGGCAGATTAGGATATCCAGTAGTGGAAAATGCACAGCACAGTCCCTCCTGGAGGGAACAGAAAACAGACTGCTAAGAGTGAAATCTTCAGGAGAAAACCCAGGGCTTAGGGAAGCTGTGCAAGTGGTGGGGGAAAGAGCACTCCTGCTTTGCGTGATACTGTGGGCGGATTTGCCTTCAGTTATGCTGAGGCATCAAACATCAAGTTCAGAAAAAGAAAAATAGTATCAAACTGGCAGGGTGCAAATATAAACTCTTTATAAGATCAAGTGGAAAGATGATAATATGACAGGCACAGGGAAGCTATGGAGAGGCCACAAAAACTTGTGGTGATACTTGCAGGGGCTGCAACACCATACCCCCGTCCCCCATATTTTAGTGTTTGAAGTCTGTAGCAGTACAATTATAGCAAACTAAAACTCAAAGTAACTGCTTTGATTACGAGGAATTAGATCAACTGCACTGTTTTGACAGAATTTTAACTGAATGGATGACCTGCATAAAAAAAGAAAAGAAAAAGGACAAAATTACTGGGTCGTGTTGACCACAAGATGGATTGGAACTCAAACACAGTTTCTTATTGATTAATTTTAATAACTATGAATTTATTGAAATACATATGTGTAAGTATGTAAGATGTACCCCCATGCGCCCCACAGTACATTTAGAAAATCTGTCTCAACTTTGTAAAACACACAAAACTAAATGATTAACAGTGGTTTGAAACAGAGCTGACACTGGCAAATTAGACTAGTAATTCACTATGTCTTAAGACTTGAACTCAATTCTTCTACAAAGAGCTAATTCACTATATGGAGAAAAAGAAGAATCACTCAGGACAGCAGTGAGGTCTGTAATAACCTGTTGTCTCTTTCTTTCCTGTCTCCAAGGTTTTGCTTTTCCATGTAACCCTAAAGAGTGGATACAAAAGACATCTATTTGCATGAAAAGTGAGAAATAAAATATATGTCTGGACTTTAAGTGGCTCCACACAGCGCTGACTCTTGAGTTTGATTTTCTTACCTGTTGACATACAGCCCTCTCTCAGTTTCTCTGCTGTTGTGCTCAGTGTCACTTTTGCTGAAGAAAAGTGGCTGAAATGTCACTTTAACCAAACATTTTGAGATTTTGGAGACAGGTCTGAAACTGAAAAGAGATTGATTCTCATGGGAAAATCCTGTTGTTGATCAAAGAAATGTAAAGCACAGCTGGCTTACAAAAATAGTCAGAAAACAGGGGTTTTTTTTTGGCTGTTTTTTTTTTTTTTTTTTGTGTGTGTGTGTGCGGTTTTTTGGTTTTTTGTTTTTTTTTTTGTTTTTTTTTTTTTTCCCTAAATTGGCAAGGGGGAGGCTAGGCTCTGTCAGGCTAAGGAATCCAGCTTTTCCAGGGACTGGGCTCCACTGCTCACCTGAATGCATCTGGGAGAAATTCTACTGCTAGTACAATGCTAAATTTTTCATGTGTTTTTTTTTTTCTCACAAGCATCTTCCCAAGGTGTCTTTGACATCCCTCAGTTCCCACCAGTATTACACAACTCTCATCATTATTATCATTACTTATTTTAAGCTTCTAATAGTTTTCTTTTCCATTGTAGGAATTTCCCTGTGTGCAGCAAGGAAGCCATTCTGCACATTTTAAGGGCTAATGCTGAGCTGTGGTTGCTGACAAGGGCTGATGCCACCAGGACCCATGTGCAGAAATGAAACTGCCCCTGTGGCTGCCTGCCAGCCGTTTCCCATTGCTTCAGTGGCTCCAGAGACTGGCCCTGTGAATGGAGTTACTGTTTTACATTTAGGGAGTTAGGTACAAAACTCTGGGAGAGAGCTGGGAATATTAAAGTGGTGTAGAAATCTAGTGCTCAAGAGAAGAATCAGAGGGAGCAGAAGACAGCTCTTCCAGAGAGTCAGGGAATACAAGGTATCAGGCAAAGTGAAGCAGGGGCAAAGCAAGGGAAATGTAAGGTCTCTGGTCTGGGGACCTGCTGTGACTGCCAGCAGCAGTGTGTTATCCTCACAGATCCTATTGCCACCTGAGTAGGAACCAGCAGTGCAGGAGTCAAAAGCTGCATTCTACTGTGGCCGAGGCATGGCCAGCTGAGCGGTGGAGGAGACCAGATATACACCAGAGGACAGAGTGTCCCGTGCCTGTACCTCCTCTTGGCTCACTATTCAGTTTATATTATAGCTCTTTTTCTACACCTGGCCCACTTAAAGCAGACATTACTCTTTTTGTTTTTGCCTCCTAACAATACAGAAAATTTCACCTTCTGCATTTTATATGACTCTGTCAGTACCCTCTAATATTTTTAATTTCAAGAGCTTTTCCTGAAACTTTTAATTCTCCAGACTAGAAATCTTCAGATAGTAATTCAGTCTTTAAAAATCTTTACCTGTATATTCACTGCTGTGATCCAGGATATCTCATTCTTCCATCTCTTCTTAAATCTTCCTTTAGAGTTCATTTATCTTTAGTTTTGCCAACAGTAATTTTCTTCAGTAGGAAGTTTTTATATGCTGGAGAATAATTTGAATTATTTTTCCTTTCAGGTTTTAGGAAGGTTCACCTTGTTTTTCCTTCAAAAGATGGTGGATAGATTTGCCATGAGATGATTCCTAGAGAATATGTGAGAGCATTCTAACATCATCTGATGCCTGCCAACCCAGCCAGCTTCCCCCATGTCTTGTGCTAGAAATTGAAGCCCAAAGGTAGGTGTCCTCTGAGATGGTGGTAATTTCCAGTAAGCAGATTTAGAGGAAAATATTTTTTTCTTCTTTCAGGGCTTTCCCAAAGAATTGAAAATGTACTCTCTTTTTATAGCTCTCTGGTAGCAGTTCCTCCCATTTACACTTACATATACATACATACAAATGCAGATATGCATACATTTATTTGCAGCAAGAAATAACTGTACTAAAATCTTTAATGATACTGAGGAAGCAGTCACCTGTTACTCTGCTCTGGCAGTTTCAGCTGTCTAGTGAACTTGAGTTATTGTGGTGATTTATCATTACTGCTTTAAGCCATATGCTATATTCTGCACCTATATTTTTTATTTATAGCTTCCTGTATTGAATACTTACATTTTCATCTTATTTTCACAATGAAAGAATTTTTAATGTGAAAAGAACTAACTAAAATTAGGTAGTGATTACTCCTTGTCTCATCCTTGATACCTGCTATGTTTTTTTTCAAGTGGTTGACCAAATTTGTAACCTTTTCACCTACATTCAGAAATTTGGGTTGGGTCACAGGGGTGAATAATGTAAAGGTCAGCAACTGTTGGCAGTTTTCTAGGGATGACTTCTGTCTTAGATGCGTAAACAATCTTGGCCAGGTTGAAGGTCTGTGCCTAAAGTCCCTGAGAAGTGGTGCTGTTGATGATGGAACTGCTGGAGTGTGTCCCCAGCAATGCTTCCTAGGACATTCCTCACTTCCCTTGGCTGCTTATTCTCACCTGATCAGAGCAGCTCCTTTCTTTCTTGGCTTCTCTGGAGGAACAGTTTTAGGGTGGTTCTGCAAACCAGATCACCAAAATGAGCGAGGCAGAGGAGCTGAGAGGCCTGGTGGTAACACGGAACCCTTTCACCAGTCTGATTTCATGGGCCGTGACCTGCAGAAACAGAATGGGCATCACCTGAAAGGGGAGGACTGGGGTTAGCCAGCACCAGCTCTTCCCTACTGGAAAAAATGGCTTCACCACTGAAGGAAGCATCAGTAACTACAGAGAGCATAAAAATAAAGTAGGAATGTCAAGATCTTTATTAATTAATAATAAATTATCTTGGTAACTACCTTTTCTGTGCCTTGAGGTCAGTTTAGGGCTGTGCCTGATTTTCTGCCTCTTTTTTTGCAGTTACCCACTAATTTGCATTATCTACACAGTAGTTACCATTTCTTCCCTCCCCAGGTTACAATACTTGAATATACAGTAGTAGTTACTCAGATAGTTTATTTTCTTCTTGTTTCTGTTGGAGGAGGGACAATAGAGAGGAGGAGGTAAATAGCAGATTTGATCTTTAAATTGAGCTCTGCAGGATAGGAGATGTTACAATGCTTGGTTGATGGCAGAGCCTGAAATGTAGGACGGCTCTTTGCCCCTGAAATGCCACCAGCCTTCTTTACTCCGCCTTCCAAAATAAACCACAAAATAAATAAAGCTTCCAGCATCAGTAAACTTCCTGCTGCTTGTACTGGCAGCTGGCCAACTCATTTGGACTGTTCTCCCCACTGGTATAAAACACCCATGCAAGGAGGGAGAAAAAGGTGAGGAGGCCCCTATGATGGCATATAAAAGGATGCCTTGCCAATTTTCTTATTTGAACAATATAACAGAAAATCTTGGACTCAGTGTTAACAAACAAGCTTACTCACACTCTTTTATAACTCTAATTTTTTTTTTTTTTTTTAGCATTTATCACTTAAAACCATGCAATTGTTCATCTGAGTGAATAAATACACAAACCCCATTCCTCTTTGAAGTTTTAGCTGGGATTCAGGAAAATAGGGAGGAAAAAATATCTGTACATAGATGCAGCAATTTTCTGGGGTTTTAGTCTCCCTCCTGGACAGCATGTGTTTGGATTCTCTGGTGTATGTGTTTGGGTTCCATGGCTGAATGCATGAATTGCACAGGCAGTGGACTGAGCTGCATTTTCAGCATGGTTTCTGCTCAGGCCCGTATAGGTATTTATGATATGGTTTTAGAAACATCCAGACTCTGCCCCACGTGTTCTAGAAATTCAAAAACAGAAAGGTTCTGCAGAAGTACTGGCTAAACATAGGCTATTTTTTGAATGCAGATGTTTATGCAGAGATTGTTGATAACAACTGACAATTAAAAAGCATTTTATATAAGTGACGAAAACATCTACTTGGGAGGTTTGCCCAGTGTCATCTACCTTGAGACTTGAACCCGGGTTACTGTCTGTACATTTCAGTTTGTGTTTCTGGATTTACACAGGTGAAATGTTGACCTAGAAGAATATGGAACAAACCACTACAGCTTTAAGCTGCAGAGGTTTATAAAAAAAAAAAAAAAAAAAAAAAGGCAGAAACAAAGGCAAGCAGATGGCTAAAGATGAAGGTCACATCAGATTGAGAAGTTTGTCAAAATGTGATGACATAGGTAATCTGTAAACTGTTATTGCACCTAGCTGGAGGTGCTGAAAAACATTTTGAAATTACAAAAAACACTGGAGTCACCAGCACACAGGCAGGAATGATAGCCTGGAGTGGTTCTGCTCTATGGATGAATGCCAGATGTGGAAAGCGACATATCTGGAATTAATGATATTAAACATGCTTTTCTTTTATGCTCAATAATAACTCTATTATGATTGATACAAACCGCAGACACTTTATCTAGTACAAATGGAATCGTCTGTCATTGACTATATTAAATCATCAATTTCTGCATGATGAGAATCGTTTAGGGTAACTAATCATCTGTCTCGTTCTGAAGTCTTTAAGGCTGATCAGATAACGTTTTGAATACTGCCTGAGCAACCATGACAATCTAACCCTTCCATGTAAGGATTGAGAGGGGCCCATTATGCCGTCAAAGCCTGTGGAAATATCACAGCTCTTTCTCTACATAATACCCTGCTGTAAATAAATCACTCTCCACCGCAAACTTTATTGATCACAAGCACTTCCATGCTTGTGTCTAGTGAAGTCTCTACAGAATAAAATGCTGCTTTATATTTTGTCTTGTCAAAATATTAAACGGCTCTGTCAAGCGGAGTCAGGCTAGCAGTGATGGTGTAATTCTGCTGTAGCCCTTCTCATTCCCTCTTTCTATCTCAGCTGCCAAGCTTACAAAGCAGGATTTTTTTATAAACTTTCCAATTATAGTCTCGTAAGATTATGAAGCCTTAAGATAAAGTGTCCTAATTTAGAGTGGTAGAGTACTGGAACCACTAGACAAGAGCCTGTTAGATAAAATATTTCTCACAAGGAAAAGATAACCTGGCTTATTTATATACACAACATTAATGGGCAATAGGAGATAGCCTGGAATATCCCTATTATTTTACCAAGTGAGATAGGAGAGAAATATTTGAATTAATTCAAGCTCAAAGTGTTTATTATTCATAGACAAAAAACATCCCTCTTATTACGAGACAAATGTACCAAAGGAGGAAACTGAGAGACTTCAGGTAAGCACAGAGCTTTGCATTTTCATACCCTATTGTTAGTTTGTAATTCTGTAAATAAGATAATGTATCTGCAGTGATACAGAAGCGCCGTCAGGGTTTGAGGGGGAGGGAGGACTGCTCCTGCCTCCGACTTCAGCTCACGTTGTGTTTGTCATTGGATGGTCTCACTTCAACACTGCTTAGCCACACAGAGCGCTGCTCTTTTTAAACACCCTGTGAATCTCCGGAGGAAAAACCTGGGGTCTTGCAGAGCTTTGCTGAGAACAGCCTGGGCAGATTGTAAGGAGATTTGGGGCTGTCCTTGGGAAGAAGCCGGAGCACTTTCAGGGCTGCTTGACGTTGTAATAGTATTCACTACCTCAGGACTGCAGAATCTTAAGCTCTGTCAAGCATTCCCATATGCTTCCCTCTCCAGGAAAGGCGAATAAGAGCCAAAAGTGGTAGCAAAAAATTCTAACCTGTGCTGAAAATAAGGCTGAAACAGAGAAACAGGGAGCTGACAGTGACTTCCTGACTTCTGGGCTTCTCAGGGAATCAGAGAAAATCTGGCCTCAAAATCACCATGTTTTATTCCCTTCCCTGTTTGATTTTCATGCAGGTAGAGTTTCTGTTCAGGGAGCATAAATGTGGAGTGCACAACCAACCTTCTTTCTCTTGGTTGTCTTTTTTTATTTTTTCCCTGTGACAAATCAAAATCCATATTAGGTGAGAGAACAGCAGAGAGACCATCTGCAGAGGAAGATGGGCAATTGTGAAAAGAGGTCGAGAACAGAATAGGGAAGAAGGAGCAGCAGAGGCAGGGGTCAGCGGAAGGACAGAGGCCATGAGTTGGAGGTGTACCCACTCATCCCACACGTAAGCTCCTTTCTCTGAGGCAGCGGGGAGCGATCTCTCTGAAAGCACCTACCGCAAGGAAGTCCTGACTCTGCTGTGCCTCACAGATATGACTCAAACAGAGATACTCAGTCTCAGAATGAAAGCAGGCAGAGTGAAGTTACTGATGTGTTGGACACTTGACAGTGAGGGCTCCTGAGCAGCAGAGTGCTGGCTGTCCCCATGAGTGACGGGTGCACCATCAGGTTTTCCAAACTGCATATGCAGTCACCCCAAATAGCTCTTTCGTGTGATCAAGGAAATTTACTTTTTAAACTATGCTAGTCGAAAAGTATTCCAGTGACCTAAACCAGACACGGGCAATTTCTGAGCCAAGGAACTGCAGGAGTACTTAGAAGTCCTAAAATTTTCTGGCCACTCTCCTTTGTCCTTGCTCTTCCTGGTCTACAAATTGTTCCCTTCAGAAAGGGATTTAAAGATTCCCTTACAAGACTTCAACAATATAATTTTCTCCTTCTTCATTACCTTTAGTGTTGTCCAATTAGGGGAAAAGTGAGGTGCCTATTACATCAGTAGTGGCAATAGTTAATGGTAGGAATACAGGCTGTGAAGAAGCATTTGTTTAGTTAAAACTTTTGTTAAATCTCTTTGAATAATACAAATCTGTAAAATTTTTTTTTTATAGAAATATTGAAAAACACAGAAAGCTGTGAAATTCAGTGATTACTGCATTAGTAATTACTATTGCTCTTAACTAAAGACAAAGTGAAAGGCATCAGTAGTTGAATACTCTGTCCATTTCCAGTTCTTTATTATCTAAATAAAAAGTAGTTTCATCTACATTCTTAAGAAATTATGTTTACCTGGAATGTCATTGCTTGCTTCCCTTGTTTTCTTTATGCAGTTTCAACAAATTGCAGTCTACAGTCCAAACTTCCTTTTGAGAATGACTTTGAAATGAATGGACTTTAAAAATAAGAATGGCTTGTGTTATGGAAGAGTATAAAGTCATAGTTAAAAATGCATCGCAAAGAACCTAAAAAAGAAAATAAGAATAGAGTTCTCATAATTTAAAATGATCATTTTTATAAGTATAAAAAGAAGTCCAACAGTAAGCAGCAGAGTTTGCATGAAATGCGATAAAACATTTTTGTTATGCAAATAGATTTAATGTAATTAAGAAAATGCACTGTGACTGTCTTCAAATTAGAACTAAGCTGCAGAGCTCAGAAACAATGGATGAAAAGGAGCAGAAAGGTATTACTCAAAAAAGGTAACTATTGGTGACAAGTGACTATATAGTAACACCAGAGATTATTCTGGTGTCATAGAACTTCTTTTCATGGCTGAAAAACTTCAGGATCCAACACCTGGAACAAGATAAACAGCTTTACTTAAAACATGCTTCCATGAAGTAATTTGCTGTCCTTTAACTTTCACCACTTTTATGGGCATGGTTAGTAGGAGGAAAAAAGGAGGGAGGGAAAGGGAGAGAGAGAACGGATCTCTCAAGAGTGGTGTGGTTTGGTCAAAACCTCCAGACCTTGAAAATCTTTGCATACTAACATCTGAAACAGGTGGTCCTGGGCTCATTTTGTGAGCATAAGTTGCTGTGTGTCGGCCTTATGCTCCTGAGCCTTCTCAGATGTGTAGCCAGGAGGGATCTGTTTGACTGTGTGTGATTTTTTTATATCTTTCAGCTAAATCACAGGTCTTAATGCAAAATGCACTCAGAGACAGCATAGGGAATTGTGACACTCCCTATAGGACTTTTTCACTATAAACCAATAAATGGATTACACTGATCACACAGTTTTTTCATCTGTGATTGCTAAAATGTGGATAAAATCTTCATTTTAATATTTAATAGTACTAATCTTCATTTAATCAGCAATACAAGCATAATTTATTGGAAACCTCATAGACTGTTGTAAGTGTAGATTTTCTGTGCTAGCTACTAAGGGCTGGGAATAGGGCAGGCACATAAGAAAAGAAAATAAAATTCCCATCAATGGTATGCAGAAAGCTGGAGATGTAAAGAGAGAAGGAAAGATGCAAATAGCAATAGTGGGTGCAAGCATGGGTATTGCTTCACATTTAATGACTGACTGCGTTAAGGACCCCGGTCGTCTCCTCTGGCCAATCATTAACTGCTTGGAAATGTCCTCCCATTAGCTCTTATTGTTAACAACAAGTTACTAATACATATTTAACAGTATTCATTATTTTTTTAACTGCTTCACAGCGGCCTCAGCGAGCGAGCATGAGCAGATGGAAGCTGCCTCCCCAAGCCCTGGGAGGCAGAGGAGGGATGGAGGAGCTCCATTTTCCCCGGAGCAGCCCTGCCCTGCTCAGGCACCGCCAGCCTGGCTTTGTTACAGGAGCGCTTGGAGTGCGTGCGGCCAGGCAGATGCGGCACAAGCCTGGTTTGCTGAAACATCATCAGTGCGCATTTAAAGCAGTGTTGAGCAGATAAACTCTTTTTTTTTTTTTTTTTCCCTTTTTTTGTAACAACAATAGATAATTATGTCACAAGTAAACGTCCGCGAACATTTCTGTTTGTTTTTTTTTTTTTCTCGGAATTGGAGTTTTAAAATTTTTTTCTTCCAAACTCTGTCCTTTCAGTTGGTCTGTATCATGTTTTTCAAAGCAGTAGGAATTTAGAAAAACAATTAAACTACCGGTGTGATATTAAAATGCATTATTTTAAACATAGAGAGTAATGAGTTTAGAAGTTATGAGTCCTCAAAATTCTATTAACTCATTTCCAGATGGATAAACAGAAATGCACGAACCAGACTAACTTGCAGGGAGTAACAGGACATGAGCCTGAAGGCCTGCCCTGTACGTGTGTCTCACATTGACTCAAAAGATCCCTAGGCAGAATTTGTTATCTGAGGAAGTGAAAGCAGACAATTTATTGCAGCTAGATCCTCAAAAACAGATTCACAATTATCAAATAACAGAATCTGTTAGTTTTGCTGCCTTCAGTAAAATATCAGATCTCCATGGAAATAGGATTACAGGAGAAACCATATTAGATTAGGGTTCATCTGGCTCAATTTCCTGTCTTTGACAATAGCCAGTACTACAGAGGAGGGTGGCACAAATAGAGTATTAAATGTGCATAATTTTTCAGTCTAAATGTATGGAATCTGACTGTAAAGTCATCCTGTGTTTCTCCCGCTCTATGCTTCGTCCTTTCAATTTCCTCTTATATATCTTTGTCCCTTTGTCTCCTCAAGTGTGATGCTTTCAACATTTTGGGCTTTACCAGGAAAATGATTGAATATTTGAACTATCTCTGAGTCATATGATGCTGGTTAAATGGTGTCTGGAGTATAAAAACTTGGCAGAGTGCATTTTTTGAGGCTTGAGCTTTGCCCACTCACTTGGAGTTCTGTTGTGGCTACAATACCAATACCAATACAATGTAGTATTACTATTTTGGATCTGTAGACTAGTAACTCACAAAATCCCACTAAAAATTCCTCTACATTTAAAGAGTCAATAACCTTTCATTGAACTAAATTCAGGACAGATAAATAATGGTGAATACATTTCCTGAAAACAGCATCTAGTGCTACCTGATAACCCATATCTCAAAACTTCCCTCAGAGTCCCTTTTATATCTGGGCCCTGTTTTTTGGTAGTGACTGATGGTTGTAAACTAATCAGTGTGAGGTGCCAGTGAGGAGGTCAGAAATCTGCTACAGATGTTGTTTGCAATGCAAAAGATCTGCTTGCCTCAACTTAGGACCACAAGTTGTGCTGGAAACCAAAACTTCCATTTTTGCCACCGCTCCAGGCATAGCTCCTCCCCAAGGAACTAAAGGTAATATTTATGGGTTTTATCAAAATTATTTTTATTCAGTGGGAAACCCAAGTGAAACAGACCGTGGCTGGGTTTGTAGGTACTTAAGATACACAAAAATATTCTCACTTTTGGACACTCTTTGAAACCCTTTTTTTTGGGGCATTTTGGGTTTTATGGGCTGGGTGCAGAATTTTCTTTTTTTTTTTTTTTCTGTAGGCTCCTATAGCAAGCATTTGACCCAAAGCATATGGAAGAACTGCCCCTGTGTTTGCATTGAGACCTCATTGATCAGTAGTTTAACAGAGAACAAAGAGACCATGGTGCACACACTGGGAGCTGTAGTACCACTTGCCCAAGCAGCACACTGGTTAATTGTACGCAGCAGGACATCTTATGTGCTGCCAAAAGATGTTGGAGTAGCTATGAAATAGTGACTTGAAGGGTTAGTAACAAATCAGTATTACCTTCTGGGCTTAGGCTGAGGAGAAAGGGCAGCTCCTTATGGATTTTGTTTTGTTCTCCCTAAATAAAACCTCTAGATCCAACAGGGTAATGTTTTGTCTTACCAATGCATCTGTTTCTTTCTTGGTAAATAATATTTTAATTCCATGTGTAGCTAATGTTTTAAAGATAAGTCATTAAAGAAGCAAATTTTAATTCTAGATTTCCACAGACTTATTAGGATTATAATGAATTAAAACATAATGAAAAATAGCCTGATTAAGGTTATTAAGAGGTTATATCATCTTTAAGCCGTACCTCTGTTGAAAGAGGCTCATGAAAGGAGGAGTGTCTGTCAGCTGAGACGTCTGCAATTTGATTAAAAGCGTGAAAAGAAGCGCAAATACTTCTCCACCTGGAAGGATAAAAGACAAAGATTTACAGTCACTGAATGTGCCAAAAACAAGGATCCTTGTCTTCTGTTCCACTCAGTCTTGAGAACGTCCAATTCATTTTTCATGTCCAGCTACAAATGAAATAGGGAGAAATTACTGTGATTTCTTCAGATGTTTGAATATTAGCAAATATTTGGAATGAAAACTATTAACACATCAGAAATGAGAGGCTTTTAAAATGGAGAACAGGAAGCTGGTTATTGTCTGATAGATTTTTCCAGGATCCTTATATTGTGCTGAAGCAAAGGGAAATTAGTGAAAATCCACTAAACCAGCCATTCTGCTGTGCATGCAGAAAGCCAGAATTCCTTATCAAGCCTCAGAATACCTCATCCATATATTAGAGCTTGCCAAATAAACTAACAGTTACATCAGTCCTGCAGCTGTTTTCAGGAGGCCACAGCTCCCTGAACCTGAAACTTTGACTGCTGACAACAAGTTGCTTGAAGCAGAAATGTTATTGAGAAGCCACCTTCCCTGTAGCATCCCTGCTCCTGCTGCCACCTCCAGCTTGGTGCCTCCATCTGCCCGGTGTACCATGGGGCAGCAGTGCCAGCAGGCTCTGTCCACGAGGTCCAGGATGCTGCTGAGCTTCTCATCAAACACCCTGTGCTGCAGGGACTCTTTCCTCCAAGCGCTGCAGACAGCCCTGACTGTGAGTTTGACAGGCGTGCACTTGCCTATGTTTATAATGAAGATGCCATTGGCAGACCCTCCACAGGTTGGGTAAGGTGATTTCTTTAGCCAGAGATTTACAAGATTTTGCAGGAAAACATTCTCAGCTTTTTCAGCATTTTTTTTAGATGATGCCATAATGCAGTCATTGCCAATATTCAGCTTTGGGAAAGGTTCCTGAAATATTTTTAGCCTCTGACTCTTCTCTCTGCACTTAGAAATATCCTTGATAAAGTACTAGAAGAATTAGATATTTACTGGACCCCATACACTGCCAAATCTATCTTTCTCTATTTACATTTCCTTATCTAATTGTGTATTTCTTACTCTAGGCCACCAATTGCAGGAGTTGCATGTTGTGAGATACAGATACAATGCATTCCCTTGAGGGACAGAGTACAAAAGTAAGTTGCTTACTCTTTTTACTCCATTTGTGAACTATTTTCTTCTGTAAATAATTACTATTGAAGCAATTCACTCTTTCCCTTTGTAGCTGTGCCTGATGTTTACTGAAGCTGAAATGCAAACACATTATTCATACCTCTTCCTAAAGTCTTCGTGCATTCATTCTAGTATCCTAGCATTTAGTTGAACTAGGATACCAGACCATGTTTGAAAGTGATTTAATGCTGATTTTTCAGTGTACTTCCAAAAAAGCTACCTTTTACCCACATTAATGTAAGATGTGGAGGCAGGAGACAGAGAAGCTGCCATACAGGAAGAGCTGCCCAATGCTTGTGACTTAAATGCAATATCTTATAGCTTATGCACTGTAGGTAAATCATTCATAGTTGTGCTTGACCAGTTGTGCAACATCTTATCTGAAGGAGAAAAATTACCTTCTGACTCCCACAGAGTATCATTTTCTGCCCTAATGCATGAGAAAACTCTACTGCTTTTTGCTTAAAGAAATAATTTTTTCCTTCCAATCTTCTACTTTACTCAATTGGAATTAAGTATTTTCTGGAGTGCCCAGCAATTCAAGAATGCACTTTTACCTGGCCTTGGAGTTGGCACTTTCGGTGCATTCTGTGTAATTGCAGCACTTTACTTTGTTTATGAAAATGTTTGCTTTTGTCTACCAAGGGTGGCATCCAGGAATGCTACATTTATGGCTTAAACACCAAAAGAGTTTGAAATGCTAAAGATGAGGGTACACTTTATTGTAAGCATGACAGTAGCAAGTTAAAAAACTTTTTCATCTTTAGCCCTCAATGGTGGCATGCTGCTCTAGCTATAGGATAGGCTGTGCAGGGGTAGGGAGCCGTGATGTTCCAGCTGTGCTCCTGTAACTCAGATATTTGCAGCTGACATAACTAGTCCTCTCAGCTATTCTGTGCTGCAGGAAAAACAGTCAAGATAGCTGCTGTCTAGGCACCATGACTGACTGCCATGGATTGATCACACAGCATCTCTTTTTTAGCAGCATTATTCACATGAATTACTAACTTCAGCCATGAAGCCATGCAGTGGATTGCAGAAGTCTGTTATCTCACATAATAAATTAGGTTTAGTAAACCAAGCCTTAAAATAACTGTCTCATTTGAAACTCAGTCTTAGGTTTTCAGGTCATAATTTTTTACAAATTAACCTGAAAACACTTCTGGCATGAATAATGTTGAGAATTATGTACATTTCCCTTGCTATGGGCTAAATCTTCCATCCTGCCAACTGTGCCTGTGAGGGATGTGTATGCAGGGGTAAAGCAGAAATGCCTTGCACCCACAGCTCCCAGCCTGGTATCTGTGTGCACTGCTAAGCCTTGGTGCCAGGAGAGGGGCACTCTGCTCTAACAGAGCTTCCCAGTTTTTTTCTCTTCATCTCCCCTCAGCTGGGTAAAGGGTGGAAATACAGACACTTCCTTTATACTCAACATCTCTCAAGTGATGCAAATCTGGAGTGTAACTAAGCTGTCTTTTCTTCTTCCAGCTGATGGGTTTGCTCTGAGTGCGTCAGTCCAGAGAGATCTGCAGAGGAGAACGAAGGCAGGGACTTGTGCACATGTGAAGTTGCTGTCTCCAAGTGGCCTTTGGGTCCACAGAACCAGAACAGCCCTTTCATGGTAGGTCCTGGATTATAGAGTTTTGTTTTACAGAATAAACAAACACAAATCATTTTAGGTAGTGTTAGACACAGAGTGACATTAAAAAGCTCTCCACCTGCAGTCTAGTTAACATACTTAGTGTCACACAATAATGCTTCTTGTTAAAAATATTTAAAAGCCTGGAAGACTCAGCACTTCTGCTTCCTCACATAGGAAAGCACTCAGAAGGAAAACAGCAAAATATTTTGTTTAGCATGAGATAAAAACTCCTTAATTCTAATATGAAAGGACCAGATACCCCTTCAGTGAAATAGTTGTTCATTTTGTTGTACTGCTTATGCAGAATATATTTGCTCAAGCTGCCAACAGGGTAATCTCTTTGAGTTTTGGCTTGCATTTTATTAAGACCTGAATCAAGACCACTAACATATTTTACTCAGGCCAGCAAGGACAACTGCCTTCATAACTGTACTGGCTGATAAAACATAGGAGATTTGGAGCAGTATTTAAGAAAAAAACTTAGATGAGATGATATCCCATGAAACACAGCCATTTTTGATTAAATTGCTAATGCGGAATCTGATTTTGTTGGCTTCAGGAATGTTTCTAGAAAAGCCAACTCACTATGACTCTTTCTAACCTAAAATTAGGACTGGAATGGTAATATCATGATTTTCCTGTTATATAATAGTGACATAACAGTGTGACAGAAAGTGACATAGCCACATAAAGAAAGACCATTTTTTCCCTAATCTACCAAAATGTGTTATGTCAACCGAAAAAAAAGTATTTTAACTAAATTTCTGGAAAAAAAAATCTCCTTGGAAAATAATGTCAGGATATAGCCATGAGAGAAAGACACAAGAAGGAACTAGAAGCTGTTTAATAAAGGAGAATAATAAAAAGAAAAAGCATGATGAACTTATAGAGGGTTAATTTATGCATGTATATACATGTGGGTGGATTTTCAGACCTCATAGCAGAAATTGGTTTACTTTTCCTGTACATTAGTTAAGGAAAATGCATGTGATGCTTATAACATAAAGAAAACTCAAATATTTCAGAAAATTCAAGATCAAAAAAAAGAGCAAGGAAACTGGTAAAATTTAACAAATTTAGCTGAATGGTCATGATAATGGTTCAGTGTTGACAAATGTAACATAAGAAGGAATAATTTAAGCCATCAAAATACATCATTATTGTCACTCAAGAGGACACCTGTGCCTGCTACTGGATGGTTCAATGAAAGTCTCTGCTCTGTATAGAGTAAAGGTCAAAGAAGCAAGCAAACTGTTAGGATACAAAAGGATTGGGAGAGAAATAATGCCCAAAATCTTATAATGTCATTAAATAAATCAGTGGTATGTCCTGACCTGGAGTACTGTACTCAGTTGTGGTTATCCTGCCTTGAAGAGAATGTATCATAAATAGATGAAGTATAGAGATGGGCAGTGTAATTGATTAGAAGCATGAAAAGCCCTTAATTTCAAGACAAATTAGAAAGTTTAAGTTTTTTTTTTTTTTTTACATGAGAGTGAAGATGAACTGTATGGGTCACTAATAATAATGGGTACACAGTGTATACGAGAGGTTATTCATTTAATAAGACAACAAGTTAAGAAGAAGTGCAGTGAAGTTAGCAATTATTGCAATTAATAATTAATTATTAATTTTTCTCTGGAGCACAGTGCAACTTGGTGGCCAAGACTTCAGCTGAATGCAGAGTTCTGTTGGATATGTATTGAAATAAATATATCACCTATGCTGCAGTCCACAAGATCTAAAAGTGTTTTTGAGTTACAGGGTACCCTAAGGGTGAACATTAGCCAAATTATAGTTAAGAAGAAATCTTTCCTGTGGGCAGATTATTTCATAAATGCTTACTGCAGGGTTTCTGACACCTCTCCCTGAAACACACCTGGTACAGGCCACTGTCAGAGAGCATATCAGAGGAGATGGACCACTGCTCTGATCCAGTGTGTCAATTCCTTTGTTGAATCAATGATACAGAGATGAAAGGTTCGATATCCTATTATCAGTCTCTTGAACCATCAAATTCTCCTCCTCTTCCCCATTCAGCTATTGATTAAATTAAATGCAGCAAGGTAAATGGGGACAGGAAAGAAATTCCTTATCTTAGCAGAGCTCTTTGTCTATGTGCTTTAGTCTGCATTATAAGGAGATGGCAACCCCAAACTACTGAGGAATCTGTATGCTAGATTTTTTTCACAGCAGCCTTTCCACACAAAGATCCCACTATATGGTTATTATTTGTAAGGCCATTTAAATTTTTATTATTTTTAGATATATAAGTATGCATTTTCTGCTCATTACATGCTGCATTTCTGGAGCAAAACAGAGGTACAAAGAGACTGTGAAGGACAAACCCCCACCATTCATCTGTATACATGTGCCATGCTGACTGCTGTATGTTTTGGAAAGATCCTCTGTAGATTCACCAATCTAAAGAAATAATGAGCTTAAAGCAGTGGAACCTCTGAAAACAGTTGGCAGTTGGATAATGATGGATATGCTACAGAACCAGAGATCTTGGTGGTGGAGGATGAATGATGCATATAATGAAAAGGAGGCTGAAGCCGATCACCTTCCCTGTTAGTATAAACACGTAAAATGCAATTCACTCTGATGATGGTGGTGGTGCATTGCATAATAAATGATGTGTCTGGATCATAAAGGCAATATTTTATGATAGAAAAGTTTAATAGAAAATGTATGTAAATGAGTGTAACTTGCCCAATGATGCTTTTTGACTCGAGTGTAAGAGGAGAAAATAATTTCTTCTCCAGCACATTTGCAAGTTGAGCTGAAAAATGCCTGTGAGTTCCACTTTCCAATTTCACTCACATTTTCAGACACAGAGGGATAATAGATTAGTTAAGAGTTGTGTTTTATTGCTGTAAAACTGCTCAACATTCTGCAAAATTTTTGAAAGTGCTATGAGTGAAAGTTAGTGGTGAGGAAAATGTGGAAATTGCTCATTAATAAAGGAGAAGGACCCAGCCAAATCCTGTTCCAAAATTTCCAGGGTTTTGCATAGGCTTAAAATTAACCTGGAGAACCATAAATGATGATTATCCTGGCAGAGAAGGTTTAATAAGCAGAGAGCTCCAGTGGGGGAGAAAATACCCAGGCAGATAAATAAACAAAATGCTGAACAGTAAGACCCGGGTGGGAGCCAAGAATGCTCTTGTGTTTGCTACAGGCTGCAGAGGTGCCCTGCAAGGCACCAACCACACCCTTGGGCACGTGCTGGGGTTCCTACCCTGACCCTGGGCAGGACCTGGAGCAGGACTTTGATAATCCTTGTTGGGTCTCTTCCAACTCATGGTAGGACTCTTCTAAAGGACCTCCTCTTCTTCAGACGAGTATGAGAGTTTTGAGACATGTTGTTCAGATAGGAAATGTCATTATTTAGCTAGGTTTAACTACTAATAAAAAAGGGAGGTGGGATACTTTGGAGAGAGTACAGGATTGGGTTGGGTTTTTTTTTTTGTTTTTTTTTTTGTGGTGTTGGCTACACTTCTAGTGAATTCCTAGTGTTTGGGTTTTTTAATAATTTTAGTGAAATATGATTTATTTTATGTATTTATATATTTTTAAAGTGTATATATATATATATTATATATATATACGCAAAAAATATGTGAGGAACTTTTTACAAAAAATTATTTTAATTTTAAAACAAAAAATTGTGATATACCATAGAAAAGTAAAATCCAATGAAAATTTTCTAAAATAAATTCTAAGCAAAATTTAAAAATCATAGACAGCCAAAGTACTGATAAAAGCACCAAGTTGACATTTTGAGACATAGAAGCCTAAATCATTGTTTTGTTTTGACATTTTGATGCAAAAAGTAGATATTTTTATGTGACATTTCCAAAGCAAGTTGGGATTTTTTGGTAACTGTCCTGCAGAAATGTTTTATGATTCAAGAAGTAAATGTCAAACTTTCAGAATTCCCTTGCAACATGAATTCCATTGGCTGATCAGCTCTTGTTCATGCCCTTTGAGGAATTGCTGAGCCTATCAACGTAATAGAAATCTCTATTTCCACACAAGAAGTTTCAGTTCAAATTTGAATTCTAGCAGTCTCTCATAATTATCCTTTTCGCAAATTCTGTTGAGAAAGAGTGGGTGTAATATTTTGTCACTTCAAGATTTTTTTCGAGGTAGCAGCAAATCAGAGCAGAAAAGGATAAAAATCATATTTGAAGAGGATTTTAGGAAATTATTTCATTAGCTGAAACTGGAAGCAATTTTCTTTATTTAGTCAAACACTATAGACACACCTAGACACAAGGTAAATAAATCATCACAAAAGGATTTTATCTTTGTCTCAGCAAAGCAGCATTTATTTCTGGCTCGTGGGTAGGTGTCCCAGATGTGAAAGATATATAAGGCTCTCTTGTTGCTAAATGCCAAAGCTGAATCACTGGTTTTCTAGAACTGCACATAGGTCATATTAAACAGCTAAAAACAACAGAAAAGCACCACATTTTTGCAGAAAGGATGGGTTTTCCATTTGTAAATCTTCCTAGGTAGAGTTGGGTAATAAAGCAATCTATACCTTTAGGGATGTGAAGAGAGTAGAACACGCTGCTAAATACTGGGAACTCCCAGGACTGGTGAAGGAGTTAAAATTTGGTTCTAGTAATAACAAGGACCTATGTGAAACTGGACCCTGAATCCTCAGCCATTAGCAGTTGCTGACCTGAGAAGGAATTTGATTGTCTAAACTGAATCACTCTGACACAGATTTCTGGGTTTCATTAATTTCTTCTGTACAGTCACCTAAATTCACATAAATGAATGGAAAAAATACATTAAAAAATCTTTGTATGAATGTTTACCTATCAAAGAGAAGCAAAAATAAGTTATTATTTCCAGTTTTATTTTCAGATATTCTCACCACAGTTTGAATTTCTTTGTATCTAGATCCACAATATGTTTATTAAAAGAAAAAAAGAACCAACATGAGGCAACAACAACAACTCTACTAGAAATTCCCTAGTAACACCAAAAGCAGTACAGCTGTGTTCTGCTGAAATGGTTAATAAGAAAAGGAAAAAAAGGAAATTAGACCCTTTATTCTAGAGAGCATGCATTTATGCAAAGAGGATGTTTAGCTGGGGGTGAAGAGATGAGGACTTGGCCAGTTATGAACTTGTAGAATAATCATGGGAAAAATGATGAAGTGCTCATAGTGGTATAGTAATGACATACATAAAGCAAATGTGTTATGATTAGATCAAATTGCAAAGAGAAATGAGTAAATGTTGAGAACAATGTCGTGTTCAATGTGTAAACAACACATCTCTCTCCTTAGCTGGGGTTGTTATAAGCAAGCAAGAGTTAAAAATACAAGAGCAATTTTTAGAGGCAACCTCATGACTGGCAATCAGTGCTAATAAGATTCTTTTCCTCTTGCAAGATTCACAGAAAGCCCTCAATCCATGCCGAGCACATTCAAAGGCAAGGGACTAAGCGCTCCCCTTACAGGTTCATTATCATTCGCAGGTTATCCCAAGCCAAGTGAATCAGGAAAGCAAATGAATTAGTGAGAATTAAGGAGCCTCTGTGGTCTGAACCCTCTCCAAATCTCAGCTAAGATGAAAGGTAGACGCTGATGTCTTGTGTCCCGGGGTTTTCAGAATTGGAGCCCCAGTGCCGAGCCGCTTCCTCCAGAGCCTTGCAGAAATGTGCAGGCAGTTAATGTTGCCTAACGTCTCCTGACCGTGGGTTCAGCCATGTGGGAAAAGTTTTACGAGGCTGCAAAAACCAAACCCCCTTTCACTCACAATTAATTACAGGAGAGTTGTTATAGCACCTCGCTGTCAATGAGTCCAGTGAAAGCGCACATTCCTCTCATCTCGCTCAGCAATAATCAAAGATACTCAGGTAATGTCTTAGTGCATAACAATATCAAATGGGGTAGTTAAAAGACACCTCTAAAGCACATTGAACCACTAACAGTATTGTTTCGTTGGAAGTGAGACCTTAAATTATAGGATTTGTACATGACAGGAATTCACTATATGAATTGGGATCTCCAGTGTTTATCCTTCCTATTTTCATCTGTCTGAAACGAAGCAGCACCTGACAATCTTTTAATCATATACTTGTTTTTAGTTTTGTGATACAGTGATCTTCTGAGGGAAGCTATGGCCTTAAAGTACAATGGGTTGGAAAAATTTGAAAGGAAAGCAGTTTGTTTTCATTAAATACTTGTTACTGCTAATTATATTTGATCATTATAAATAATATAGTTTAATTAAAGAAGCACGTCACCTAGAAAAAATGTTTGATTTCCAAAGGATAACAGTATATCTTTGCACTTGCAAGTAGGGGGTGGAAATAGCAAGTGAAAAATGTGCAGATGTATTTGTTTGTGTGTCTGTGTGTGTTTGCATGTAGGTATAAACAAAACAGTATTGTTTTGGGGAGACTAAATGTTTGGTAGAAAAAATAAATCTATTAAAAGGAATTTTTCCAGTTCTGATAATGAAATTATATTTAAAGGGCTATATTGCATCATATCAGATGATATCTTTATGTGTTTTTAAAATTATTTAACATAAGTAATTATCTACAATAAAATGACATTTGTCAAATGACATTAACCAATGTTTTCACAGCCTAGGTCTGTATCAATGTTCTCATCAGATATATTTCTCTGCCATAATTTTTAATGCCAGCTGTTTCACGAATGTGAAGAGTTCAGTATGAAATTACATGTTTGTCATAATAAATCTATAGATTTAATTTTATTTTTTTGCAAATGATACTTTTTAAAGGTTAGTTTAAAGGAAATTAATAGAAAATGAAGGCTAATAACTCTACATGTAACTGAAGTCTTGAATTCATGTACCAGTTTACATAATTGTTCCTTTAAACAATCATGTTGGAAAATTCTCTAGTTTTTACTTCCCCTCTTCATATAATTCCTGACTCATGACCTCCTATCTACCAGTCAGGCTTGATGTGCATGACTGTATCTCATTTATAATAATCATGATCTTTACAGAGAGATCGATTAAAATATTATGGTTCTTTTAAAATCAGAATGCATATCAAACGAAGCCTCGCTTATAAAATAGAGAAAAAGCCCAGGCTTTTGCAGTCTCCTCCGTGTGAATAAGATGTTTTAAAAATCTCTTAATATTCAAAGACAGTTAATCATTAAAGAGGCAAATATGTTAATACGATTTTATCACAATTGAAAATGCTGTTAGTGGGTCTATGGATTGCACTGTTCTATATACACTACATTTAACACAGTTAACAAAATGAGTCCTGAAACTCAAAAATCACTCCCTCTAAAATAATATGTAGCTTAAATAAAAAGCTAATATAATTTAAAGAATTGTTTTCTTTTTGGTATGCACTCTTTTGTATAAAAAGTATTATAGAAAATACACAGTATTTTAATCCCTTCCCTTTTTTTTTCACATAAAATTGCTGAATGGAAGAAAACCCCAACATTATTTAAACTGAGGTTGAAAATATCTAGAGGCTTCAACAGTGGACAATTTCTTTTCCTTGTAGTTATAATTAAATCTTTTTTTTTTTTGGAGAGGGGGGGACTTGGGGGAAGGAGGAGGAGGACAGTGTTAGTAATCCCGTCCACTATATTGCTTGCAAAGAAAATGCTCTAACACTTAAAGGAAAGATAAAGGTGAACTGCAGGATAGTGTTAAAATTCAACAAATCTCATTCTTAATTCCTTAACACTGCAATGCTGTTAATTTCCTTGTATCTTTTTTATTTTCATCAAGCTTTGTGCATTTGTGCTTGGAATTTGAACATTTTTCTGTTTTTTTTTTTAATTAGATGAATGAAACATTTCAATTGATATAATTCTACCCACTCTCTTCTTAACCGCTGTATCACAGGAGGATTTTATTAATTTCATTTTTTAATGCTGCTCTTGTTTTTAATCAGTTACCTCTAGGTTAGCTTATGTATCACATTTAGTAAATTCTATTTATGTTATCCAAAGAATTAAAGATAGCAGATGCAGGTAAAATCCTTTTCAAGAAGGCTTGAGCACAGGACAGAAGAAAAAAAAACCCAAACCAAAACAAAAAACAATTAGAACAATCTCCCAGCTAGTAGCAGCCTAGAAAGAAGCAAAGCACACACAATACCCTCAAGTGCATGTGTGTGTGTGTGTGTGTGTGTGTGTGTGTGGGAAGGGCTTCATAATACCAATATTATTTAAAATGGTGTGGATCTGCGGCAGCCTGCAGCAACAGCAGCTTCAGCCAGTGCTGCGCCAGCCAGGCAGCGGGCCCTGCCCTTGCGCTGGCCACAAATGACCACTGAAATCCCAGAGGCACTCTTGAATTTCTGCATTCTCATTTCATCAGCTGCGAAATATCTGTCACTCATGTCCCACACTGGGCAAAGTGACACCTGCCAGTCTCAAGAACAAGGACAAATTAATGTTCCTCCACCAACTGTGTCTCAGAAATGAGTGGCGAGCGGCAGCGCGAGCAATCAACAGCTCGAGTACATTGTTAAAGTTTGCAATGCATTGCTGGGGGTTCCTTTCAGACAAGGTAATTTGCAGCAGCTGTTGTCGGTTTGTGCTGTTATTGAACATGTGTTCTGCTGATTTCCCTCCTAATGAATCTTTTAAAGATATTTGCAAAATACGTGTAAAATTGCATTGCTGAGGTTTCATGAAGCTGCAAAACAAGGTGGCTCATTTTAAACAATGCTTGGGAGAGATAGTGCAGCAGCTGCCAGATAAACACGTAAGCCAGACACTCACCTTATCCACTCCATCTTCCTAGAAATCACTCAGAAATATTTTGGATAGTAGGTATAAAATCTCCAAAAAACCCAAAACAACAAAAACCATTTCTGATGTCTGTCATCATGTCACATCATGTTATGCGATATTATATCTGCTTGTGATGAGATGCAACATGACAGGATGTAATGCAATGTAACATATAAAAAAATGTAAATAATCCACTTTTGGGGATTAGATATCTGCTGTCAATTCCTATAGCAGGAACCTGAACTGAATTTATTGAGGCGGATGGGGGCCCAGCAAACACCAAACTGTGCAGTGGTGTTTGCAAACCAGCACACATCACAGTTCACTGCCTCTCCCAATTGCTTTTGGGTAGTTTGGCTCTTATGACTGCATTACAATGTTAAATAGAAGTTCTTGTGGTGAACAGTCTCGTGACTCAATAATTTCGTTAATTATCACTGCCTACAGCAATCACTCCAATGATGATTCGCCATGAGTAGCTGTTTGTACATTTTAAAATATACTTGTTGGAAATAGCTGTAGTGGTTTTCACAGCAAAACACACAGTGTGAACAGAAAATCATGTACTAAATAGGACATAACTGGGGAGAAAAAGCAGTGCTTTGGGCCAAATAAGAGATTGCTCAGGACAGCATAACCTCCTGGGATCTCCCTGAGGCTGAAGACCTTCCTTCCTTTGTTGGCACAGATCTATCTCTCTGTAAGTCACTGATCAAAAAGCACCTACATTTTAGGATTGGACAGGCTCTGCACCCTTTCATCACAGCAGCAGTTCACCAGTGCTTTCTGCCAGTTCTGGAGGGGCAGGCTTGGGCACAGAGAAGGGCTCTGGGCAGACTGCGCCCATGAGTGCCTGAGGAGCCAGATGACTATGCCATGGAGAATGGGCATTTGAAATGTCAGTGAATGTAACCTGAATGGTCTGGGGTGTTCTGTAACAGTGGGGAGATGGCTTTTGAAGTATTGCATAGGTTACTGATGATTTGGGGAAATTAGAAGATCTAGATTTGCCTTCACATAGCCATGGGTAGGGGAAGGGGCTAATCACCAGCAGTGGGAGGAATGCATCCCAGTCCCCTGACCTTCGCCCAGCATAGCCCAGGTCTCTCTTTGCCTCTGCCCCTGCCTTCCTACTGACTAACTGTGGCAGCTGATTCCAGCTCAGAATTCACCTATTTGTGTGCCCAGTGCCTGGGAAAAAAAATCCAAGCCATTGCATTTCATCGGTAGTTAAGTGCTAATGGATGTCTTAGAACATGCTTTTAATTTTCTTTCAACAGAAGACAAAATGCCATGTTGTCTGAGCTTTGACTGCACCACAGGCACTCTGCAAAAATATCTTCTTACAGCTACAAGGGCTTCACCCCCACTATGTTTGACTGTGTTGGGAGCTCGAGCACAGGTGAGTGGACAGCATTTTAACTACTATGTTTATTCAATGTTCCCTAATCAGGGTTAGATACTATGATATTTATAAAGCCCCATTCTCTGTACCCTCGAAGGTTGCCCACCTTGGTAGCATCAGTGCCATTGAACTGGTATTAGCAGCAGTGAGGGGTGGCTGTAAATTTTGCCTCATGTAGACAAGGCTTACAAGGTAAGCAGGCAGACCCCCAGCTGCAACTGCGTGCCTGGGAATGGAACCTTTTATTTGCTGTCATAGTGATGACTTTTAATTGTCCCAATAAACAAGCTTTTAAAAAGCTTCTAAAATGTTCTCTAATAACACACTTTGGTGTTTAGCCATAGAAATGCAGAAATAATTAGAAGTGCCATTGTGTACAGTGCCTTCTGGACTGGGCTGAAGGTGAAGGAGAAAGTATCATGCTATCCTTGTCAGCTGCAAGGGTAATTACTGCTGGCTGAAATTACTCAACATTTGTTTATAAGCTCCCCAGAGCATGCTGTAAATAGATTGTCTGTTATAGTCCAATCACATTAAAACGCTGCTCCTTGCAAACTGCTACCTCCTGTTTTCTGTAAGCTAGACAGAGAAAGCCTGCTGCTCACTTATTGAGCACCAAGCACTGAAGAGCTATGTTTAATGTGATTGTTTTCATTTGCTCTTCTCTGTCTGATATTACATTTATAGTTTACTGGGCTTGAAGACTGGCGTGTTGCATTGCTTTCATTTACTGTAGTAAGACTGAAAAGCTTTATTTCTGGAATCTGTATGCAACAGTTGATGGGAATTTTGGAATAGAAAAAGTGTGGAAATATCTACAGACAACTTGTTCTCCTCTTGGGCAATGGTGTTTTCTCTTTGCCTTCTAAATGCTTCTGCACTGGTTCCAGCAGTGGTCGCATTGCCTAAATTGTCCTTTAAAGGATGAGCAGTATTTTCATAAAAGGTTAGAAAGAATGTATTTCCCTTAGCACTGAATTTCACACTACAGCATTGTCCTGTCCATTATGACCTGAGTTGTATGAAATAGAGATGCAGCCACAGCCTGTCTGTTTGATTTGCTCTCAGCATGATTTACCACATCATATCACAGCAGCTCAGGTATTTCCAATAAATATGGGGACAAATTTGTCGCTGACATATGCAGAAAAAATTCCAGTGCTATCGATAGAGTTGCATTTGCTCCCACCAAGGTGAATTTGGCCACTAAACTGAAGATTTAGGGGAAACAAATAGAATTTTGTAGAAAACTCCTAAATCCCAAAACAAAACAACCCAACACGTAAAAAAAAAAAAAATCCAAACATGTTCTATTTCCATATATTAAAAAAAAACAAAACAAAAAAACACAGTACATATCCAATATTAGGTATCAGAGGCAGAAATTTGTAACCCCTGTTTCATGAGTAATTCATGAGAACACACACAAAGGGTATTTCAACACCACTCAATTTATTTACCACTGATTATTGCCCAAAATCAGTACTGATTATATATAGAGCAAAGTGTGGACTCGTCATGTCACATTTATTTGAAAAGGTTAGTAACAACATGCTGCCTTGCATACCTCCATAGCTGAAAAAATAATCTAGACATTACTGAATTTACCCTGATTTTCTTTAAACACAGGCACTTCACTGGTGTAAATCCTCATAGAAGACATTGCAGCTATGACAACTTACACCAGCACCTGGGCTTGCCTGGAAATAACACCACACAGCAGCAATGTTAGTGACCAGTAGAGAATTATTAAAGGAACACAGATAATTGGAAGAAAATAAATGACCTGGGTAGAAGAGCTACTATAAAATGAAGTGCAGGTAAATCCCTATACTGGACACCTTCCAGCCTCATGTCCTAGGTGCCTTTCTCCCTATTTTTAACATCTGCTTAAAGCTTCTGTTCTCTGCAAACCAGTCAGAAAGAAAAAAATAATTGAAATTTGGATATTCACATTTGTTTCTAACTGGAATCACTGCCTGTGGAAAACTGTCCTTCTGGGAAAGATGCTGGAGTGCTAGAAATGATGATTCAATTGCCCATTAAGATAATTCCAGGAAGTACTACTTTCTTGAGGCTGTATTTCCAGGAATGGCAATCATGGCATCACTGCTCTGACAGTGCGTGAGGTATCTCCAGAAGTGGACACAGCAGGTGAATATTTCCAGTTACTACAAGTAATACTACAGGTTAGATCTTGTGGTTACCTTTATTTGCAAAAGCTGGCTAGTGCAGCATATTGCAGTCCTTTGATGATGAACTATACCAATTGTTTTGCAATAAGTGGAAGCTTCTTTGCAATCCAGGTAACATTTTTTTATGTTCCTATTCCTGCTTTTTCGTGCTATTAGAGAAGCAGTGAATCTTTAAAGAGAAACTTCCTACAGCTAAAAAAGACATTAAGGGGGGAAAAAAGCTGGGAGCCATAGTGACAGGTACAACTAAGGCTGTATCCTTCGGTTCCCTGGAAACCGGTCAAACACTATCTCATCTTGCAATGGTTGTGTCTGATCCTCTGCTTCAGACATCTTCCTAATAATGGCAACTACAGAGGTGACTCTCTGCAAATAAGGGCTTACAGCAACTGGACATCCATCATATATCTCCAGAGCAACATTAGACCACCCTAATGGGTACTCCCGTCTTCATTATGATATTAATTCTCTAAATTTCCAAAGTGATTTCATTTGTAAAATGACAAAGGCTGGCTGCTCAGGAGACAAAGTGTTTTCATCCCCCTCCTGCATGCTTACAAAGGCTTGCTCTCTTTAGTCTTTGGGGGAAAAGAAATTTGATAGCATTAGATCTCTTGTGATACACAAGGCTGCCTAACAGCTACACCACCTGCCAGCACTGCATGCCTGCCCATCCAGCCTGAAGATTCTAAAGCAATGGTTGATGAGTAGAACATAGAAATTGGGGGGGGTGGGGGTGGGGGGGGCAGCGGGGGGGCTGGTAGAAGCAATGCAGGGAGAAAATAGAAGCTGTATAAAATACTCAGTGTGAAAGTGAGGCAGGATTGAGGGTAAGGGTGAGGTCAGAGCCAAGGCTGGAAACTGAATCAATCTGACCAAGGTTGGTTTGGTTAGATTAGGTAAAAGCATGATTTTCTCCCTGGTGTATCAGAGCCTTTGCTGTGGCTACAAATTCACTGACAGTCAACCAAAGTAAGCTTTTCACAAAGAGACAATTCTTTGCATAGCTCCTGTTCTCCAAACTCTTGAGGATTAAATAAAATAGAAGTGGAATTAAAAAGAAAATCAGTAAACCTGTGACATCACCAAATGTTTTGCCCCACATAGTGACTAACTAAAGTGCCTGACTGAATAATAGTGAGAAATTAGGAAGTCCTTTTAAGGGCAGTGATGGTTGTAACCTGGCTTGTGAATGGATCTGGAAGCAAAAAAACCCCAGTATTTAAATACACTAAAAAGTGTACAAGACACCAGTCTCACTAGGCTTTATGCTGCTTTAAGAAACTAGACAATCCTTTAATTGGTCTGTTTCAGATTTTCTCTTGTATACACATCTTCCCCCCCCGTTGCTGTCCTCTGTTGAGCTTGCAGAGGCAGCAATGTACGAGGAGACTTGCACCAAGGAGTCCAGCTCCTCTTCCCAGCCAAGACTGCCTTCAGCAAGCTGCTGATTTTAGTGCTCCACCTACAATTTCATTCCCTTTGTCCATGTCCCACTGCTGGATTTCTATTGTAGCTACTACAACTTCCCCTTTAGTGATGAGTCTCAGTAACCAGGGCCAGCACTTGGTACTGGTGTAGCTGCATGCCCTCAGTCCTGGGGCATCCTGGATCCCAGGTGTCCTTCAGCTGGCAGGAAGAGAGCAGAGAGCCTGGTGTGGCTGCAGCCCAAGACCACCTCCACATGTCTCACACACTCACCCCCCAGGCACATGGGGCAGCTCTGGGGGTGACTGTGCTGGGCAGTGTGACACTCAGAGTGGCATGTGGCTCTGCATCCCACCAGTGCCTTTCATCAGGCATTTACTGCAGATGGAAATTTTCATTCAATTTTATAATTGTATAAAAGTGTTTCCATTTCACAAATTTGAAGACATCACTGTAACATCTTGCTTAAAACTAAATTAATTAAAAACATTAAAAACATTGAAGAGGATGAATATTTCCCAGAGGAAGCCTTCACGTTTAGTCTAGAGTAAAGCTCCTTTTTTTTTCCATTTCTCTTTCTTTCTGACCCAATAAATCTTGCATTCTTTGCTGAACAGACATGCAGCTTCAGCAGGAAGCAGACTGCCCCCCTCTTTTCCCTTCTTTGCCCTTGTTCCCCAAATCTCCAGCAATTGTGGCTTAACTTGGTTGTCAGAGCCTAGGCTGGAGCTGTAGATTTGAACCCCCTCACACTGAGGAGGTCACTGAACCGTAGTCAGCTCACCAGTTTCTGGGTGAGTGCTTTAACCACTGCTATAAAAGATGAGCAGCAGCATCACCACCATCCATCTTTAAAAATAAAGAGTAATCCAGTTGTCCAGCCCTCAAGGAACAAAGCACCTATGAGTCAGAGGGTTTTGCTGCATGTGAATGAGGGTTACATCTTAATGCCTAACTGGAGGCTCTGTGTGCACAGGTTAGTTCTGTAGGAAACATGATTTTGGATTATTAGTCTCTCTTCATAACTCACTAGCAGATTTGTACATCACCTCAACTCCACATACTTTCCGACAAAAATCCTTGTTTCCAGTAGTAAGAATATACCACAAAATTAATCTGCCTCTTCAACTTGGATACCTAAATTTTCCTCAGAAATCACATTGTTTAATGTATTGTTTTAGACACCAGGACTGAATTTTAATGCTGTAATGATCCTGCCAGATGATGACTGTGTTGTTTCTGTGTCATCTTTTATAGACATGGGAGATGGAGATGCTCAGAACCTCCTGATAATATGCTACTTTCCAGTTCCACAGCTTCATTTTTCTGCACTTCTAGTGTTCAGCATAAAATCATGATGGTCTGAAATGGGTTGGTAGCTGTCCCTATCAGTTATTTATGTTTTTTTTTTTTTTTAATTTTGCATTCCATAGAGTAAAATTTAAACGTGCTGTAAGAAACTCTACAGTGATTGCTTATCTCAGGGATAAACTTGTCTCCATGTTATATGCTTATGATGTTATTGAGGGCCCTTTGGCCCTCAAATTAAATTATTAATGGAAAATTCTTTGTCATTTGTTTCTCAATGTCACATGAATGTAAAAGTATTTTTCAGTGCTGCTTCATAGAGAAGACATTCTGCTTTTGCATTTAAGTTCACCTTTTCTGAAAGAGGTGCTAAACTACTATTCTTTTCCATCTTTAACTAAATACTGTAGTTCCCTAAGATTAATCCATTGCAGCTGGTAGTAATGAAAGCTCTGCTAATACCCCAAAGTCTTGATCCTTTTTTTTTTTTTTTTTTGTTAAAATCATAGGCTAATATTTGGAGGCTTGTGCCAGTCTCATGTAAGTAAACGAGTATAAATCCACTCTGGCATCATATGGTTTCTGTCTTCCATGGCTGCCTTCCAAAAGCTGGAAACTCCAACCTAAAGTGTCACTTCAGTATGGACAACATACCAAACAATTTGTTAAGGGAAAAAACATCTCATTTCCTAAGCATTTTGGATGCTCTTTATTAATCCAGTGTAGACCTGGAGCAATCATTATAATGTGTTTAGGCTTCCTGAACTTTACTATGGAAAGAATTTTTCCAAGGGTGACTGTAGGAGCTATAGTATTTTGGGTAAGAAGTCTGCGCTCAGGAACAAGAGCAGTATTGCTTTGCTGGGATTCAGTGGGTGAAAGCCACTGTGAAAGGTGGGTCACCACTTAATTTGTGGTGAGTAAAGCTCAGACACATAAAAAGTGGTGTGGCATAGAGATTTTGCTGTTAATCACGTATGTCCTTTCTGCTCTCATGTTAGGCGACAGCAGAGCTATGACCACTGGACGTGGTCCATGATGCCAGTTATGCATGGAAGGGTTGAAAGGATTTTTTTCTCTTTACATGCCTGGGGGAAGTGAAAACTTGGTGCAAATGATGTTTGGTCTTTTGCCATGCTCAGATTCATAAAGAAAAAATGTGGCTGGAAGCCACTTTTACTTGCTCTCTCCACCCAAACTGTACTTTTATTGCTGAGCCTCTGGAAGGCACAATACAGCACCTGACTGGTTCTCTGCTCTCAGATGCCTCTCAAGGAGAAAACAAGTTGTTTGCCATTTTCTTCCCTTGTCAGATCAAGCCAATACACATACTCAATATACCTATCTTGAGAAGTTTTCTTTATTGATGACTCTCACTTTCTCTGCAAACAATATATTTTCTGCCATACCCGTCCAGGTAAATAGGGTTCACTCTGGAAATAGAAGGAGCAGAACCATATGGGAGAGTATAAAAATGAACTGACCTGAACTACAGTTCTGAAAACACTGTAAATTGTTTCCATTCCTTGACAAAGTGATCACATTGGGTAGGAACACCTTTGTGGCTGTGACTTGTCCTCTAATTGTCTGGCACCTTTCAGGGAATAGGTCTACTTTTTTGCTAAATTATGATGCAGGGAGATGATTTGCCAGCTTGATCTGGTCTTTTCTGCATTGACAAGACTTCTTCATTGCATTCCTATAGAATCCAGTACATGAAAAAGATCAAAGTTAGCTCAACTTTTTAAAATGTTTATATAACATCTTTTTTTAGTGGTATTTGCACCAGTGGTAGTGGAGAGATGCCACAGATTCACTGGACTCTGCACCATGACTCTACATATGTGTTGCTGATTTGATAAAAACTGTTTCAGGGATTCATGCTGTAGAGCTTTCTGTACCAACTTATGTTTACCCAGGGAGCTCTGAAGTAATGCTTTCCATGCACATATATTTTAAGAAGTCACAAGGCAATTGCATATACAATAGCTGTGTAGTATAAATATTATACATCCATATGATAAGTCTCTTCAGCACTGCTCTTTCAGAGCATTGTCATTCAGGAACATAGGCATGCTCAGAAAAATTCTGTTAGCATATATAATTTACAATGAAAAATAGTGGCCCAACATAAAAAAATAAGTGTGTAGACTACAAATATATTCCAAGCTTGTTGCTCTCATCTTGTTTTTTTATTAGCTCTGTAGAAAATATTTGTTTTTTGCTATTTGGAATGGTAATAACAGGAATTATGTCTCCTTCACTAAGCAAGCTTTTTTTAATATAAATAGGATTTGTATATGCTAATTAATAATGCATTGTATCTACACTGACTTCTGGATACTGTAACCCTTAAAAGGAAAGGATGCACATAGGCTGGTCACTTCAAATCCAAGCTTGTCAGGTATTCTCTGTGCACCAGAATAATGCTGCCTTTTGAAGAACGTGTCTTCATTATGCAGTTCAAGATGGCCAACACCAGGCCTGATGTTCTGCTTCTGACCTTGTAAAAATCATTTGCTGTTCTGAAAGCAGGAACACCTCATGATAAAACCATATTAGGTGGTAATGACATTTTGCCAGATTGTGCTGAGAATTGCTCTGAGAGGGAGGAAGACGTTTCCATTGATTGTTCATCAATCTTCAGATTGTCTTCAAACGATAAACAGCTCAGGATTTCAGGCCTGCATATCCATGGTGTGAACGTACCCCAAAACCATGGGAGAGTGGGGGGATGTGGCAAGGCAGAAGGGGTGAGCCCCAGCCATGCAGAGGCACACACAGCATGACAGGCAGAGGACAGAGGGCAGCCTTCAGCTTTGTGTCCTGAGGAGCAGCATTATCAGTGTTTGGCTCTGCAGAGCCATTTGCACTGGTTTCCAGTGCAGGAAGAGGAGGTTGATAGTGATACTATTTACAATTCATTATGACAAGATTGCAGAAGATTGTTGAACACAGGAACCACTGACCTCCCATTTCTCTTTCATCTATAGGAGTACATTCATAAATGATAGCCCACTTTAAGGACACTGGAGTGGAGAATTATACTGGACTGCTTCTTCTACAATCTTCTTTACCTTTTGGGTTAGCAACATCACTAATTGGCACTTGACAGCACTTCCAGATACTCCTTGTGAATCTCATAGTGTGACTGATGGTTGATTACATAAAGAGAAGAATTGTCTGTTCAATTTAGTCTGTCAAAAACTGGATGCTGCATAGCATGTACCACATCTGGCAATTGATAGCACCATGTTTGTTAAGGTTATCTGATTGGAAGAGCTGCAAGCAATGAATAAGGCAGCACAGCTGCATGTGATAATCTCCCCACAGGGAAACTGCATGTCCGGACAGTTAGCTTCATGCTTGCCATTTCAGTATTCTGCATTTTTAAAGTGCAATAGGGAGCTAAAGAAATGCTCCCTATTTCCCGAATGCACGTACAGAAAAAGACAGCCTTTAATGTGCTTAACAGATTCTTTTTCTATACTGCTGAATTTTTCAAAACTATTTTTCACATCCTAAAACAGTAGGAATTATTTTGATGCCTGAAAGCATTTGAGGGACTAATTCATTTTACAGTAGAACTGCTGCAACTTTTCTCTTGATGATCAAAGAAGAATAATTGAAGTTTCATACCCTTTGTTATTACATTTCTAAACCATAGCTCTTTCTATATATTTTATAAACCAATCTTTTCAAATGCTTGTTCAATACAGCAGAGTTAGTAACCCGACTTTTCTAATTTTCCCAAGATATGTAGGCTGGTATATACAAAGAAGTTGCTATCAGCCCTAATGAGTAAAAACTGTTTGAGTGTCCTTAGTAATGTGCACCTTCTCTGGTTCATTTTACATAGTTTCCTCTGGTGTTGACATCATGCTAGTTAACAGCATCTTCAACAGAAAACAAAAAGCTGTACTAGTGCATGCAGTCGACTGGGTAGCTCTGACCTGCCATTGAGTGATGGATGTTCTCACAGCAGCTGGGGAAAGCAGCATAACAGAGAGAAACATTAGTGTTGCATTGCATATTTTTGGGTAATATTGGCTTTGAATCTCAAATGCCCTAACACTTGCATGCATTTCAGCACCACGTCCCTATGAGTGCATTACATAAATCTGAATTCTGGGCAGTGCAGTGCAGACTCGCAAACCCTTCTTCTCTGAACTCTATTATTTATAGGACTAAAACCCCTGAGGTTTCAAATGGCAGGTTTATTGTCAAGTACAATGTACTTTTCATTCTGAATGGACAAAAGCCTTTGAGCTTACCTGAGTCTGCCTGGCTGTCCTCAGTTGCTACCACGTGTATTAGTGGAGGACAGTCTTTTCTGCAGGGGTGTGAGACAAGCATCCCGTAGGGCTCTCCACCCAGACCACTGGTACACGTAGAACTCTTCCTTATTAGAACACGTAGAACAGCTCCATCCAGGGCTGCCTCAGATTTAGAAGCACTCAGAAAATGTAGAAAACAGATGCCCACTTGGTTCAGATTCTGAATTTCTTTGCACTACACTCAAAAACAGATGTTGAACCTCATAGATGTGCTCATTCTTAACAGCCATTCAATGAGTAGGCATGAGATGGCCACAAAGTATTTGCTTTGTGGGTTTCTGTTGTTTAATATTCAAAGGATGTGGTGAGTCATTAATGCCATAAACAGAAAAAAGAATATAAATGGTGGATTTCAGAAAGGCTTTTTAAATCTTGCTGGTGCAGTTCTCACAACTCTTCATGCAAGTATAGTTCCAGATTTCCTAGCAAAATAAACATTTAGACTGGGGTCAGGTATAATCAAAAGTTAAGGTTTTATAACTTTTTAAATAGAGAAGGCACCCGAGGCTCCTATTATGGCCATTAATAATCATATTATGAGGCATTTCATCTGGGGCATTTTAAGAACCATAGTTGGTTTTCCAAAGTGCCAAATGTCTTTCAGATGTGCTGGTGTTAATGAAACATATTCATCAATCTTTAGGGTGGGAGGTTTTTACAGCTGCTTGCCATTGCTACATATGCACATAAAAATCTCCTCTCTTCTTCTCAAATCACAGGCAAGGGAAAAAAAAGAAATATTTTTTTTTAACTAAAAAAAAAGATATATGTTTGCTTCTTTGACTTGCACTGCTCCAGCAAGTGATCTCAAAGAATTGCTGACCACCCTGCTTGCCACATTGGGTTTTTTTATGCCAAGACTTTTAGTACTAATGAAGGCACACAAATAGAAACCAGTTGAAGTTTTGTAAGATCTAGCTAACTCTTTGTTAGTTTTTGTAACAAAGATAAGAGCTTTTGGACTTTGGACATAAGAATGAAATAAGTAAATAATGGTTAATATAAGAAAGGGCATGCAGTTCTTGTTTAATGGATTAATAAAAGCAGTTAACCTTGTAGTGCATTAACATTTTAGAACAGAAATGTTTGTAAGTGAGTTAGTTTTACATGAAGTGTCCTTGTAAAGGTCAAAGTCAAATTGTATTTTAAAAGAAACTTTAAGCTCAAAAGTTTGTATTTGCTGACGTTGTCTGTCCAGTAACACTAGGAATGGCCTAAATTTAATGCTAGAAAAAATAAGCGTGATATGAGATACATAGTTGGTCAATACAATTTGCAAGTGCTTATCTAAATTGTACTGTGTAGTGGTTACAGAAATTTATTTCAGAATTAGGGGAGGAATTCTAATCTAATTTTTCATTTTGTGCTTCCAAGTCACAGGTATTTTGAGCCAGGTGTATGATGATTATGCCAACAGACCACTGGAATCTCTATGTTACTTACCAGTAGCAGCAATTGTGCTGATTTTAACATTCAACCACACAGCATGTCCTAAGTGAATTTTGGCCACTTCCATGTGCTGTTCAGAAGGAAAAACTAATTAAAAGAACTGGCTGTGTTTATTGAATAACCAAGACCTTGATATACCTATGGCTTACAGATGCTTTGTATGGGCAGAGGGGAAACGATGAATGACCCAGATGCTGCATCAGAGACTGTTGTGAGAATTTGTCCTCGGAAGTTTGGCTTGAAGAAAGAGATTTTAGAGGTAATGAGCATTGATGTAATGATTTTGGAGAGTGAGCACTGCAGGGAGAAAACCATGGATGTGCTTTGTTTTTATAATCAATGGTTTGGGTTGGTTTTTTTTGGAACTCATACTCAGGTTTCAGCATAAGGCTTTCCTCTTTGGAAACATGGCAGGACACTTTAGGACTGCAAATAAATTTTTACATTGTCTTTCCTGTCTTTTCCATCTTCTGGTACATATTTTAATCTGTCTGTTGAGATTTTACCTTTTAAGTCTTCAGCTTGTTGGACATGGTTCCTGGTGGCTTGGGCAGTTTCTGTGGACCCTTCACAGCTGAGTCTTTCAGAGGTGGCAGTGATGACTTTATGGCTCATTCATCTCCCTTACCTCCTCTGGCTCTATGGGGTCAAACTCTTGGCTTTAATGGATGTTTCCTCACTGAGGCCCAGAAACAAATGATGCCAGTCCTTATTTTGCTTGCAAGTTCTCTGATTCTTCTTCTATATCTGACTAGGAAAGAGGAGAACCCAGCAATGATTCTGGGATGAGCAGAACATGCATAAGAGTCTGGTTTTTTCCCCAAATATTTTTAGCTGTCTATTTACTTACTTGAATTCTCCTGTTTTCTACAGAAATTGTAATAACTTGAGGGCAGAAGCTGTGCCTTATATGGCTACAGTGACAGTATAAAAAGCAAAGAAGGAAATAGGATGCTATTTGTTAAGTGGGTAGCTTGCTGACATTTAGTTTCAAGTTCTTTCATCAGTGTTTCCCTCTATTTTCCATAAGTCCACAGTGGTCATAAGGCATTTTTTACTATTTAAATTGTTAATTATTTTTATTTGCTTATGATACTTGCATCTGCTGAGCTGCATGATTTAGGAGAAAAGCCTCCCTATTATGTGTCTCAAGCAATCTAGGCAATCCTTGCCTAGCCCTTGACTTCCAGCACTAAAATTAGAATTAGAGATCAACCAAGAGAAGACTGAATTGTAGGATTTATGTAGGATAAGGAAAGCACCTGGGCACATTATTATTTACCATTTAATTATATATGACTGCTATGCCAAGAGGTGGTGTAAAAAGTGGTCATGGCTCTTGCACAGCAAATGTTCAGATTTGTAATATTAATTACAGCAATTGTTACAGGAAATCAGCAAATAAAAAAAAACCCAAAGTAAACTAGAGAATACAATTTTTAAAACAAAATGCAATAATAAGAGAAAATTTCAAATCCCTAGTGGGTTGAGTGGCATGGGGCTGGTGGCTTTCATGCTGGGTTTTAGGCAAAAGGGACAACTGAATCCTGTAGCTATAGCAAAGATTAATATCCTGGTATTATTTTTAGAGGGCTCATCTAATTTTCAGCATTAGGATCTGCTTAAAAAAGGGAGCAGAAACTCCTGCATATAGGTACAGCTTTCTCATGTACTTTGCTACATCCAAAGTATGAGAAGAGGAAAATAAAGATGCCTTTGAAGGGTCTCAGTGGCTGCCCCGTAAGATCAAGGAAATAGCTTTGGTCCCACTGCCATCAGAATCTCCCCACCAGGGCTCTACAGCACTTGTGGTACACTTGGCACCACAGAGGAGGCATCTTGGCTGTGAGCTCAGTATTGTCTGTGCATTTTGAACAGAAAACTCAAGCATTAGGAGATGATTCAGAAATAGCAAATGAAGTTAAGATTACTGCTGTGTTACATCAAATTTCTAGTTATTTCTTTAATGAACATTTACTATGAATACATCACAGTAAAGATTTCAGAAGCAGGATGAAGCTCTACATTTGGAGTAAACTGAGCACCTGTGTTTATCACAAATCTGTTTAGTGACTTCTATCTGCACAGATACTTGTCAGTCAAACTAGTGTCTCTGTATTAATTCTCTTTTTCTAATTGGTGAATGGAGGTGAGATGGCATTTATATCACTGTTATGTGGCTGACATATGTCTAGGTTGAAGAGGAAGCATAACATACACCTTTTGTAAACCAGTGAAAAAGTTGAGTCACAAGAGGCTCTTCTTGTTCTTTTAAAGTTTAAAGAATATCAAGTGCAAAATATGTAGAAATACCAGCCACGTTGAAGACCTAATTACGGCAAAACTGTATTCCTTATTTTAGATAAAATTTGTGTAATTCTATACTGGCCTGTTGTTGTATGCAAATACATACATGGGTCTGAAATATATAAGGTATATGCTTTCAGTCATTATTTATTGCTTTTACTTTCACATTTTATTTAAAATTTCATTGCATAAAGAAAGTATCTTCCACAGTAAATTAATATCTGTATATAGATTCATAGAAAATGGCATAAAACCAAATATTCAATGCAAAACTATATCAAATGTTGAATTTACAAAAAGGAGGTGCATTAATAAACTGTATTCAGCTTTTTTCTCAGCATTGAAGGTCTATCAGGAATCTGAGCCTTTTTGAAAATGTCCTGTATTTGTACAACTAACCAAAACAAGCCCACTCAAGCCCATTTTTAAACTGGACTTATCTGAATAATACAGTAATTATAAAATGAAAGTGATATTTTTATCCACTCAGCTTCTTAATTTCATTTAATCTTCTCAATTTTCAAAATGTTGCTGTGTCTTTTAAATAACAAACCAAACAATTTCATATATTGAAGTATTCCACAAATTTCACAAATTATATAGATGTTGCCACATAAATTTCAAGCCTTTGCTTTGGTAGAATTAACTGGTAGCAGGAGAAATTGCAGCAGGTTGTCAATTCCTGCCAAGGATAAGAAGAGCTTTATAATTACACATTTTCTTCTATCCAGATAAAGATGGCTTTGAATTATCCATTTTTTCCAGGGTGCTGTATATTTTTTAAGTATAGGAATTAAAACATGAAAACACACTGTCATTTGAAGCAAATTAGCAGTAAAAATGAAGTAGAAAAACATTTTCCTTTTCCTGACTTGCTTGCAACTAATGTGGGTTTCTTGAAGTTGTACATGCCCGCAGCAAACAATAAATATATTGGGAAAAGGAAGGGAAAAATTAAAGAGTAAGCTGGCCACATGAAGCAGCTGATGTAAAGATGGAGAGACATAGCCATAGAAACTAGTCACATAAATAGTCATGAAATGAAAAGTTTCAGATTTGTATTGAAGTAAAAAAAAACTACTTAGAGAAAGGCCAACAGGCCAGACTAAATAATCCTCGACTTAACGTCCAATTCTGAATCACATATTAGCTGCAGAGATTTTAATGTAAATATGCCATTACACTGTCATTACAGTGATCAGGCTGCATGGCTCACAGGTCACATCTCAGCCACTGTTAATTTTGCAGGCAAAAGCTTTTTTTCTCTTGAAATGTTAATAACTTTCTATTAGTTAATGTAGCGTGACTAAAATTCAGATTAGATATAATTCATTTTAATATCTGTGACTGGCTATCCCGATCATTTAGCAATGGTTTCCAGCTGAATACAAGATGCTAAATTGGACTCATTTGCATAGCCCTGTTAAAGCAATGCCATTCTCTAAATGTAGGCATCTTCAAATTAATTTAAAAGATTTTTTTTCTGGTTTTGCTACCAGGATAAAATCTTTTGCTAACAACTAATTGAAGTTACTATGAGCCTAAGACACATCCTTTTCCTTCTTTTCTTAGGAACAAATGACTAGTTAAGATCATTAACCAGCAGAGGGGAAAAATCCACGGTGCTTTTGAGTACTAAAATGGCCTAATTTGGATCTCCAGACAGACCAACCACCACTATTTGCTAGCACTGAAATAAATACCTTTCCTACTTTTGAGCATACTTAGCTACATTGCTGTATGTCAAAAGTTAACACTGGGCTGGCTTTGAAATGATCACCAAATCCATTTGGTTTATTTAAAGATCTGCTACAAAACATATATTCATTTAAGGTACAGTTGAGCCAAACTAGGCAGATCTCACTGGTCTTCCTAACTTAAGAGTTCAGCACACTGGAAAACGTGGGTCCTTATTAATCACTGATATTCTTCCCTGAATATGCACATCTAACACCACTTAATGGTAATGGGACATTCATTCGCTGCCCAAGGAGAGAATGGCCCTCCAACTTATCAAATTCTATCTTTTAACTCATTTCAACAAACACCTGTTTGGGTTTTTTCTGGGACAACAGTCTGATGTAATCTTGAAGAAGTATGATCACAACTCTTTCTTTTAAATTACATGCAAATAAATAAATAAGTCTATCACTTATGTTGTATTAGTCAGTATGAATCACAAACTTGGCATACAATATATATTCCTGCATCCAGCTGCGAGTAATGCCTCTTGAATACTAATTAGACACTCACATATACGAGGACATAAACTAAATCTGATTTTTTTCTAGTATTTGCATTTCCTTAGCACCTAAGAGCTCTTACAACCAAGGCAGGAGCCCCATCATTCCAGTGTGTGTACAAACACATGCAGTCACACACTGAGGAGAACCAAGACAACCCGAAAAGTTTCTCCTAATTTACATACAGGTAGCCAAGAACAAGGTCAGAAACGAATAGAATAATGAAAATGTCATGGACTGACACTCCATCAGCTTATGTAACTGTAAAATTCTACATGCTTCTTGGTGAAGGAATTTACCAATCTTTAATTTAAAATACTAGAGGAATGTAGAAGAAATAGTTGAGAGTGAAATAGTGGTTAAATAGTGGTACTTTGTTGCCACTAAGATCCTAAAATTGTGTAGCTCTGTGGAATTGTCACTTACCAATTTGCCAAAAACACTTTACAGCTCAAAAAATAATTATGTGAAATAATTACGTGAATAATGTGTAAAAATAATGAAGCAAATATTTTAGATAATACATTAATTCACCTGTAGGGCAGAACATTATTGCTCTTGTTTTCCTATTGCTGTTAAAAACACAATGGCTATTTATTTAAGAATATGAATATGAAAAAATATGAAAAATCTTGATCTTTCTGTCAGTTTTGGAGCTTGACGGCTCTGGGAGAAAAGGCTACACCTGAGTACCAGGTATATACCAATTGTATATGCTGTAGGGAACTGATATGTGATACTGTCATATATGTTGATTTGCTAATATTTATATGTATGTTTATACATATGTAATATCTCTTTACCTTTCTTTCAGCAGCAGGCTTTTTTTGAGCAATGTAAAGGTGATTTTCTCTATCATCTCCTCTACTTTCATTTAAGAACTGCTACAAGTTCTGGAATGCTTTTGTTTCTCAATGTGTAAATCACCACCATTGTTTTCACTGGGAATCTTTTCCGATCTCCAGCTCAGGTTTTTTTTTTTGTTTTTTTTTTTTTTTTGGTTATCTGGTCATAATAATTGCCTTCAAGCTCATGCAAATGGTTATGTGCAGGAATGCTGGACAGATGTACTTTTGCAGTTAAAATGAATTTGTGCCCTTTTTTACATGGGAGTGAAACTTTCATACAGAGGATTAATAGACAAAAATATGTAACTTTAATAATTAACCAACTGCTTCACCAGCCTTGGTTCTGGGGTTCTTTTTTGCATTTCTCCTGTAAAAATCAGACATTTTGTTTGCTTTTTAGGAAGAACATTTATAGTCATGGATAGAATATTAACAATCATAAATTGGCTTCTGCTGGAATAAATATTAAGTTTTATGTAAATGATGACTAATATTGCATCTGCAGAAATAAGGAATCTTAAATTAACACATTTTGGTATTCATTTCAGAGGCAAGGTAAGGTAAAACTGAGACCCGAATATCCCAAACTTTGAGACTGTTTAAACTTTGTTGATAGTCTAGAAGGATTCAAGTGATTATTGCCACTAAACAAGCCTGGCCTTTGAGAATAGTTAGTTTTGAATTGGAAATATTGTTTTCCGATATCTTCTTAATTCTTCCATAAAGCTTGTTTCTATTGTTATAATTTTAAGAAAATAAGGTGACCAGAAATGAACAAAAACACTTAAATCTATGAAAACAGCTAAACCAAAAGCAACTATGTTCCTTTCTGAACCTGTTGGGCAGCCAGCAATAGCACAGAGGGATACCACACTTATTAGCTGTACTCCTTCAGCTTGAGGTTTTCCAGGATTGTGCTGGTTCTGGTCTGTCTCTCCAGAAATGTGGCATGTAGGATTACTGTTAAGAAAGCCCAGATGAGCCTCATGTTGGATGGGGAGAAGAAGGCTACTTCTAAATATTTTAATTGCTTCACTTTGGCTGTGAGTAAAAGGCTTACAAAGGGCATTTCTTATCAGCAACTACAGCCTCAAAGCATGTCAATCTGTTTTACCTTGTCAGTGAGCGAAAGGGCTTATGCACAACCCAATTTTACATTGACTAAGTCCATTGTTCTGTTGCCATTTCTATTTTTCTCTGAGGTTATACAATTTCAAAATTATTTTGTATATATTTGATTTCTTCTATTTTCCATAGACCAGCCAGGTGATTTGTCAGCAATTCACTAGGAAGAAGGAAGGTAGCAGTAACTGCTCTCTGGGGTGGGCTGTGATAAGAAGCAAGGGTTGGATTAAATTCTGCAGTGATTGACCCCAGAAAGTTCAGCCTCTTGCTTCAAGACCATTTCTTTTACACAGTCAAAAAGACACCACCCTTTCAAAACAGCAGAAAAATGCAGAGCTTTTAGTTGTGTTTGTGTACTCATGCCAGGTATTTCCATATTGGAAATGCTCTGGGGCACAGGTGTCTTGGTTGACTGGTTGGTTTCCGTAATCAGGAAAGTGAAATAAAACCACTTAAATTAGCCAGTCAGTCAGAACTATCTTTATATAGCTCAAATAGCTCCAAATATTTGGAGAGAACTTTTATCAGTCGCTTCACTTAAAAATAATGTGTAAGGCAACCATGATTAGTTTATGGATATTTTGTTAGTAGGAGAAACTAAATTCAGCAGATAAAATATGCATTACAAATTATTCCCCCAGGATTCAATTCAGAATGCTATTATATTTCAAAATTCTGGACTGTACTTATATCTTTGTTTGGCTGATCATGAGACAGACACATAACAAAGCACTTTGTGTAAGCATGTTTCCTAGAGCTTTGCCCGTGTAAGCCCAATGCTTAGCAGCTGTTCTTTCATGTTGTTTCCAGCCAACCTGATACAACTTACTTTTCCTCAAAAAGGTGGCTTCTTTCATAATGCATAAGTCATAAAGAATTTTGTGGCTCTCTTCTGGACTCAAGAGGGAGATTATTCCAGCTACCTATATCTAAAGTCTGTGCTCAAGTGCAGAGGTCAGAAAATTCTCCAGCCAAGAGCTAATACAGCTTATTGTGCCTTCTGAGATTTCTGGTTTAGGAATACACTTCTTGCAATGCGACTGTGTGGCCATAGAAAGAAATAGACCTATTCTGCCACATTTGAAAGGTAGCATCCTTTGTCTAGCTCCTAAATTGTAACACGAGTATATAGTTAAGTGCTCAGCTTGTCCTTTTTTCTAGATCTATATCCTGTAGGGCATTGAACTGAAGTTACTTGTGTCTCAGATCAAAGTCATTTCACTTAGAAATTCAGGTTGAGCTTGAAGGCACAGTCTCTTAAGTGAAGGTCAATGGTTTCTCCATTATAGCACCCAACCTCAAATTATTTTTGCAATTAGTAATATTTATATCTGTTTTTATAGTGTAAAAGAATAAAGAAAGGATAGTCAGCATTTTCAAGAAATACAAGTTAAAGGTGTCCTATCATTTAAAATGATATATCATGTTAGAAAGGAAACTTAAAAGCTGGCATATGCAATCTAAAATTAAATACAGATTTTGAATTTCAGGCTGCGAAGCTAAAAAGATCAAAGGAAACTCTTTACAGTTCTTCAGAATTTGGTATTATACTTCCCAGGAGGTCATTTACTCCCATAATTTAGTCTGACTTATTTTGGCTTGAGTTCCATTAAAAGTATGTAGGAAAGAGAGGGTCTCTTTTTACTTTAATTTTTAACTGCAACCTGTCAGTTAAAGGAGAAAAAAAAAAAAAAAAAAGAGAGAGAGAGAAAAAAGAGTGTCTGGAAGAGGATGATCTACAGAAGTACTAATAGCTTTCAAATCTTTTGACTTTTTGAGCCTCATATGGCTAGAAACTTATCTGGAAAGATTGTATTTTAACCCTTTTGACTGTTCTTGGACATAATGTGTGCTTTTATTTAAAGGGAACTTATTCACTGCCCTTGAACATATTCTGTCATTTCCACAATAACATCTCCCTTGACAGCAATGCCTTGACTTGTTGGACAAAATAATAGAAGGATCCAAAGTTTAAGGTTCCTAAAGGCAAACATCAAAAGAACACCTTTGTTAAGTCAGACAGGTATCCAGAAGTTTACCTACTGTCTGGAGAAACCCAAAAATGAGCAGGATACCTGCTGTGATGTGAAGGCAGTGCTGATAGGGCTGAACAGACTAAAACAGAGTTTCACTTCACTAGATTTTGGGAGCAAGAAAAGCAAGAGTAGTTTGGAAAAGATGAGAAAAATTAGAAATAGCTTTTGCCTTTTAGAAAAGATATGATACAGTTCTGAGGTCACTATTTATTTTACCTATACCAATTTCCACAAACAAGATATCAAAAAACAAGATATAGGAGACACAAGTACTTTATCTTCTAAGAACAGATTAAGACTGCCTGGTGGAAGCAGTAGAGGTGGTAGCAAGATTCTCTATGCTGAAATAGGAAGTCATTTTACCCCTCAGTACCGCCCCTTTTTCCACTGAGGGAGGTGAAGAGGCTGAATTTTCCAACAGGAGAATTTTCCTTCTGCAGGAGATTGGCCTTGGCCAGGCTTAAGGCTGGGGAATGAAGCAGTGGGATCCAGACTGTGAAAGGGTTTTCCTGTTTGACTTTCAGGCTTTCCACTGGTCCGGAAGAGAGCCCACCAAAACCACCTAAAAGCTGTATGAACTCGTTACTTTGCTATATTGTAGGATGTGTTTGCAGAAAGATTCATGTAGAAAATTCTCTCTTAGGATTTTTGTTCAATCATGCTATATGTTTGTGTATATGCATACGTACATACATACATATATATGTGTATATATATAGGTTTTTTGCTTCTCTTTTTTTGACCACATGATTTCATTTTGTCATTTTACCCTGCAGCAGCTATTTTGTACCCAGTTCAGTGGGATGCACACATTGGTTGGTGACTCTTTTGTTCTCCCCCTCTCTCCTTGTTGGTTTTCATTTACCTTCTAAATTGTTGCAACTAGATGTTTTTGAGTGGTTTTGTTCCCCCATCTCTTAAATGCATTATGGCAAATAAAACTACAAAAAACAAGTTATCTTGGACCTTAAAGACATGATGGACTAGTCTTGTCTCTGGCACTTGGGAAATCTGGGGCTCTTGCTGTTCCATTAGAGTAGACTAATGATGGTCTAGTGTATACTAATAATTTCCCAGCAAGATACGTGCTTGAAAATATCTTCCCATATAATTAATGCCTCTGAAAAATAGCTTGTTTCCTTCTGACAGAACCAAATGGATTAGAAATGTTACAAATGCTCTTTTTTTTTTCTTTTTTTTTTTTTTTTCTGTAAAAGGAGTAGTGGCAGCAAAGAGGTTAATTCTCCTCTTTTCATGAAGGTATCTTCTTAGAAGAGAAGTGATTAAAGGAGGTTTTTTTTGGCATAAAAGTGTTTTTCTAATCTTGTTGAAGTACCTAAAATGTGTTTGAAGAGACAGATAAAAGCATAGACTTCTTATTTAATGAGTTACCAGTTATATGTACCAGTGTTTATTTTGCTTCTGTCATTGAAACATATTTTCTTAAAATGGTTTTTCACCACAGTCAATAAGTAATAATGATAAAAATTATTTAGAATACATTTCAGCATTAAGTACAAAAGAACAGCTCTCTCCTGAACTTCTACAACTGCATAAACCAAGTCAGAAATAAACTCTCAATTTTAAAGAACATTCTGACAAAATCAGAATTTGAGTTGCAATTTCTCAGCAAGTTACTTACTAGATTGAGGGTATCCAGAAAAAATCAACCTATTCCTGCCAACTGTGGTGCTAAAATGGTTATACTGATATAACAATGCCAGAAATCTGATTCTGTCGCCTTGCCTTTCCCTTTCCCTTTCCCTTTCCCTTTCCCTTTCCCTTTCCCTTTCCCTTTCCCTTTCCCTTTCCCTTTCCCTTTCCCTTTTCCCTCTTCTCTTTATGGTGGGGTAAATTATTTTCTTTATTTCGATATCAAATAATTAAACCTGGTTGAAAATTATTTACATTAAAAGAGCCATGACTTAAATTAAGTCACAGATGATAGAATCCCCCTGCCTTCCACATTAGAAGGAAGAAAAAACCTCACTTCAGTAAAGGAAATGTCTAGCTAAAAAGGCTAGCATTGTCCCATACTGCAAGTGTTCTCTGCTGGTATTGGATCATTCAGGGGAAAATTAGGTGCAATCCTAGGTTGTTTATTGAACTTAAGGCATACATGTGAAATGACAGGTCTCTGTTCTCACAAAGGTATCGACTGCTTCTATCATCATAGGACTTCCCACTATGCTTTACCACTGGGGAAGGAAGAGATCCAAAGCAGAGAAAGAAAAGCTGTCTGAGCGCATGCAGAACTTCCCTGAACAGCAGTGGCTTTTTGTACTTCTACCATGTATTAGAAAAGCCATTATGACTAAAAAATCATCTAAAGGCAGAGCTGATATAAGCAAAATGAGTCTTACCTGTGACCTCTGAGGATCCAGCTCTCCACTAAGCAGCATCATTCCCTTGAACCCTGTCTGCAAAGTCCTGTCTGCATCGGGGCATCTAAACAGGCTGACCTTCATGGAGCACACAATAGACTGATGGATTAAAATGGCCATGAGGAAACTTCACTGCACCATGGAATCTGGTGGACTTGAAAATAAATTAGTCAGTGTGGCATGTTAGGAAAAGTTCTAATTGTGCATAGTTCCCAGAGAAGTAGTTAGGCCTTACATTAAATCTGTTCCTGTCAGTGATTGAGATTATTCTCCATGTTAAATATTTCTTTTTTACTATTCCTCTGTCCTCTTCATCTAAACCTGTCTGCCCTCTCTTTCCCCAGAAATTGCAAGAATTGGAAGGCGCAGCGGTCCAGCTTCAGTATCCATTGAGATCAAATCTAAAGAAATGGACCTATCTCTATTCAAAATGAATTTCCTTTATACAAAAACCACAAAGGAAACTGAAGCTACATTTCTAAATACTGAAAAGCAAAGAATAAAAGGTGACTTTTCCCTTAAAGTGTTCTATGTCAACGTCATTTAGTGCTTTGGCAAATCCCAGGATATTCTAGGAGGACTAGTTTAGGCTAGCAAGCCATGCATGTACCTTTTCATTAGCCCCTTATTTTCAAACAGAGGCCTGCAGAAATTCCAGTGCTCTGAACCCTCACAGGGGGATGGAGCAAACAGAAAAGATCTTGTTAAAACTGTCCTTCTCCAAAGACTACCTTTTTTTCTTTTCTTTTTTTTTATTTTTTTTATTTTTTTAATTTTTTTACTTCTTTTTAAGTACTCTTCTGTGGGGAAAGTGAAATTAAGTTTCACTGAATATGTCCTCACCATGCCAGCTTCCAGCATTTTTCTGTGTTGGGCAATGGCACCAGTCAGTCGTGGCATTTTCTCCTATTTGTCTCTGGTAGGGTGCATGAAAAGCTGCTGAAATGGCAGATGAAATGACCTACGTGCATGGACAGATTTTGTGAGATCAGACTCTGTATGTGCTAAGGCTTCTTCTCTTCCTGTGTAAACCCATGATTAACTATCATTTCTATACAGTTACACAGAAGCAGCGCTTGCACAAGGCCAGTACTTTGCTCTGGCATGCTGCTTTCTGTCACTTGTGCCTCGATGTGGAATCTTTTACTTAGGAGCACCTGGAATATCACTCTTCCATCCCCAGCAATTCCTCTCTGCTATGTACTATTTGCTTTCTTTTCAAGCGTCTCTGATTATTGACTTTTTTCTCTCTTGTCACTTTTTAATTCTTTATTAAAACAGTCTTTATAATCCTTTATTTTCTGCCTTACAAACAGTCCTTTTTTTGTTTTGTTTTTTTCTTATGGATTTTTTCCTTTTAAAATTTTGCTTACCTCTGGGTAAGCTAATAGATCTTTAGCTTATGCGCTTTCTATTCATAACATTGGATCCCCTTCTTTGCTCTTCAAATTTCTACCAAAAACTGTTTCAATATATTTTTAAAAATATTTGGTTGGGTTTGGAACTGCATGTGGATGATTTATTACAGAAATTACAGGCAAATAATAGTGATATTGAGATTGCAACATTATGCAAGCAGAGTGACATAATTCGAGCCAATCAATAAGGGTTAATGAAAGCTAGATCTCATCAGAATAACTTGATATCTTTTGATGAAAACCTTAGGATGTTATACATATATAGGGAGAAATTATATTTTTTATATGCAGCGTTCTGATTTGATTTCAACCAACAGTTTATTACAAAATGTGAATATTACAAAATCGATGTACGGTACTTATTAAATTGGTTAAACATGATGCTGGATTCAAAATGTAGTTGGAAATGCTGGATCATCCACTGAGTACAAACACTTCTAGGGTGATATGTTACTGTATTTGGTATCTTAATTCATGACATGGGAGAAAAGAGTCACAGTAAGTTGTAGGAAACACTGAGGCTGTGAATAGAGAATATAAATAAGATATGAAGGAATAATGAAAACTGTTACGGGGTGCTTTGTTTGCAATTAAATGGAACACAATCAAACTATGCATTTCAGTGACTGTAAAACCATACACTGAGGAAAAACGAAGGGGGGGGGGCACTTAAAGGTGATTGAACTTATCATAGAAAAAAATTACACTGAAAGGACTGGCAGTGAAAAATGGTTTTGTGTAAACTTTTAGTGTGACCATGAAGCCAAAAGATCCTGCCTTAACCTGGTGAAAAAACAAAAGGACTACAAGTAGGAATCTCTTTTGCTTCTATGGTCAGTAGTGGTATCTCCTGAAATACTGCATGTTATGCCAGAAATCATACTTGCAGAGATAATAACAGAGGAGTCTGAAAAGAGACAGGAATCTCCTTGAAGGCCAAATAATCTGCTGTCTGTTGAGAAACCTGGAAAGCACTGCCTGTCAGTTTGTCAACCTAAACTTTAAGGGCTGATTTATTTGCATTCTATAAGCATGTATACAAAAAGAGATATGTGGTAATATGTACCTCTTCATTCCAGTTAATTAAAACCAACAATATTTAGTGAATCCAAAGGACTGCACAAAGTCTTGATTGAAAAAAATTATACATTTGCCCTGTTGAGTATCTTTAATCATTGGAACAATTTACGCAAAACAGTGGTAATTTTTCCATCACTGAAAATTTAGACATTGGAGCTGGCTTTTTTCTTCTGAGAGAAAGGAAAGATTGAGCAAAACTGTATTTGAAGAACTCCTGTGGTATACAGGAGGTCAGACAAGATGTTTAGATGTTCCCTTCTGTTTTCACAGTCTATGAATCTAAGCAGGTACTAGCTCAGAGAATTTATCATCTTGTCTTCTATGGGATTACTCATATACCTTGAGTTGAACAGGTGTTTAAGTGCTTTGCTGGATCAGGGCCAAGCAGAGCTGGTATCATGCCATTTCTGTGCCCCTTTTGCAGCTGTGGCAGAGCAGGACTTGAGGCTGGTGTGGTACCAGCGGTCACGCTGCTCCAAGTAATTGGCTTACAAAACGGTGCAGATTAAATGCTGCAACCAGGACTAATTTTGAAAAGAAGGGAATACTGGACTGCATGTGGACCTCCTAATACATAAAAATTACAGCTGTGTGGCTCAAGTGATGCATGGAAGGGGTTTTTGGAGTCCCATCACAATATTAGTCTGGGATATTGTTATAAACATATCAGTTTTGCAGGGACACACCACTCCAAGGTTAGAGTTATCTTCAAATAAATGGTACACACAGTAGAAGACCATTCTAATTACTTTCTCAACTGGTGTAGTTGCTCTAATATTACATACTTGTGTGGGCAAACTCATAGGGATCTACATTAGTGATTGTGGCTTTATTTTGTTTGTTAGTTTTCTCAATACCTATCCTATGCAATAACTAATTTAATGACCTGAATTACATCCAGAGATGTAGGATTATGTCTGGGCAAAGGAGGCCTAAGCATTTTTCACAATTGATCTGGTTTTGGTATAGCAGATCAATGCTAAGTTATGAAAGGAAAGCTGTATGGAATTAAAGGACATAATCTTATGCACCATCTTATTGTTTGTTTTTTTTTTATCTGACAACTTTTTTACTACTCTCTTTATGCTCAAAGTTGCTACTGCCTAAAAAATGCTTTCTTTTTCCTGTATCTCTCCATATTTCTCCATCCCTCTATTTATTTTTGGACAATGTGCTAATGCAGAAGATCTCGTCCCCATGTCCTGCAACTTTTCTATAACAGCTTGCTGTTCACTATGGGTTTTATTTGGCTAGACCTCCCCAAAATATAATATACATATATTTGTACAAGAGATACATCGAAGTGATATGTTAATACTGTGTGAGGAGATAAATCTTTTCTCCTGTCATCGTTGTTCCTACTGACAGTAGTAGCTGATTTAAATATTTTTGGAAATTAAATCCGGAACTATTACAGTTCCAACTTTTCCCAGCTTTTGCAAAATACAATTGGGAATTTGAATTTGGTTAGATTCAGAATTCTGTAAGGTACGGCTTGGCCAAAATGCTGATATGAAATGCTTACATGAAAATATGCCAGACCACACCAACCCCAGTGACAGTGCTTGGTACCTCAGGAAACGCCCAGCCAACAGGATTGGGTCACCTTCTCTGTCTGCTGTTTCTCCAGGTGAAGTAGGGGAGCTAGAAATGCACAGCCCAGAAAGTCTCTTAAGTGAGTGGAGCATTTATACTGTGTTTTCCAAAAGGTGCCTCGTGTGCAGCCAGTCTCAGCACACACAGCGTGTTCTGGGGCTTAGGAAGCTTGTCTAACCCTCACTGTGCTCTAACAATGCTGCCCTTCCACAGCTCCTCGGGGGAGCAGAGGAAGCCAGCTTGTCTCAGGGCAGTCTGCTCCAGCATCACCTCAGGCATGAGGCTCAGAGCTGAAAGGCCAGAAACAACTCTGCCTCTTCAAAGTGCCCATCTCTTTCAGAGTCATGTCAAGCACAGCCTTACAGGACACAGGGGTCTGTGATTTTAAAACAGGCATTCTTATGCATATCCCATTCCATAAAATCTTTGGATAATTTTATTTTGTTTAAAAGCCCTTAAGCATCTTCCTTGATAGATCTGTATGTAAACTGCAATTATGCATGCATACATTAAGCAGTAAATGAAAACAAAAGGCATTTAACGTTAATTACTCTAGAAAGTCCCTATATTGTGATCACACACAGCACCACTATTGCTGCCCAGCTAGATATCCCACTTTCGTGCAAACAACAGAACCAAATTGAATTACATAAAAAGAAGCTACATACTGACTCCCAGCAGTATGTTTTGACAAAACACTTTGTCTACTTAAATGATTTCAGAAGCTGTAGTCAAAAGCCTTGACTGCAAATAATGGGTTCATAAAACCTATCTTTAAAATTTTACCTGACAGTAATGCTGTGCAAATACCTGCACTTCTAGTTCACCTTCTCCACTTGTTTACATCAGGATTTTAATAGAGTGGCTGTCACAGAACAACAGCTAAAGGCCACTGTTTGATAAGTTACTGTAAAAATAGACTGCTTAAAATGAGAATTTCCTCCTAAATTCAGTCATCACAAAAAGGTGGTGGGTAGGAAAACATTGAAGAGAGACAGTTTCTAGGAGGACTGCAATAAAGTCTTTTCAAGTTCAGTGACATTCTAACCTGCAATGACTTTGCAAGAAACTACATTTCCCACCTGTCTTCAGTTTTACTGAGAAACGACAAAAATAAAAGGAGAACAGGAAAAGTCAGGAGAGATAGATAGATAGATAGATAGATAGATAGATAGATAGATAGATAGATAGATTTTTTTTTTTTGGATTAGCTCAGTTCACTTAGCATCCATACATAATATTTGAAGAATTCATTGACTATATCACCACCTGAAGAAAGGAATTAAAGAATGTTTACCTTTATGTCTAAATTTTTACCTGAAGAGCAAAGAACTAACCAAAGATCTTCTGTCAGACAGTGCCCTACCATTCTGCTGCTGGCTTTCCCCATTCATAATATCTCTGCATCAGCATTAGGGTTAGGGGTTAGGGTTAGGGTTATGCATTTTTACCTTGAAAAAGTCAGTATATGACACTGCAAAGACTTTAATATTTATTTACACCCAAACCAATAATAATAACTTCATAGCTCGGTGTTTTTTCCTCCCCTACTTACGTTTTCTGTGAACCCATGCAGTTGCTGCATGGGATTGGACCCACACCCAGGGCTTTGGATAGTACTGACCTTGCAGTGCAAAAAGCGCAGAACTGGTTTGAGAAACCACTCTGTGCATTGGGGTCCCTGAGGCTATGAGTCCCTTCTGTCCTCTTGCCTCCCCAGGCTGCAGAATGCCCCTGTCAAGGAGAGAGACACCTGTGTTCACCTTCCTCTCTTTACCTTATCAATATACCTAATGTTAACTGCACAAAATAACTCCACTTTTTTCTTGCATTCTAAGAGATGCTGAAGATATGCATTGGATATTGTGCTTAGATCATGCTCATGCTCTCAAATTCCTTTCTGGACAATCCTAAAATGCCTATAAATTGTCAGCACAGTTATTATTAAATATTTTTTGACTTCCAGCAGTGACTTCCAGCAAAGACAGTAAAAAACTCCGGTGTTAAGAGAACACTCAATGTTTGCTGTAGAAAGAACTATTTCTGGTTAGGACCCTATGAAGACATATTGCTGCCTTTTAGTTTTCTCTTTTCTTGCTTCATTCAATTCCCTGTCACACGTTTTTTGTCTTTTATTATTATAATTATTACTTTTTTTCATAGTAAAAACACAGTAACTAGTCTGGATTATTTTTGAGACATTCACTCTTCTGGCCACTACTTTTAAGGTTCCAGAGTATAAGAGTGTAACTTTTACTCATTTGCTGAATGCAAGCCATCTTCCCAGGAAAGAGGATCTTAGATATAGATCTGATTTTTCTTTTTTTCCTTTTTTTTTTTTTCTTCCTAAAAGTGCTTTTTAAAAAAGAAGGATATTTAAGTCTAGTCATACTCAAAGATTCTGAGAAATCAACTCATCTTATATGCTATGGGAAGGAATTTAAGGGTATGGCCCCAAAACCTGTGCTCTGACCATCAGTCAAAAGCTCTGCTTCTTATGGTAAGTTGTTTATAAACCAACATTATCTGAGAGATGTGTAAGGAAAATTAAGATTGCATATTGATGGAAAAAATGTAAAATACTTTAAAATATAGGAGATGGGGTGATGGAGAGTGACCCCAGTCACCTATTATTTGTGTAATTTTAATTACTCTCTCTTTAATTTAAGCAGCTGACACACACTTTCAGTGGTGTTCAGAAAGTTAATAGGGCAGCTGAGTAAGGATTTTAAGGTCATATTCTTGTCCTTTGGCGCTTATTTTATTTATTAGCTGCTGCATTAATATTCTTACAATTACAGAAATGATCGTTTATGTATATAATGCATTTACAATAGTATACAATTATGAATATTGTAATATCTATCTTTTAATGTATCTTCTTATCCTTGATTCTTTAGCACTGGACTCACAAAATACAACAGCATTTAGATCAAGCTGCTTCTTTCCTTAAATTATTTTTTAATTATGGTATGTAGTCATCAGTTTGCTGACAACAATTTTCCTTGATGTCACTCTTTCTCTGATTCCACCCCTCCTGTCTGAAATTAAAATATTGACATAAATAGTTTTGCATGAGCAGTGGAAAATTCAAAGAGGCATTTAAAGCAGAGGAGCTTCTACATTTATTGCTTCTATATACATGCATTTGTCTGTGTTTTCCAGGTGCATAAATGGTAATTTAAGCAAAACTAGTGTATTGTCTCATCCATGCCTTGTGTGTAGATGAAAGATGACACTTACCTGCAGTTAATTTTTTAATTAAAAATCCCCCTGTTTTGCATTACAAAACTAGAGAAAATCTGATGGTTCTGGGCCTTTTTATTTTTATTGGTGAAAGGAATGGGGATTATTAGACTACCAGTGTACATAAAATGGACTGCTCATTTCTATAAACTCTTCATCCATTTGTCTGCTCCCTTCTTTATGCAGCTCAATTCCTCTTGATCAGTGAGAAAACAGAGGTAAAAAAAGGATCATGGAAGTGTCTGGAGACCTTGCTGCAAGTCACAGCAATGGTGTTTAAAAATTAAAGGCAGGCAAGGAAAGCATCCTCCAAGCACTTGGTTGTCAAGCTGGAGATGGTGATGTTCTATACTCAGGAAGAAATGATGGTGACGTGCAGTTCTGGGGCAGCTCTGCTGAGCCTCTTGCAGAAGGGACAGGGGATGCTGCCAAGTTGCTGCCCAAGTAATTTTTCTTATGGAGACATCTCTGCACATTTCTGCCCCTCCAGACAGGTCCTGTTCACCCTGTACTTGGCCAGGCATGCCACATGCGAAGGAGAACCCCTGCTCCCAGCACATCCAGCAGAGATGTGCTCCATACAATACCAGACCTCTTGCCCCTGAGGCTGGTGTTCCCAATATAAGGCACACTAGTGAAATTGGTCAGAAAAATTAAAACTGGAATCATGACTGTTAAAGTATTTCTTGTAATTCATTGTGTGTTTTCATGGGTACTGGGGTTTTTCTACTGAATAGGCACAAATCATTGCATTTCTATTCAAGAGGTTATCTTATGATAGACCTTGCAAAGCCTTGTAGGTTTTATAAATAACAGCGTGTATGTGATGTAGTGACACACACCAGTAAGTATTCTCTGTTTTAAATTCATTACAATGAATCGATCTCATAATGTTAACAAATCTTTTCACATATCCTCCTGAAATGTCTATTTGACTTAAACAGCAAGGTTTAGACACTGAGCAATGGCTAATGAGATCATGGTCACCATTAGGATCTGAAGAGTTATTGAGATATGAGGGGGAGTATGTTTTCCTGTTGTCAATAAATGTTGTAAATCCTAAATCAGACAACACTGCAGTAATATCAAGACATAGAAATCTAAAGGTGGCATAAAAAGTCAAGAGCGGGAAGGGGACAAGCAACTAAGAGTCAGAACTGTTTAGTACTTCACAGAATGTGTATGTGCGGTCAAGGCAAATTTCAAATATGATGTATTGTCATCCTTCTATATTGGCTTGCACAACTGAGTGAAAATTCAATCTTCAGTCCATAATACAGATAGGCCTGTGGAAACACTCATCATTTTAATTCCAACATGCTAATACTCCCTTTGTAAATATAGATTTCTCAATTAAATTGAAGTAATTTGATCAAAGAACAAGTCTCACAGGTGAAAGCAAAGGTTTCAGTAATAACAGCCTCAGCTTTTCATTGTTGGAGAAGTCTTTTCCACTGAAGGGTGCCTGGCTGAGGCTTAGAGCTGTGCATGACTTTTGACTCAAAAGCACTCCAAAATGTAAATGTTTCAGTGGGAAAGCCATGAAACAGGCCACAACTTGGCTATGCTATTGAGAGTGCACCCCTATAACCCATAGAGTTAAATTCCTGAGGCCCTCTTGGAGCTAGCACAGTGATATGAAGCTCTGATGTTTTTTCTAGGATCTCCTTTGATGAAGCTTGTGCCAATTTCTAAGAAATTTCCAGACCCACAGACTATTTTAAGGGATAGGACAAAATATGAGTCTCCAGTCAAAGAATTGGAATCATAAGTGCATGAAAGGACCACATGTTAATACAACCCACTTAGCCTTATTTACTTACAGTATTTTATATTTTTAACTACTAGATATTTGTAAAAAGTCACCATCTCTATTGGCATTTGACAAAGGACATAGTTAAATGGACCTGGCATTTTCTTATTCATGTTGTTGAGGTACTTGAATTAAGGTTCAGTCATCATATGATACCATGCATTTTATGGATTAAAAAAGACCTAATTCCCATGTAGACAAAAAGATCTAATATTTCTTCCTGAGAAGTTTGACTTCATTATTTTTTATAATTACAAAAATATTTTTGCTAACTCCTCAGTGATGACCTCAATTTTAGTGCTTTGTTTCACACATGTATGTGCCTTGCTTGCACATATGTTTATATATGCACTTCCTGGAATACATGAAAATTTTATTTCAATTACATTTTTATCTGAATTGTACTACATAATTTACTCACTTTCTTTAGTTTGTTCATTTTTAGGCCATAAATATTATTACCCCACAGAGATTTGTTTCTGCTTCCTTTAGTTAATTAAACACACCATTGGATTTATCTTGTGCTACCACCAGGAGGGCACAAAAAGTGAAATACTGTATCACTAGATGATTCATTCATTAGCATAAAATAATCAGGGCTTTTGAATGTCTGCACTTCAATGTCTCAGGTTTGGGTTTTGTGATTGCATCTAGGAAGAAGCAGCACCAGTAAAGGCATAAAGGAGAGAACAGAGAAAGAAATACAGAGATAAAGAAAAAGGGGAAGGAGAGAAGGAAGGAGAGAAGGAAGGAAGGAAGGAAGGAAGGAAGGAAGGAAGGAAGGAAGGAAGGAAGGAAGGAAGGAAGGAAGGAAGGAAGGAAGGAAGGAAGGAAGGAAGGAAGGAAGGAAGGAAGGAAGGAAGGAAGGAAGGAAGGAAGGAAGGAAGGAAGGAAGGAAGGAAGGAAGGAAGGAAGGAAGGAAGGAAGGAAGGAAGGAAGGAAGGAAGGAAGGAAGGAAGGAAGGAAGGAAGGAAGGAAGGAAGGAAGGAAGGAAGGAAGGAAGGAAGGAAGGAAGGAAGGAAGGAAGGAAGGAAGGAAGGAAGGAAGGAAGGAAGGAAGGAAGGAAGGAAGGAAGGAAGGAAGGAAGGAAGGAAGGAAGGAAGGAAGGAAGGACAGCTGTTAAAATCAGCAGGTTTGCTTAAAAAAAAGAAACATGGAATTTGACATAAAAGGGAAGTCCACAAGCTTGCCTGGAGGCAAGATCTAACTGGCACCTAGAACATTACAAAGGAGTAATCTAAATTCCTTACTCTGCTACTAACAGAGATTGAATAATTACAAACCCATTCTTTCTATAAAATCTTTCTTCCTTTGGGGGACACAAATCCTAGACTACCATATGGTGGTCCTGACAAATATTTCTACTGATTCTACCTAATGTTTATCTATGCAAAGTAACGTTCTTTTTCCAAAAAAAAGAACAATGCCCTGGGATAACATACATAAATATATAATGACACATGCAGATATTTAATGCATCTTGCACCTGCTTGGAGAGACCTTGTCACAGAATGTCAGAGAACACAGTTTTCTTCAGAGGCTGCTCACTGTCCCCCCTACTCCCCTGGGATCACAGTCTGATTTGCCTTCATCCTGGGACGTAAGGCTGCTGTTTGCTCAGACTTGGTGGAAGACTTTGGATCACCTGTAGAGAGAGCACGTGCCTAGGCATTACCTTGGGCCTCCTTCAAAACCCTTCTCCCTAGGTATTTCTCCACCTTTTCTCTCAGTTTTTCACGATTGTATAAAAAATTAATAGGACTCTGATCCATATTGCCTTTTCTCCCTAATTGCATCAGAATGGAGGAAGGTGAAGCAATGATATAAGAGGGGAGGCTGAGGCTCCCTGCCCAAACTAGGGAAATCCACTTACAGAGAGGACCCCTCTGTGTACAGACATAGTTGATGTGACCTATTTCTGGGACCTTTTTTCCCATTTTTGGGAGAAACACTATTAATTCATTCTTTCTTTCTGAGGAATAAAATAAGAACCCAGACACATTGATTATTAATCATTCATCTGGGGACTCTCCTCCCTCTTGACCAATGACATAATCTTCAGTGAACAATATGTATACTGCAATTGACATTTGCACAAAAAAATCAGGTTATATTGTATGCATCTGCACTAATAAAAATAGTCATCTTTCAAATCCTCCTTTTCAAAGTCTCACTGAACAGACTTCAATATCTATGTAGTATTTATTCTGACCTTCACCTCTCTGATCTTCCTGCACTGAGGAACTGTACAGCAATACAATAAAATAGAAGCATACTTTATTAAAATACACATTTAGACTTCAGTCTTCAGAAGCTCTAAAGTTAGGTGTTCAGGAACCATTGCATCCATTTGGAGGTTCAGCCTCTTTAAGCTTCACAGGAATGCCAAATATAAATGTCACTCTGAAAGTCTGCTGCATAATTATCTTCCAAACAGCAACACTGATGTGTCGTGCGATTGCAGTAACTCAACAATTCATCCCAAACTGAGTCTACACTTCTGCTTGTTTAAGATCCCTATTTTTGATCTCATAGGTGATGTAATTCTATCTGTTGTAGTGTCAGAGTCATAGACAAAGATCAGTCACTCCTACTTGCAGATGAGTCACTCTTTCAGCATGTCCTACTTCCAGATTTTTTTTTTTCTTTATTTTGCTTTGGTTTGAGGGAGAATGAGGATGTATAATAGTTTCTGTTGGAACTCAAAATGTCCCTCAGACAGTTTCAGAGGTTCCAGGCCTTGGTCAGAAGCATTTTTAGACCCTGGCAGGCAGCTGGAAACAGCTGTGATTTTGAGTTTGAGCCATGGAATGAATTACCAACTTTGAAGGTGGAACAAGCAGTCACAGAGGGTTAGATGGTATAGTAGAAGCAGTTACAAAGTAGAGGGGAAAATTTTTTAGTATTGTACAGGGAGGTTTTAGCACCTGTACAGGGGGGTTTTTGCTTTGTACATGGGGGTCAGAAGTTCTAAGATGGAGGAAAGTGGGTTGATCCTGTTCTTCCTCCTTCTTCTTCCTTACCTCCATGTTCTTGGTGATGTTGGCACTCACAGATTGGTTTAGAGTAGAAAAGCACCTTGTAACATAGGTAGTAGGTATTGGGGAAAAACTGTAAACATGGAACACATAATATATCATATACAAGATAGCAGCAGCCCTGGGCGGGGGGAGAGAAGAAGAAGACACCAGAGAAGATGTCAGGGTGTGTGTGTCTCTGCTTGAGCTGCTGAGCAAACCTCAGTAGCCAGAGAAGACAATCTTTTAGATAATTTACAATAAACTGCCTTGAGACCAAACAACAAGAGGCTGCTGAGTTTTCTTTGGAAGTATGGGTTGGAGGAGAGACTTTGCCACCACACGGGACCCCTGAACCAGGCCAGGGGTTCCCACAAGTTTCTACTTCAATTGCATAAGCTCTAGTTTTCAGTCATAAAAGATATCCAGATGCATATGAACATTTGAGCAATTGGGAGACAGATATGTTCACTATTGTTAGATTAGCTTATGCAGAGATTCTGTTTTGGTTTTAGCAATTGTAATGAAAAACATCCAGGCTTAGAGCAAGCAATTAGCTCATGGAAATTCAGGCTTTTGTGAAATTAGCTGCTAGATATAAATCTCAGTATTCATGTTAAAATAATAATGCTTAATTTGTGTTCAGGTGTGCTAAATAAAGCAAGGATCTTTGAGGCTGATGGAGTAATCATGGAGAAAGCAACATGAGCTATGATGAAGGGCAGTGGGAAATAGAACACTTCTGATACTGGGAAGGGCTCTGAGCCATTAGTGTGTATTTTTGTAAGTGTGGTAACTGCAGGAATCACAATAGACAGTGCTGCATTTTGTTTTTAAAATAGCATCTTTAAAAGAATGTTTTTGCAGAAATGAACTCTATTTTAAAGATATTCTCTTGGATGATGAATCATCGAGTGCTGTAACTTTAACCAGTTTCTGACTCCGTGTAGAAACAAATGTTGAAATGTATGAGAAAATATTAGTCCTAATGATTTTTCTTGGAAAATATTGCTCATATAGTAATTTTAATTAAGGAATAATTTAGAACTTTTATATTTGCATTCCCAATGTCAAACTCTTTTGTTCTCACACTTACACCTCTGTTATTAATGTTAGCCATGGTTTGCAAAAGAGGAAAAGCTAGTTATCAATGAATAATTCAGGCTCCATAACTGTCAGACCTCATTATTTTAAATAAGGCCTGGTAGTTTCAGTTGTAACTGGCTAATTGCATCATTTAAACTTAAACTGTTAGAATATTTCATATAATTAACAATTTTTAAAACTTTTAATACATTCAAAACTACTGTAGTACATAGGGCAATTTCCTTTAAATCAGGCTGAAAGAACAAAGAGACATTTGAGTTGTGATACAAGTCCTCAAGTTGTTAAAATAAAAAGAAGAAAAACTGTGGTGAAATTGATGTATCCAGTAGTTAAAACAAAACCCTATCATTAGAACAAAATAATGTAAGATACTTTAAGAAGGGGAAGTTGAAAGAATTAAAACATCTGAAACTAATTAAAGTTTAAAAATTTAAACACCTGAAACTTATGAACGAAGTTGTAACCTGATACCTGATGGAGTTCCTGGTGGCAAGATTGTTCCAGTACTGTCAGTGAAAATGTTTCCCTTTGTGTGGCCATATTCTCTCTCTGACAGCAAACATGCAATTCCCAAAGCTGCTACAAATAGATGTCATAATGAACTTCTAAAAAACGAAGCCAATGTTTTTCCAAAAGGATACAGGGAGTTATTTTTATTTGTTAATAATTTTAATTTGTTATGAGAGATTTGTAATAATATTTTAATTTTGAATCAATATTTACCCTTAATAATATAGATTTGATAAATTGGGATGGAAATACACTTTATATACACATTTCTTCAGTGTATATGGCAAGAAGAAAGAGTAAAGGGCGGTTTATAAGTTAAACTAATCTTAAAATATTGTTGTATTTTTCTCCTTTAGCTTCATTCTCAGATTACATCTGGCAGATTTTTATATGTATCCAGCAACTGTAAAGCGAGGGAGGTTAATATATACTTTTAAATAGACCTATTGAAGAAGACAATACAGCTCAGGTTTTTCCTGAAAAGTACTTGCATGTAGACTTGCAGATTAAAGATTATCCCCATTTTTCAGATAAGATACTCAAGTTCAAAGTAAGGTATATATAATTTCTGCAGTCTCTGCCTTCCCTTCTTCTTACAGCTGAAACAAGGTGAGTTTATTTGGGGTTCAGAGTCTGGCTTACAGCTTTAATGGGAGGCTGTAATTGAAAACATGGTAGACTACCTGAGTACTGTGAAAAAGAGAAAAACTGTATCTGCTGTCTCTGGAATCACTCTAGCATGTTATTTCTTTCTTTATCTAATGAAAAAAAAATTAAGAAACACTACAACTTTCAGCTCTCACACTGAAACTATAAATTTCAGCCCACATAGCCATTAAGAACATCATTAAGGCTGTGGAAGTTACACAGCAAGGGTTTGGATCTTATCCGATATGTAGCAGCCTTGCATTGCTGGATATCTTGTAAAAGCCACCCCTACATTTCTGCATCATACTGGAGGTCATTACAGAATACATACAGAAACTGTGTGTGTTCTTGTGCCTGAGAGCAGAATTGGTGCACCACACAGATTAGTTTCCTAGGTTTTCCACATGCTGAAACTGAGCCATTTCTATTTGTGCAAAAAACACATCTAGCAATAATTGGTCCCCACAGAGATACAGACTATCATATTTTCACATTCTTCTGAGATCTTAAAGTTGAGGTTTCTTGGGAGATGCATCTCTTAAGAAGGCAGGCAGCATCAGGTTGCATGTTGCAAATCTTTGCTTAAGGCAGATTTAAGGACTAAAACCATTTTTTTCCCCACCCTCAATTCTAAACTCTCTCCTCATGGGAGATTTTTCTCCCCCTGCACAGGAGTCAGTATGAGGTTTCTGAAGGCAAGTCAGTTAGAATTGAAATTTTCCATGTTATCTGTATTTGGATAGGAAACATGAGTAAGCTACCAAAATTACAAGCTTGGAATGCCTTATTTTGACAGTTATATTTCTGGGGGGGTATTCACAAAGACAATGGTTATCCCTTCTCAGAATGTAACAAGTGATATTACATAAAATGCTAAATGATTCCTGCACTTAATACTTTGAGTACTAAAGAGAAGCCATGTGATATCTGCTATGGACAGGTAATATAACTTAATGAAGAAGGAAGGAGAGACCATAGATGATGCATTACACAAAATCTGGATGTATAAAGTTGGTTGTAGACTTTATCATATCCTTATGGATGCTTCAACACCATCCGCTCCAAAGCCCAAAGTTGCCCATGGCGAGACAGCACTTTCTGCCACTGGTGTTTAAGGCTGGTACTTTATATGTCAGGTTTGAAGTTGGCATTCTGGGGTGGAAGTGCCCCAAGAGGGTCACAGCTTTGGCACTCAGTGCCTGCAAAACCCTTTCATTTCTGGGTTTTTTATCACCTTAGCTCTGGTTTGCTTCATTGAATAATTTTTATTAGGTGAGTGCCTCACATTTAACAGTTTGGGAAGCCCCATAGTCAATGCTTGGAGACAATAAAGTTGTAGAAGCAATGAACTGGTAAATAATGGAGTTCAGATGATATATATTTTGGATCATATATATTTTGTATCATAGTATGCCATTACATGGAATAATATTCACAACTCTATAAAGGCAAGGAAAAATAATCTAACAATATTCAAGCAAATCAAATTTGTAAAGTTCAATAAGAAGACGATTAAAATCATAATAATTTTGAAAGTTATGATGTTTCAATGATATTACTATTTTAAATATATACTGATACCCTTTCACAGTCTTAGTGTCTTTTTCCCTGTATAATTTAATATCATTGGGATACAGTAAAAAAAAATTAGTAAAACAAGTTGGATTTCAGAGGAAGAAAATATTTGCTCATCTTGTCTTGCACTGTCTGGAGACTTCTGCAATTGTTTACTTGTTCACTTTCTGTAAGCTGTTGTCAGCTCAGCTGTCTGAACTACAGCTTCATTTTTAAATATTTTTTGCTGAAAAAATACCGTCTAAGTCTCTAAATGTTTTATGTCTACAGCCACATCAGATATCATGAAAAAAAAAAGGAGGCTTATGTCTTAAAATTACTCAGTGTTGGCTTCACCCTTGTCAAGGGCTGGCTCCCCATACGGAAGCTGACAGATTTAGGGTACACTAGATATGTTTCATCAGTGAGAGGAATCAAGTTCTGTATGTGTACAGAGCATGGTCTTAAAGTCAGTGATTTCACTGATAAAAAACAAAAGACATCTTTTTCCTTCAGAGCTGTAGACACCTGACTGAAAAACCAGGGTAACCAGACACACCGTAAGCAGGAGGTGCAGAGACAGCAGGTAGAGTGTTCCTACTGAGCACATCCATTCTGAAGGGTCATTCAAATGCCTCTCTACAAAAAAAGCCTGAATGTAAATAATGTCAACTATCTATGAAAGCAGGTGATTTAGGTCACTGAGCAGTGTACTTTGGTTAAATTATATTATTCTTTCAAATACTTCATGTACATCTGAGCTACTCACTTTGCTTGTCTATAAAATCTTCTCTAAGGAGAACTATACACTGCTTTAGAAGAGAAAGCAAACAAATGGAGGCATGCAGTGCCATTGAATATTGGAACAAAATGTCGGGTAAGGAAAACCACACATGATCTAGCCAAAGGAAAGGTGAAACTAACTGTAAGTAGTGAAAACTCTGAAGGAGTGGGGCACGATTTTATTATTGGCATAAAAATATCACCAAACATCTCATCATTCTTAGATCCATTCTTATTGTAGGAAAAGAAAGAGTGAGGGGATGATGGTGCTGGAAGAAGAAAAACCTAATTTTTAAATTCTGGAAATTCAGTTAAATTTCAAGCTCATGTTTCACTTTTTGGATTTAAATCAGGCAAAAGTTTTGCTCAAGGATCTTGAAAATCCCGCGTCCTTTCTCCACAGTGACTGGCAGTTAGACCTGCACTACTGGGCCAAGGAAGCTTCTGAAATTTTGACTTTTGCCAGCCTTTGAAGGAGAGAGGAATGTGGAACAAGCAATCTCCTCCTCCTATGTTTTGAATCTGGCAATCAGATCCAGTTGCAGACTGGATCCTCAGGGACTGTGATCTTAGCTCTTCTAGGGGGTCTGCATAGGAAACAGGTCCCCAGAACCACGCTGACCCACTAGTTGACAGAATCTTGCACAGCACCCCAAGTTTGCTGTGGAGGAAGACTTCCCTCATTAGAGACAGCTACTTGGGATGTCAAGGTAGGGCAGCAGCTACCATTCAGTGTGGCATCTGTTGTGCAATGTGGCTGCTTATGAGCTTAGAAATCCTGTAATCAAATGTATTTCAGTATGGCAAGATGCTGTTCCTTTTTTTCTGTTTCAGTGCAAATTAGAGAGAACTCAGCTGTGGCTAAATACTTACTGCTTTTTACTGTGTTTTCAACACAATCCTTTTATGTGTATGTACATCTCGCCTGCAAACATTCCTACACACTCAACAACAGATGCATTGAGGATAGTTCTGCCAATTACAAAGCTACTCGGAGTGCTGTAGTTGAACTCTGAGTATAGAGCAGCCAGCTGTAGTAGGCGACAACAATTTTTGACACAGCCGGTCACAGCTGGCATCTCTGTTCTTGATCCACTGGGTCACCTGAATCTTGTAAGAACACTCATCATGGAAATAGTCTGAAACAGATAAACAGTCTGAGCTCTCCTGCAGAATATATTCTTGACCCAATCTGCAATGTTAAGAAAGGGCTCTGATAGCTGCATATATTCTCTTCACTCCTAAGTAATAGGGGTGCACTGCTTACTCGTCCTAGTCCTTGTGGTCACAGTGGGATTGTCACTGTTTTATTAGTTACTTTTGCACTTTCTGATGTTCCTGTAAAACAACATTCTGTTTCAGGAGATGTGCCTGTCAAGGAAGCAGGGAGAAGGTGGATGACATGATGAGTGGCTTCCAACACTTTGTTTATGTCTCCACGGGGTGGAAGCATTTTGTTAACTCTGCACTCTCAATGTGGATCAGTCACTGCTGCCAACATAAATAATTTCAAATATTTCACTGAGAATTGCTGCAAAGCTACGGGAGATTTTCTGCCTATATGACTGAGATTGTGTCTTCTTTGATTTCAACTTGATTTAATTTTCTAGAAGGAGAGGCATATACAAGATGAGTGTTAGTGCAGCCCTGCAACTTGCATTATTGATACTTCCAAAGTGTCCAGTTCAAATGGGGGCAGAATGTTAACAGAACTGAGAGTATCAGTCTAGTGGCTGAAGGACAAAAATAAGCTGCCTTTTTGATCTTGGCTGGTCAACAAAAGCATGCTTTGCTAGCTCCAGAAGTCTTTCATGTGAGAGAAAATGGACAGAGATGAAAACTCATGTCTGATCTAACACTTTGGCAAGCTTTATTTTCTTACACCCACAGGAGAAGATTTCTAGCTTTTCAAAAAAATGGACAGAAGTAAATCAGAAGTCCCTTTCTGCAATGTAGAAAGTTATTGTTAAAGTTTATTCTGTGTATAAAACATGCTCTGTATACAGAATTATCAATTTTAAAACCCTATCCTGAATTGAAATTAGATTGGTCAGAAAGCCAGAGCCTCTGGGCATAAACCAGACCCTCAGTTCTCTAAATGGATCACAGTGTAATATTTAGAAAAATATTTACTATACTTGTAATCACTTTCCTGGCATATTTTTTTTATCAGGCTCAAAGCCTGATAAGTTTCTCTAACAATTGACTTGGAATACACATACCTGAAACTGAGCAAGTAATTAAAAATAATTTTTCAGATAAATTAATTTTCTTATTTATTTTCTGCATGTAGAAAACCTGTGAGCAAGTAATGAGTTCCATTAATTCACTAATTGTTTGAATGTACTCCACATATTCTAAGTGATATTTTTATTACTTAGAATGGAGTGATTGGAAATAATTTGTTGAGTTATTTGCATTAAATGTCTGTCCCTGCTTCGATGAGCTTTGCTGTCATTGTGAAGATAAGAAGATGAGAAATCTCTGAGGCTTTTGTATTTTCAGACAATGGGAACAGATTAGGGACAAGGAAGAGAAAATGAAGATTAGGGGATTTTAGAAAAATAAACCTGTGTATTACTGTTGGTTTTCATGTCAGAAAAAATGGATTTTTTTTTTTTTTTGATTGCCATACATTTATTTCTGTCATGTTTAGAACCCCTGTAATGGTCTATTATTCTCTGTGGGTCACTCAGGTAAGGCAAAGACAAACCCTGCTGCCCTGGACTGTATCAGAGTGCAAAGCACAGAGCAAGTGAGAGAGTTTCATGGGAGAAGGGATGTCCAGCTCAAGCATCTCCTCTGTGAATGTTACTGTTTTCGTCCTGCTTGACATTTCTAAGAGTAAGCTGTATTTCAGATTAGTAGCCCTTGGCAGTAGGCTGGAGAAAGATGAGATTTTAGTCTGATATGTTACACAGGCATGGGGAGAAAGCAAAGAATATGTGCGAAAAATTGAAATGACAAGGTCATGTTGATAGCTTGGTTGTGGGAGCTTCCACGGTAGTTTGTTGCATTATGATTAGAGATGGGCCAGCTAGCATGAATGAGATGAGAGCTGGTTTGAACCTTCATCCACTCCTCTAACCAGACTGAAGTGGAGCCCACGATGAAGTTAAAACACATCTAGCATGGTGAGGCTAAAGCCCACATCTAGCCCATGGTGGGGCTAAAGCACATCTGGTACATTTGGTTTCTCAACATTATTTAATGAGCTTCTGCTTCTGATAATTTATCTCAGAATAGAAAACAGGAATCTAGAAAAATATTCAGGACATTAATCTAGTTTAAAATCTTTCAGTCTGGGAAACCTGATTGTATAAAACCATATAAAGATAATTTCATACCATTCCCAGCCTTCCATCTGTAACAAAGAGCTCCACATCCTTGTTAATAACCATCCTGTTAACAACATGAAACAAAGTCTGCAAAGCTTTCAAATTTCAACACAGGGTCTTTTTAATTGTGAAGCCCTCAGATGAGATGCCAAGCTTCTGTCAAAGGCTGAGTGTGAGAGTAGTCTGTGTACGAGGACTTGCAGTGGGAACTGCACTGAGCTAAGCGTACGATCCTTCTGTCAGCTCTTTCTCTTCTTTTCGGCTTTATCCTGTGGGAAGTAGCTTTACATTCTGATTCAGACTACAAGGGATTCTGCGAAAGCTGAATTTCTGCACTGGCCGTGCTTATTCTGCAGCGTGTGTCACACTCCCTGCGGTGAGGGCTAAGTTCTCCCTATTTTGTGCAGCCTCTGTCTAATGCAGACAAAATTCCTCCTTCCCACAAGGATTCCAGGAGAAAGCAAAGGCAGAGAGCAAGGGCAAGTGGAGACAAGCAATGCAGTTTACCTTGGACTCCCTGTTTTGAAACACTTACCAAGCTCACTGAAGTAATAGTTGTGATTTGGCTGAATAACAAAATCCATATCCTGCACAGTTCTCAAAAGTGCAGTAAACAGTGCAGAATTCTTCTTTTCCTTTTGCCTTAATAATGTCGCTGCTTAGTTCTTGGTTACAGGTATTCATGATGATACAGTGGGGCAGAAATACACAGGAGTCCAGAGTGTTTTGAAGTGGCTCTAGGAGTCACTGAAATAATGACCTATATTGGTATAGGAAACTTTTTTCCTGACCATTTTCATCCTCAGAGTGCTTTACAGACCTGAGAGCTGCATCTCTTTGAACTGTGGCAATGCAGAGCAGAAAGCAGCTTCTCCAGCTGAGGCTGCAGGGAACACTCTGCTATGTGAGGACTGGAAGGATAAGCAGAGCTTCTCACCCATAGCTGGATAAAGGATTGCACATTAACGTGCTTTCCCTTTCTTCCCCTCCCTTCCAGTCCCCTCCCAAATGGATATGGCAGTGAAAGAAGGTAACCAAAGACTCCTTTTTTCTTTTACTTGGAGGTAAATGAATCTGACCTACTACTTAATGAAATCTCGTTTTTACAGGATGAAGACAGCAGATAGGAAAAACAGAAAACGAAAAGAAAAAGGAGACTTTCTTCTTAACATGTAGATTTTCTGTAAGGAGAATAAAACTTGAAATTAACCTTGACTGTTATTTGGAAACTTTACCCCCAGTTATTTTCTTCATGGCTGGGCTTCCATAGTCTAGTAAGTCACTGCAAGAGAGGTGTTTGGACTTTTTAACCAATTGTCATCCATTTCTGCAGATTAAATAATGCTTCTGAAAACATGATGCAAGGCCTCAGAATACTGTCCATTGATACCTGCAAACAAAGTCCAATTAACTCCTTACTCGATACTTTTTTTGACTTTGTAGTTATTGCAGTATGATTTGTTATTGTAACAAAATTTATTCATATAAAAAATATGAAAAATATGAAAAAATAACAGGCATTATATGGTTCTCTATATAATACATAAATAATGTTTTTCAGGGAGTTTAAAGACACATGACTTTGATGTTACTGAAGATTGTGTCATAATCATCAAATGGAGCTGGTGCCAAATAAACCAGATGGAGCTTTCAATCAACAAACTGCATTTATTATTGATATCTGTGGCTTATTTGTTTTACATGCACCTTCTAACAGGATCAGGTAAGAAAAAATATCTGCTCCCAGAGAAAAAAGAGAGCTATTAGAAGTCTCACCTTATTATTTGACCTGACAGCACAAATAGATGATGGGAAAAAGTCAAAGTACAAGACCCAACTCTAAGTGGAAGGAATTTGTTTGATGCTTTCTGCTGGAGCAGAAGGTGGCATGAATTATTATTTCATCCTCACATACTATGAAAAATTTCAGAGTAATTTTATTTATCTGTGCACATATTACTCCTTAATTATTGTCGATTACATTGCTCTACTAGCACATTTCCTTTTTTGTCTCTTTGCAAGAACATATATAATTTTATTGAATATATAGCTTTACTTGTGTCTATATCATATTGCGTTTATATACGCCTTTGTATATATTGTATTACATTTTGCCTGTAGTATGAAAGAGACTAAAACTAAGGATTTTGATGGGTAACCAATACATGTCACTTTTTTGTATGAGGCATGGCATAAAAAAACCCTATAGCTTTGACTCACTTTGGCCTTCTAGAGAGATGAAGAAACATAAAGAATACATATCTAAAGAAACAATAAACTGTTTTTTAATTGCTTTTATTTGGATTTTTTTTCCAAATGCCTCTTTTTTTTTCCTTTTTTTTTTAGTGATAGTCCCTGTCTTTTCTGCTAAGTAAAGATGGATAATCCAAAATAATACGCCCCATGTTTCTTTTAGCATTTGAATGTATGAAGACTGTTGTATGAAAAAACATGTTGCTTCTCTGAAAGTTGTTCAGTCTTGCATGTAATTTCCTCTTATCTTCGCTTTATTCACATGTGTTCTCCTAAGAGAAGAAAAATATCTGTTTGTGGTCTAGGACGTATTTTTGTTTTTGAGACAGATAAAAATTGTGTATGCCAAATGTTCTCATGTTTATAGAGAACAAACAATCTTACACATTCCTTCCCTGTGCCTGTACAACTCCCTTTCAATCAGCTCTCTGCACTCCTATAACTTTGGAGGCTTTCTGCCCCACTTGCTTGAGGCTGCAGGCATAGATTGGAGCCACTTCCTTTGCCCTTCTGAATATAAAGAAATTAGAACACAGAAACAAGGATATTTCCATTTAATTTTAATATTTTGATTTCCTAGACAAAACTTCTGAAAAAAAATCTGAATTTTGCCTTACTGTGTGGAATGGTAGTAGAATTTCATGGTAATGAGTGGAATGAATTGTAATAGGTGGTTTTCATACTTGATGCAGTAAATAGATTTAATATATCAGTGCAATTCGTATGATATGTGATTTTCCAATGAAATTTCTAACAAATGAAAGACTGAGTTTAAGACTGACATATGAGGACTGTTCCATAGAATTCAGATTCTGCATGAGAAGTTAGTATCTGAGTATGGGGGAGTCACCTCTGTGGATTGATCTGGTGGGCCCAGTCCAGTGCCACTCACCTCTCCACACCCAGCACTGTAATCACCAAGTCTCTATACAGAGCAGAAGAGTTAAGCAATCAGGATGACTTAACTATCAACTTGACCTTTAAGATCCCTTCAGAGCAGGTTTGATCCACACTGATTTACTTTATCCTTCAAACCATCAGATCTGTATTAAAACCCTGATTGACCAGAAGTAATTATTTGGTGCCTTATGTTAGCAATGTCCCAAGGCCCAAGATGAAAACTGGGGATGAAAGTCACACCTTACTGAAGTCAAAGGGAGGATTACTTTCAGTGGAACTGGGATTTCACCCAGAAAACCATACCAACAGTGTTTGGGTCCTATTTATGTCTGAAGGAACATGAATCTTTCTATGGTGCCCATTATATTATGTAAAAGGTATCTCACAAGCTACTCTGATATATTCATTTAAAACCAGGAGATTTCATTGAAAAAAATAATGTACAGTGATGACATAAATGATGTACTGGTTTACTACAAAATGCTGTGCCACCTGATAGGAGAAATATATTCTGTCATTCCTTTAATATTGAAAGTCTTCACTTGTTTGTATGTTTTTTTTTTTCACTGAATATGAGGAATACATGGGGGGAAAAATGCAAAATCAACATTATACAGTTATCTTGCAGGCTCAGGAGCAATTAACATAGACATTTGTGATAATGACCAACATATATCCTTGGATTTCCATAACTACTTCTTAGTAACTTTAGTCATTTAGCTTCCTTCCTTAAAACTCCCTCAAAGGTCATTTCCATAACCTGCCACTTTCTGGGGCAGATGAATCAGCTGCCTTTGTAACTCCCTGTTTTGTCTCTAGGAATAGTTTTCTACTTATAGCTTGATCCAAGCCGGTTGGATTTTTTCCAAAAACTGCTGAAAAATTAGACCTCTCTCAGTCATGTAGGTGAAGCAGTGATACACAGTTAACTTAGTATACATCAACTATTAAGTAACAAGATTTCTAGGCCCATGATAAAAATATATCTTGCTTATTCTGATTTGATTCTAATTATGTCATGCATGAAATTCTATTAGCTTAGGAGACAGTCTATAAACTACTGTCACCTATATCCCTATTGCAGACATTGAGGATGGGCTACTGCAGAGTAGGACATGTATGGATATAAATTCCTAGAAGTCACAGAATAATACCCAACTCAATAAAAAGATAGAAAACAAAGTCCTGAGAACACCTTTCCGAAAGCATTGGCACGTCCTATGTATGACTTTGTTATTGAATTTTATACTAACATGGCGCTCCAAGTATGACATTAAGTGTGTACATTCACAGATTCTTATTTGTGATGTGCAAAACCAGAGAGGCATCTTCATATATGATTTTTTTTTCCTATCCACCCACAAATAGAAATAAATACAGTTTAACATTGTCTGGGAGAAAGAGAGCAATTTAAAATTTAAATATTCAGCTTGAAATAGTAGAAAACTTACAACTGGTCTTGAAAAAAAATTTATAATTTAATATTTTTGATACTAGGTATATAAACATATACAGTACTCTATATAATAATTTTACATTGCACTGTATTAATACAATATACAAAATAATTATTTACATGTTTTTCTATATGTACTATAAGAATAATACATAGAAAATATTTCATATCCATTTTATATATTTTAAAGTGTATGTTATATAAACTAGAAATTAGTTATTAACTATAGTTGTATATATTAACTATAGTTACATATATTAATATGGTATATTCATTTATACAATATATTCCCACATTCCCTGATAAATGATTCCCTCTCTCTCCTGGGCAGAATTTCTAGGATATTATCACATAATTCTAGAACAGATACATTCTGCAGGCACCAGTTTGTCACTGAAGATACTAATCACAGAAGGAAGTGGTATAGAAACTCATATTGATGTTTTGCCTTTCCAAAGAAAGTAGATGACAGCAAAACATAGTTCAAGGTCTGGTTGCCAACATATACAATTAAGCAGAATTTGGAGGAGAAGGAGGAGGAGGAGGGGATGGCTGGAAACTCCCAGTCATACTACAAATGTCAGCTATCTGCTGTCAGAGACCTGGTGACGTTGAACCAAACTGTGAAATATGTGTAATTCTTCAAATATTGCTGATGATGTAGCACCAGATTTTTAACTTTTTCCATGTGCATGGGACTGCTTTTGACCATGACAGGTTTTCATAAATCTGGTGTCATTATAGAACACATGACTTGTGTCACCACTGCTACAACAAGAGAAATCCATCACAGATCAAAGTGCCAGGAAAAGTCCTATTCACAATACAAGCCCCACTTAAGCTTTCCAAATACAGCTTGAGTGGAATTTAAATGGGCCATAGGCCATGTTTTTGCTCCTATACACAGGCATGAATTTTACAATGTGAAAATACATTAAAATACAATGCATTTTCTAACGTAACACAAAGCTATTTGAAGTCACAAGGCCATTTAGACCTAGATATCTTTGCCAGTATTTTACCTTGAATGCCATGTTCATTTTTGTAGAATATGAACCTAAACAATAAAACTGTTCAATATTATTTTAATATTAGACTTTCAACCTATATACTATATTATATCTATCTGAACATAACTGTCTGTAACCTTCTCATAGCCCAAGCTCTTTGAGCAAGGATCATGCTTATCTCCTTGTTTATGTATTGCCCAGACTGTTTCAGGCTACAAAAAAAACCAAAACTTCTACTGTAAGACATCTGAAAAATCCTCTATTGATATTTTATATCAATATGTAGTATATATATAAACTGATAAATATATATATTTGCTTATAGGAAAGTGATTGTGCTACTTCACTGTAATGCTTCCTTAGGCAGCCTCTTCATGCAATACTATAATCATTTTTTCCCATCCCAATATTTAAATGCAATGCTAACTGATATTTTTAATGTGCTTTTTATAATAAGCAAAAGTCTAGGACACTTTAGAATAATTATACAGTAAAAAAAAATGCAACAACTAATTTAAAGCCTATAGAGACATTTATGTCATCCCATTCTTTGCAATGAGAACATTTATTTTTGTGATTGATTTCAGTAGATTCCAGCATCTGCTTTCTTCCCCAAAATTGAAACACATTGATTTTACTAAGCATTGCAGGCTATTAAACCTACTTGTTATAATGTAGTAAAGTAGGAAACTCTATAGGCCAACAATCCCCACTGAGGTGCTTTGAGTTGCCTGTGTGATCCTAATGATCATTTTTATTCCACTGCTATTAATTTCTCCTTATTTCAATAAAACAATAGAAAGTAAAATATTCTGTTCATCAAGGCACATGTATCTAATTTAATATAATATTTCACTTAAAATTGTCTCATATTATTCTCTCTGATTCTGTTAAAAAATCACTATAGTGGGAGAAAGTCAAACTAGAGATTATATTAGGCTGAGGCAAATGGTATTCACCTTTTATAGTCCCTGTGTTTTATAATGAAGATACTTCATTGAAACAATGATGCATACTTCAACAGTTCCCTGGAGAGCAGTGAATCCTGTTTGGAGAGATTCATGAATATGTGCATTAGCACAATCCAACTGGAACTTGCCCTTAAAAACGAACCACGAGAGAAGCTGATCAGTTCCCGCTTATGTATATAATCAGAAGGTTATCATATTATCTCCCCCTCCACAGGGAAAAGCAGATGCATATTCTTCTACCACTATAAGAAGAGAAATGCCAAAGGAAACAACAATACCCCCTTTCTATGCTTTCAGCAACATTTACTCTATGAAACTTGAAAGACCTTTTACAGCAAGAGGAGGAGCTTTGCTAAATGAGGATTTATTTTGCATACAATTAGTCAGTGTGTAAACCTTTTAAAAAAAATTACATCTGCGTTAATTTAGTCAAGGCCATCAATAAACCAGAAGTGAGTTCAAAGACTGCCATAAATGGCAGAGAGATGAGACAAACATTTCACAGAGTCAAGGTTTGCGAAGATATACATGAAGCTCTGTGTGCTGAAGATGAATGAGGAACACTTGGCAGTTCTTGAAGCAGTAGTTTATTTAAAGTACAAAAAATTCAGTGAAAAATACTTCTGGCCAGCAGTTGGTGCCCAGCTTTCAAGAAAAATGGCAGACCACCACCAAGCTAGTGACAATGATAAAGAATAGTCACATAGATTTGCAGATTTATCTTTAGGTTTGTAGCAACCTCAGCTCCGTGAAAAAGCATGTAGCAGCGAGAGTCCTTACCACCTTGGAAAACAAACTAAAAAGAGCTGCTGCCTTATCATGGTGCATATTATTTAGTAGTCATTACACATAGCAGACAGTAGCAATAAACTTTATCATCCCAAATGAGCAATCATTTGATCTAAGCTTGGAAAGATTAAATAGTGCAATGAAACCAGAAAGAAAAAAACAAAATTATTGATCACCTTCTGGATAAAACATACCACTGCCATATTACCCCTTCTTCTATAGCCTCTCAATCTGTATCCGTTATATTGGTAGGTAATTGTCCTAAATATAAAATAGATTTTGCTTAAAAAGATGTCTTCAATTTTATTATGGTTAAGAAAAATTCTGATGCCATTGACTGACATGTTTAATTTAAGTTGTCCAGAAGTCATTATTAAGAAAAATTTGGAGAAACTCTTGCAAGACATAGCTTCGTGTCACCAAAGGCTACAGAGACTGTAGCTTTTTTTATTTTTAGGAATTTTTTCAGATATGTATCAGGAGTCCAGCCTTGTGTTTTGCAGCCCAAAGATCCTGCATTCAAAAGCTTTCTGTATGTCTACAGTATTTTGTGTGCTGGAAGCAAAAACACTGCATCTCTATGTACTAGCTGGTCTGCTATTAGGGGAGAAGCATTATGCCTTCTAAATAAGATATATAGAGAAAGCATAATTATACCCTCTAAAGAGGATATAATCTCATGATTGTGCAGCAGAGTTATCCTCAAATTGCACCACAAACCATTCTTGTATGCCTGATAGACTAACTCTGGGCTCGGCTACTGGTCTGAGGGTATTATTTTTACTGAAAAGCTGGTTTAATATTGAACACATGTGTACTCATATGTTGGTTCATGTGCATGAAGTACCCTATTTACTAAAACAGATACACCTATCTGGTTAGTTTTTATTCACATTCACACAGATATAGAGAAACCAAGTACTTGAAACACTCAACTGTAATTTTTTTTTTCCACAGCTAATAATGGCTCTTCACAACAAAAAAGAAAAACACTTTTTTTAAATGCAGTGGTGGGGGGAAAGGCTAGCAGGTTTATTTTGTTTAAGTTGCTGTGGTGTGTCACATTCAGCTCTAAACACTGCAGCTATTACCATATGTCATCAAATAACCAGCATAAGCAGCTGTGTTGTTCCTCCACAGTGACCCCATCTAGAAGTTTAGAGACCAGGAGCAGGATGATACCTATTTCTAGCCCCACACAGTCATGCACATACCTATGTACAGTTCAAGAAAGTTTTTAAATGAAAAGGAATATTTCACCCTACTGAACACTTCACTGCTCCTGTGTCTTGCTTTTGCAGGATGCATTATTGCGCAGAAACATTTGCCAAATATATGGCAAAACCCATTAAATTCTGATGTTTCTCTGGGTGCGGTAACGATACAACACAACAACTACAATAATATATTTATATCTATATATCCTTTTGTTCCTGCTGTTTGCTGAGTTTTTGAACTTGTGCAAAAAGCCGTTTTCACCAGTGTAACAGTGGTGTTTAGTGAAGACAAAGCTTGTTCATCACAGCAGGGGGACAAAGGGGAGAGGAACGAAGGTCAAAGGGTAAATTCCAATTGCTGAGACATGTTTTTATGAGTTGAATCTTAACCATGTGATAAGCAGCATTCAGAGTCTGAGCAAAATGGAGTAAGGAATCTTACTTATCTGGGGGAACATTCATGAACCACTGTAGCAGTTTGATACCCGGCTGGGTTCTTGCTTTCCTGTTGTTGCTTTCTCCTTTTGTTCTAGTTGTCAAATGGAGTGTTCTTAGGTAATTAACGTGTTCCTTCAGCCTTTGGAAATGGAGAGGAAAACAAGTGCTTGGTTTCTGCTGTATGCATGGCAATTACTTCTGCTTCACAGAGTGCCTTTGATTCCCAAGATACACAAAAGGTGCTGGTGCTATCTTTTTGGTAGAAACAACATATAAGAAGAAAGAGGCTCCCCTTAGATACAAAAACACTGTGGGCAGAAACTGCAAACACTCTGTGTGAAGGGATAACAGCAGCAGCTGCTCCAAGGACAGGTGTAGCAGATTTTCCACTACCTCTTACACAAATAGGATAGGATAAACTTTTGCCCTCTTGGCAGATCCTTTTCCTGGTGGTGAGCAACCCTCCTTCTCATCTGATTCTGTTTTCTTGCTAGCTACATAGTAGGAGTGCAGGAGTCCTGCATCCAGCAAGATGGTATTGGGAATATCCTCTTGTAGGATGGATACATTAAATGCAGCTGTGCTGTGACTGAACTGAGGAAGATCTGCTAACCACTATCTCTGCAATATCTATTGGTAGCTGAGCCAAAGGACCACAAAGATGGGATTTTGGTAAGCAGAGACCCCATCCCTGCTGAAACTCCCTAAAAATGTGTCATTAGAAGAATTTAATTAACTGAGTGTAAAAAGTAAGCTGGTTGCTCTATATCTGGCCTTGCTAAATCAATTTCACTGCTGATATTATTGTTAGATATAAATGAGTGCATCTACACCAGTTTATGCCTGCAAAAATATTAATCTGTTGGTTTTGTACAAGTTGTAGGAGTACTGCCAGTGATACCACAAATTAGGCCAAACAAAAATAATGAGCCACTTAAATGTTGTGTTACTATATATGAAAGAAGATTTAGAAAACAAGGTCCGCTCCTTGTCCTGTTCTTAAAGCTCTGTGAACACTGACAGTAATTTAATATAACCAGAACCCACCCACACTGTTTGATTCCTGTGTTTTGACAGACAATTTACCAGTTCCTCAGTTGCTCTAAATCTGCAGTTTCATTTCAGTCACTGGAGCTACATCAGTTTATTCCACTTATGGACCTGATCCAACACCTTCAAATAGCTACAGGAGGAGAAGATTTCTGCCTGTTTTGTCCTGATTTACAGGATCTGCTCCCTATGTTTTCTCATATAACAGATATGACATAATTTTCCCACCAATTACTGTTACAACTACCATAAGTGGCAGAAAATACGTCATGCAAACCTGATCCTAAAATAAGCACCTCAAATCAGTAAATGTTTCTGACTTTTAAGGACAATTCTCTTGAGTTTAAGTTTATAGGATTATTGCTGAAGTTTGTACGGTGGTGCAGTCTATTTCACTTCAACAGTAAAATTTATTAATGGGAGTAATTGAAATGTATCTTTTGCCTATGAGCAGAGCTGTAACATTCCCATCCAAATATTGATGATGTCACATGTCCCCTGAAGGTCCAAATCTTTCTAAGTGCTTCAGGGGAGATAAGAGAGATTAACAGCCTGAAGAAATAGTCCTACTCCGAGCTCTCATGTAAGCTTCGTATTTGTCCTAGAAGAATTAAAGTGTAGTAATGGGGCATATTTTTCCACTTAGGTTTTCATTGCAGTATCTTTCTTCTGTACCACTTGTATAATTGAGTTTCCCTATTTTGGAATGGGTTCACTTGACCCCAGAATAACCTAAAATATTACTAAATTATTTTCACCATTTTCTAAGGAAAAAGATATTTCCTTTACTCCTAGTGTCAGCAAATAATAAAATATTGTTGCTTTGCTGATAGCACAGCAGACAAAACCCATAAAGCTAAATAGACTTTTTGCAATGCTAAAAATTGACTCGAACAGAAAGCAAAATTAACTTTTTAATTTTGTTTAAGGCAGAGATATTAAATAATCTCCAAAGTCAAACACTGCTGAAAATCTTATTTTTAACTGGGGAGCATTTGACAGCATTGAAGGTTTCACACAGCTAAACAAAAGCTTTCTGAGGGAAGTTTCAGAAGGCATTTTTTTACGCTTTGTCCATATTCTAAGTGCCCTCTACTGCCAGAGGAGCCGCACTACAGAGAAAGGCAGCTCGCCTGAGAGAGCGGGCAGGAACCCACCCAGGGACTGCCGGAAAGGAGAATTTGATACTTCCCGGTGCTGCTTTTCAGCCTATATTGAGAGCTATCAGCAATAAGATGTTGCGTTTTTTATAAGAAAAAGGAAAATTAACCCAGTGGCAAACGGAGATATGTAACCATTTATTTCTCCTGGCAATGTGAGTTCTTCCTTTCTGCAGCTTGTGGTGTCTATTTTGGCATTTGAGAGAAATATTTCCCAAGGCAGCTGTGACCGTGCCTAAGGCGCAGAGAAGTTTTAACTTGTGCCCAAGCACAGCCCGGTCCGGGAGAGGAGGGAGGGAAGAACCCCTCCCTGGGGAGCTGATGGGGTGCAGTGCTGGGGGAGCTGAGGAAATGTAATCACCACATGCACTCTCAGCGCAGAGGGAATTCTTTCTGGGAACAGGGGGTGTGTGAGCCAGGAGTGGCTCCCCGGGAAGGAGCTCTCCTCCTCCTCCTCCCGAGTGAGGGCCGCTCGCCGGCACAGCCCGGCCCGCGCTGGGCTGCTCGCGTTCCTTGTGTGCCGTTTGCGCTGCATTTCCCAGTAGAATGGCTTTCGGCTTTTTACCAAGCTTTTATTGTTCAACAGAGACCAAAAGTGACTTAGGCGTTTCTGGGTGTTATTTCCATGTAAAGCAGTCAGACAGAGAAAATGCAGGTCTGCGCTAAGTGGAGCTGCAGATCTGATGGTGAAAATCAGTTCTGAAAGCAACAACTCACCTATGGCTCAACTTTGGCCCTTTATAAGTTAGAAGAGGATGTTTATGTATTCTAGATAGTCTAAGTACATTTAAAAATCTGTATTGTGCATAGTGTAAGACCATGCATGCATATTAGCGCATGTATGCGTGTACATATATATATATATATATATATATATACAAATATATATATATGTGTGTGTCTGTATTTACTGTGTGTTTGTGGTGATGGATAGTCCAATCACTCTGGCCAGGCTGTGAACAAACATTAACCGTAATACTGAAGTCCCTGGTCTCTGATCAGATTAACCCTTCATTTCCCAGCACACCTGGCAGTGCACTGAAATTCCCTGGCAGTTTCCTGTCTCCTGCAGAGGTCATTATGAGTTCAGGTACAGTCTCGGCATTTGGAAGATACAGGAATCCTTGAAAGGTGGGAATTATGGCTGTTTGTAGGTGTCGTGGAGGCCTTGCTGGTTACTGAAGTGGCCGATGCTGTGGGTGCAGCTCCATTATGGGGCCTCTTGTTGGGAGCTCCCAGTGCTGCAACAGCCACTGTTTCATTATAAAACAACTATTTGAGAAATTACATTTTTGTTCCTTTTTTCCTCCTGTTCTGATTTACAATATGAAAGACATTCCATACACCTGTGTGACCTCAGGGTGATATTGAAAAACTTTAAAAGCAAGAGCTCAGCTATATTCTCTGCTCTTCCTCATGAACGTATGGGATTATTTTTTACAGGATATTCTGAAGTGCCATGTCTAACCTGGTTTAAATAAGGCAAACTACAGGAATGAGTTTGCTACTTTTGGGAAAGGCTTTGAAACCAGTTTCTCTTGCAAAATATGGGGTAGGACTTTTTAATGATTTTTGCTAGTACTTAGCAGAATTCTGAAAAACAAACAGAAAAAATTAAAGTTAAGTAAGTCTATAGATTCATCAGATTGTGAAGTCAGTTCTTGGACTTGCTAGCTGAGATTCCTCAATAAGCACTTCATTATGAAAGTGAACATATTTATACACTGAACATAAGGAGGCAGGTGTTCTCAAGAATCTTTTGCTTCTAGAAATACTCTCATGTTTTGCCATGCAATTAAAATTATAACAGCCATATGAGATAGAGCTGAATTATCTTCCACTATATATATTATATATACACACACACACACACACATATATATATACATATATATATATATACATATACATATATATTTATTTATTTATTTATTTATTTATTTATATGATGCTTCTGTGCATGTAAGACTCCTGAGGCCAGCTGCACTTGAAAGTGAGGCACTTCGTTTCGGTAAGAGTAACTTTCAGCATGATAGTGATCCTTCAATATTTCCAAGGGCAGGACATCAGCTCTTATCTCAGTGCAAAACTCCAAATGCTCAACAGATTTTATTGTTTGAATCTCCATGCTCAATTCATCTTTTTTCCTCTGCTGAGAGTGGAGACAAAGGTGTTGATAATTTCCAGCCTCTACTGATGGATTCAATAGTTTGGGGTGCAATAGTTTGAGGTGACAAATTTTACTATAGGAAGAAAGCCTGACACTAAAGATCTCATTAATATAGTGTAGGCAGACTGAACAAGAAACTGTGACTTCAAGTGGAAGTGGACAAATTCAGCTAAGCAAGAAATTATGTATAAAACCAAAACCCATGGCTCTTCTCCAAGTTATACAAACTCTTAGTATCTGCAGACAAAAACTTGATACTTTTAAGGAAGTTACACTCTAGTCAAGCAGAAACTACTTGTTTGACTGCAGAGGTAACTGTGTAGAATTTGGTGGCTTCTGGTATCCCTGTAGTAAGTTGAGTAGCTTCTGGTAGTAGCTTCTGGTCCCTGTAGTATGTTGGATTACACATACAATGGCAAAAGATCGGAACTGATGATATTCAGCAGAACCCTCTAGCCGGAGCTCCATGAATGATTGCACTAGGTAATTATGATATTGTTTTCTCACAGCCTGTGTAAAATTTGATTCAGGGACTAGATATGAAAGGTACATGTAATGAGATACAAAAGTGACAGCAAACAATTTACTTCATCTTGAATTTGGGTAGTTTAAGCGGGTCACTCTCCAGTGATGGAGTTTGATTTGCCAAGAATGGTACAGTCCCTGTCCTAGAGTGCTGGCCAAACTACCACAGGTGGCTGAAGAAATCCAGGCCTGGAGAAACTAGACACCAGTATACAGAGGCCACTACTAAAAAGTAGAATGAAAACATACAGCAAGATCTAGCACTGTAAATGGAGTGGAAAAGTGTCAAAGACTGGTACTCCTGTGCTACTGCCTCAATGTTTCTCAGCTGCTCAGGTCAAGCATTCACAGCAAAGGATTCAGAAGATGAGGATGAACAGTCAGAGATGCCTTCTCATCACTTGCCTTTTCCTTGACTGGCTTGACATTCTCACATGGGAGCTCCCACCTTAACAGCTCCCTAGTAAAAAAGGGGCACAGTGCACAGGCTCTTTATGGCAGCTCTCTCCTGGAAGACCATGAAGTTTTATAAGCTCCAGCTGTTTGAATCAAAGACCACATTCCCTACTCCTCTACACCAGTGACCAGCACTTCCCAGAGATGCAGCCTCACTAACAGAGAGGGGCCCAGCTCACCATGATTTGCCTCCCTCTTTGGCTGATGCCCACTGCTCTCATGCTGGGTCTTGCTCATACACATGCACACACTCTCTCCCCATGTGTATCACCATGTTATGGATACATATGGTAAGTCATGCATTCCAGTAATATGCATTCCTTTGAGTATTACTGCACTCTTAAATATTCTGTACATGCAAATACATAGCTATTGCTAATATTCCCTTGCACCCCTCTCCCTTCCACTTAAGACCTCAACCTTCAAGCCACTAAGAAAATCTCAGCAAGGGATAAGAAATGAAGCAATTTTATTTAAAAGATACACTACTTTCACTATATTGGAGTGAACCATAAAAACCTTAAAGTCAGATTATTAGAAAGTGTTTAATAAGCCAAGTATTGAGAAGCTTCTTCTCAGCCTGGTTGCCGAGGATCTCAATAATTCCTAGCTCAGACTTAAATAAATGCTAGTAAACCTTGACATTATTACAATGAAAAATCATACACAAAATAGTGACAATCTTGCTTATATCAAGCAGTAATGGGGTGAGCCTTCTCTTATTTTGAAGAATTAAACAAGATAATTTAATGATTATTGATCAACTGCATTTATTGACAGAAAGATATTATCAAACTACCTGATGAAAATAAAACTGCTTTGCAATAGTACTGTTGATGCAATAAGATCTATGAAGCATTTGCTGGGCTTTTTGAAGATTTGAATTGAGGATCTAGACGGGTATAAAATAAATGTTTTACATATTATGTAACTTAACCGTGAGTTCATGGATCTTGAAGTCTAATTATAAGTGGGAAATTATCACTGAGTAGAACTACACTAGAATTTTTTCCAACTTTGTCATATTTTTAATAACACTCAGAAACCACCTAACTATATCACTTCTGATAAAGTTTTCATATAAAGGAAAGACTGAAAAGTGATAAGTAAGGATAAAAGCAGATCAGTAGTATAGACACATCTCCTTCATAGAGAGCTAGAACAGTCAAACACATGCTTAATACCAATAATAAAAGCTTCTTTATCTGAAAGAAAATACATGTCATATTAAAAAGAAAGAAATTCCAGATTGTAAGATTATCAGGCAGTATTTCCGATAAAAAATAAGTAGCACTCATGGCAGACACCTGAATATGTCTTGCTCCTGAGTAACCATTGTGGCTTCTGTGAGCAAAGGTATGATTTAGTAAAATAAATAGCAAAACACTTGAGGGTTATAGTGTCTTGGTATTGGAGCATCTGCTGTTAGAGTCCAACACTGCTGTCCACACTTTAGGAAGATATTACAAAAAAATCTGAGAGGGTTCAGAAAAGAGGTAGGAAACAAAGGGGAAAGCTGCAAAAATGACTGCAAATATTAAAAGTGGTGGTAAAGTTTTGTTATTAACTTGATCAGTTCACATCTGAATATGGAGTCTTGATCATCTATAGTTTGATGCCGTATTTTGACTAAGTTTCTGTGCTTAATTTGGGAAAAATCTACTACTTACTCTAATGCAATAACTTCTTAGGGTGGTTTAGAAGATCTGAAGTTTTTGCGCTTCACCACTACTGACTTCATAACTGCAATTTTTTCCCTCTCAATATTTCTGTAAAAAAGATAGCGAAAGAGTAAGCCCAAAGTCTAGGTGGAGATAAAAAGTTGTGACATGTCTCCTTAGCTAACAAAGCCAATCAGAGCCTGGAATTTGCTGTATTTTATGCTCATGTTGAGGAATGAACAACACAGCTATTTCCCCCTTGCCTTCAGAAGCATGTCCATGCACAAGTCTGTCTCTGTGCAAACATCCCTTGTGTGGGAAAGGATGGCTGGACAGCTGCAGGCTTGTGCTTGCCTCTGCTACAATGAAGTATGGAGGTAAGAGATGAGAGACAGAGGCAAGGAAAGGCTTTGTGCAGCACTACCAGCTTGGCTTGAGCTACTTGCTTAAATCTGAATCTGGGCATTGCTACCAAGCAGGAGAGGTAAGCCTTTGAACTCATCAGAAAGAAGGTCAAAAGAGCAGATTTTCTCAAATCTGTAGTTATCTACATGGGGAAGTGTACTTTGAAGACTGCACAGTTGTTCAGTCTAGCAGAAAGATATGATAAGATCCAACACCTGGAAATAGAAGTGAAAATAATTCAGATTAGACATAAGGCTTGTGTTTTTAGCATTGTGGGTAATTAGGCATTGTGAATTAGCAAGTGATGGCTGCAGTGTATTTTTCATCATGAGAAAATGCTAAGATTGGGTATTTCTCTAAAAGGTATATTCAGCTCAACCATAGCTGTAAGACTAGAAAAAAGAATTAATTCAAGGATGTTCTTTGACTTATGTTATGTGGAAAAGGAGGAGAATACAATAGATAATCATAGTATGGCACTTTGCCCTAAAATGTGGATAATTGTGAGTTTGAAAATATAAGAGAAAATGCAAAAGATATGTGGAAAAGATAGTTCAATTAAGTAGACATAGTGAGAAATTCTAATCTCTGTATGCACTTCTCTCTCTTTTGTGTAGCTGAGACTCTACCCTGAGTCTCACTATATCTGAGCAGACTTGCACTGGTACTGACCAGATTTATTCAGAAGCTGGAACATAATACCTCAGCTCAGCTTCCACTGTGGATCCACTGCACTTCCCTGAGTGACTGCACAAAGTTTCAAGTACGAGAAAACTGTCTGTGCTCTCCAGGGCTAGCAATAAAACACAAAATAACTGAGAATGGAAACAACTAGCTTAGGCAGATGGGAGAGAACTAAATATCTACTTAGACCTGTAAGTTGAAGTTGTGAAAGGCTCCACACTTCAAAGCAATAATTTAACCCATAACTCTGACAAGTCTGTCTGCTCTATTCTCTGCTTGCCCAAGCACTGAAATGCCAGTTCAGCAGATGACCTGAACTACCCATTCCTATTCCCTGTTGACCAAAATCTAAATGATATTTCCAGAAATGTCATATTCTTTGCATCATTTTCCCTCTTTTCACAGCTCTTGCAAATCTCTCAGACACCTGGAACTCTTGACCAAGGACCAAATCCTTCATCTCCCACAATGGCAATAAACGATCAGAATTTAGGAATAGAAATAGGTTGCAGCTGCCACATATAATACCACAGATAACACAGAATGGAAAAAGTCAGCTTTTGCTGCTTCCCTAAGAAAAGAAAAATTAACCCTTGACTTGCAGTTCTACAGTCATCTCTTATTTGAAGCATTTTTTCTTCCAGTTATTTCCTGGAGTTAAAGCTCAGAATTAGAGCCTGCTCTCGCTTGCTGCCAGTTAAACTTTTAGGGGTAGTTTTAGAACTTCTGAAAAAGAAAAGTTCATCTTCCCTGAACCTGTGCATTGCCTAACAATGCCCATAATCATTTGCTCCTCATTTCATCAATTTCTACATTTATTACAGTTTTATCACATGTTAGAGATAGCTAAGATTTTTTTGCATGGTTGCTAGACCCTCTCTAATGTCAGAATGAAGCTGGGTATGTAAAGATTTCACAGATTAGGATCACTGCATGGCTAGTACGGTCCTATTTATTTCTAAGATATTGTAGCAGCTGAGATCAGATGAGGTATTTGGGCCAGTAGGTCAAGTTTCACTGGGAAAAGGACATACTGTCTGTTAGGGATCCTAAACCCAAGCAAACCAGGCAGTATGTAACACTGCAAAGTCTCCCAAATGTTTTTCATGAGAGACAGAGGTGAACATCAGAGATCTTCATTCTAACAAGACTTTAAAAGCAGAAATATTAAATTGTACTGCAGCTTCAAAAATGCATACAGACAAGCTGAAATAATAAATTTCATTGAGACCCTCAAGTGTTATTAACATCCTTACTAAGCTTCAGATAACGTTCTGTTTGGAAAATACTCTATCAGTTACATCAGTTCACATGTGAAATGGCAAAAGATGGAAAAATACATTATGCCACAACTCACAAGAAGGTTTTTCTGAATCACTGAATTAATCAGCAGTTTGGAGTAGGTGCTTTGAAGGGCCTCCTCTAGCAGGTCCCTGTTTTTCCCAGCTCTGTCTTTTGGGGACTCATGCCCACACATTGCAGTTTTTTCAGCCAACAATGGCTCCATTCTATGACACAGGAAGACCACTCACACACTGAAATGGCAACTGTCTGTACAGCATCCTCTGAGGCAACTCAGTGAATGTCAGCCTTGTCTTGGGCTCTGCTTCTCATATAATTTCTTCTTTATTTTAATTGTACCTTCGCTACATGTACATAACTCTTTGAAACACCACATTCTAATTCCTGTTTTGGACTCTCTGGAGCCATGCAGTTGATTCCTCATGTAGACTTGCCCAGCTCATGAGTCAATTTAACCAAGGAAACTTCCCAAGCTGTAGAGCTGTGCAGAGAGCAGACTCACAGCTTGGTGCACTGCAAATCTTCCTGGCACATCTATATTTTTTGTGTGTCCTTTGCTGAAATTCCTGCAGTACTCAACAATGTGATAAGGTCTTTGCCAAAAAGTAAAGCAGTTTGTGAGATTACAGGCTTGGGTTATGGCATAGAGAGGCTGCCATCTGAGAAAAAAGCACTAAGAAAAAAAAGAAAAGCCACAGCTTCCATGAGGAAAGCATAAGCAACCCTCAAACCTTGAAAAAAGTGCAAGAAAATCACTGTCAGTTGCTGTCCCACTTGTTTTGGGTGTCAAGGATGGAGCTGGTATGGGTTCCTCACCCAGTGAACAGTGGGAAAACTGGAGACCAGTACAGGAGATGTGGCTGCCCAGATGAATTGCTAAGACACAGCAGAAAAGAATAAGTGAAAACAAGCTATTTTGGGAGTCTAAAAACACAGATTTCCTCCCTTTAACAAACCTTTTTGTGCCAGAACATCTAGACAGCAAATTTTATCCTGGAGAAATCTTTCTCCACCTTCTCACTGATTGGTTTTTTTTTCCTCTTGCCCTTTTTTCCCAAATAAGAGACCTTATATTCAACAGTATCTTGGTACATACTGGTGCATATTAAGGAAAGACCAGATTCAGTTCAAATTTTCTTGTTTACAATTTCAGGCTGAATTCTGCCCTCCAGTCCTGACTCCAATGGGAGTAACACTTGTGTAATTGAATACAGAATGCAACCCTTACAGTTTTGGTCTGACCAGTAAGAGAACTTTATGTGTGTTTACTTCATTTTTAGGTTTAGGCATTTTTTCAAATTGGGGCATAAGTTCTGCTCTCATGTGAGGAATGAAAATAATAAAATAAAAGGCAGAAATTAATATTTGGTTTCAGTACAGTCATGCATCCATGCATACATCCATATGTAACATGTAGAGAGAAAGAGAGGAAGGAATGTCTGGAAGATATTATTTTTAGAGGTATATAACCATTAGACATCCTTCCTTACTGTTGAAAAAGTCTTCAAATCAATGCAGTAACAAAACATCCACTTGTTGTTTATTGATGAGGATGCTCCTGTGGCCAGCTGTAACAGGGTCCTGTTCTGAGGGAGAGAGCCTGCAGCAAACTCCCCCAGCGGCACGGGGAGCAGGATCAGGCCTTGCTGGCTTGAAGGTCACTGCATAATACATTCACATTTACAGTACTGAGCACAGAATGGCCTTTGTGGCAGATGTTTTGCTTTCCTGTAAATTTTGTATTGTGAAAATATGACAATATTTAGGGTGGGGTAAAATACACCTGAAGAAAGAATTTAATGTGGTCATAAGGAAGGATATTTAGAGGAAGGAACTTGGCCTGCTTAAGTCTCGGCATGGATCGGTAATAACCAACCTCCTCCTTGAATACTGAATTAATTCCCAAGGCTACAGTAACCCCTAAATTATCAAAGTTTTGCCAGGCCAAGGAAAAGTGGGTACTGTACCAAATCTGAAAGCAAAATTGAGGGAGAGAGATAGAAAGGGCAGAGATAATGTAAAAAGAGACCACAGAGAAAAACATTAATTTAAAACAAAACCCAAAATAACACTACTTTGATTTTTACTCGAAAAAACACATCAGAAGTCTTGCACCAGTGCCAGTCTGGAGAGGCAAGGAACTGGGAAGCTTTTTGCAAATTATGGTATCAGTACAACAGACAAAATGTTAGGACATTTTAGCAGATGGGGATGAGAAGAAATTGCAAAGGTGAGATGATATTTAACCAAGTTGTCTGAGAACTGATATGTGAAGCACAGTAATGGTGCTTTGGTTTAAACCATCCACAGAGGCAGAGAAACCAAGTGTGATTAATGCAACATTGATCTTCACTAACATTCCTGTGGTGCTAGTTATTGCAGGCCTGGAAATTTATTTCTCTATCAGGTAAAAAAGTAGAGACTGTAACAAAACTTCAGTATTATATGGGAAGAAGATCAAGATTAACTTTTGTACAGCAGTCATGCCCCAAAATCTTCTATAGTTGTTAGATCACGTCAATGTGTGTATGGATAACACAGCCAGTTGATACAGTGTGACTGGATTTTCAACAGACTTTCAACAAAATCCCTCACCAAGGACTCCTAGAGAAACAAAAACTTGAAGATTAGTCATGGGCTATATGGAAGGTATTCCTCAGGATTAGCAGCTGGTGAAAAGAAGGGAAACAAAGGGACACAGTAAGTGGTCAGTTTTCACAGAGAAGGACAGTTACTGTCAGAATTCCACTGGAGAGCTCTCTTGGGAGTCTGCTGTTCAATGTATTCATAAATTATCTGGAAAATGTTAAGTAGCAAGTTATCACTTTACTGTTTATGAGAATGATTCAGGATTAAATCTATAATGTAAAGTGTAATGGAAATTGCTACACAATAAAAATAGCATATGGAATAAAGGGTAAAAAACTTGGAGGTAAACAGCCTTAAGATATACAGGAGGAGACATTCTCATCTCAGGAGATTTTAGGCTACTGTGAGCCCATTGGCAGTGCCAGAACAATTGACAACAAAAGGCAAGAAGGGAGTTAGGAGCTACCAGAAGAAGAATAAAAGAAAGAAAATATTATTGTGCTTGTGTGTAAGTCTCTGGTACATGCATAACCAGAGCTCCACATGCAGCTGGGGTGAACAGTGTTGAGGAACACCAAATGGTTTCTGAGAGAGAAAGACTGAACATATCTTTGAGAGTCTCAAATATGTCTTCTGTGCAACTGCTGATAACTCCACAGCCTGCAAACGGAGCCTGTTGTAAAGCCACCCATCTTATACTTCCTGTAGAGATTCTGAGCAGCACTGCCAACAGGATATGCTCAGGACATATTTGTTCCCATGAACAAACATGTCCACACTTGATGGTTATTCCATGAGGAATAACCATCTAGTGTGTGCTCTATCAACTAATCCTTTCTGGGAAGAGCTGGCTTTACTATGTGTGTGCTGTATGGATGGTTTGTGTAAGCAGAGCTATGCTTTGTTGAGCAGTGTGTAGTTACACACACTGTCCAGGAAAATTATGCTGTCAGCATGGTGATCCTGCCAAGTTCCTAGGGGGATTCCCTTGCATCTCCTCATGCTTCCAGGGCATCCCTATGGCTCCATGTCAGGAAAATTTAAACAGTGTCTGGAGTGGACTCCCTAAGATCTGTTGTTTGAGGCAGGACTTGCTAAAAGGCTTTTCTGCAGCAGATAATGTACAGTTTTATAGAATCAAATTCTGCATATTCCTACATGTATGTGAGCATGTACAGCTAGGTGTGCATGCCCCTACATGGCCAATAGAGACATCCTATTCTAGACAGATTTACAGTTGTCTAATTGTGAAAATCATACCATGTGCAGTAAATCCTTTTGCTAAGTCAGATTAAAGGTGCTGTTACTCATGGCAATGTAATGCTATCTATAATTTCTGTGTTAAACTTGACATTATAAATCCTTTAATCTGAGTATTTAAAAGCTGTTCTATGGCTCATTTTTCAAACGGCATTCCAGTTAACACATTTACTGCTAATGAACCACTAACTTGTTCTTTCTTTCTTGGATAAATGCTGTTGACCAACATTATTATTTGCTCGTCAAATAATTTTTTTTTTTTTGCTTTTTAATTTAATTGCTTCAATAAAAATATACACCAATAATGCATTTTTAATTACACTTCCCAGGTGACCTATGCAAAAAGAGGTTTTATAATGAAGCCACAATAATTAGCCTGTCACAGTCCAGTTTGGGGCTATTGTGTAGTTGTCCTTTCCATGGTTCACCTTAGCCTGACTGGAATTCTAAAAGCCTTATATATTATCTCCCATAACACTTAGAAAGGTATTAAAAATGTGCTCAGTACTGGCAGAAGCAGGCTTTCTAATTATTGTCAACCATTTCCAGTATGACGTGGTAGATTCCCTTGAGAACTGAAACAACAGCCCACTCCAGGATTTGTAATAGGCCCTAGAGCCTAAGTAGTTGTAGACAGAGCTGTTTCCCTCAGGATAGATAATTGGTTTACATAGCAGCTCCACATCTGAACTAAACCTGTTTTTTCCTATTGTCATTTCCCTGTTAAATATACATAACTATTTGGGGGTATTAAATGCAATGTGGCTGACTACTTAATAGCAGAATAATTTGCATGAGCTTCTTTACCTGGGATGCTAATAACTGTTATCACCCTACATTTCCATGCATAAATGATAAATATTATTAAGGTGAAATTCTGTAGTCCTTAATCAAGAACACCTTTCACAGAAGCCACTGGGAGTTCTGCTCAATTAAATATTGCAAAACATATCTCTCAGTTTGTTGAAAGTAAGATATCATCATTAAGATATTCTACCTAATGTTTTTATTGGTCAGCTTATTAAATGAGTATTAATGTTATGTACAGGTATAACCAACACTGTAGGGTGCTGATCTCTTATCATCAGTTTATAAACCACTTTTATGAAATCCTCAATTAGCAGAATTAATGATTAAGAGACAAATATATTTACTGTCAGTGGAAATAACCTAATTCTAGCAACTAAATGTCCTGAGTCTGAGTTGCTATAAAGAGAAGAGAGACAGTGAGTTTATTTTTAAAATACATTTTACTTTAAGCTTGCAAATCTGGGAGCAGTATGTAAAAAACAATTGTAAAAGAAATCAAGGCACTTCAATAGTCGTGGTATCTTCCTTTAACAAAGGATGTCTTATTATTTCATGTAAGGAAGAAAACAATTGTAGATCATTTGAATAAAACTCATTTGCTCACTGCTTTTCAAGGAACATAAAATCCTGAGTCTGCAAGTATGAAGTACTTCAGAAATTCAGGATGTCCAGAAATCACAGGATTACATCCTAATCCTTGTGGTTAAATGTGATACCCAGCTGTGCAATGCAGTTAGAGATTTCATGTCTTTGACACTAAATGTGGTCATGTTGGAGTTGAAGGACCCTAACAAGATTCATCATGCATTTCCTATTTGTCCCCTCACTTCCATCAGAATCCTGGGTGCATAAAAATTATTATTGTGCCTGTAGCTTTTCATGTGGTGCACACAAGAACTTAAAATATCACATATATTTCTAATGTCCATCATTCAGCATCAGCTCAAAAATCACATGGATGTTATGATTTCAAAAGCACTGCTTTGTCACTCTTTTTGTCTGATATTAAAATGTTGTTGCTAGACATTTTCTGTCCCTGAAAGGAAAAATTTCAGAAAAAGAAACAGTAGGAAATCAATTCACAGGAGTGGTCAAAATGTGATACCCTGAAGTTTACAATTCTTTGTAGAAATACCTAGGGATATTTCGTCTCATAAGAGGTACAGGTCAGACCCTGCACACCATGACCATTGCCATTGATTTCAGTGTATAGAGCCAGTGGCTCCAATTCTACAAAATACTCAAGTCCTTGTAAAAAGCTACTAAAGCATAGCAAAGCCATTAAGCATGGGTTTAGCTTTAAATTTATGCTTAAATTAAATGGAAGGCAAAAGGATCTAAGTCTGCATTTGCCTACTGCCAAGAAGTTCTTGCCCAAAATAAAGCACTCTATTGTGCTGAGAGAGGCAGCTCCTCTTCACCAAGACTGGTGTGGCTTGTTCCAGAGATACAGCTGTCAAACCTAAGTATTTTAATTAACAGTGAGCAATATTGTTAAAACAAATCTTAGACTAAAACTAATATGCCTAACATGCACAAATACGACATGGCATATGTTTTGTGTGTAAGAAGACTGAATTTCTTAGAGGAGGAGAAAGGATGAGTAAAAAAATCAGTCATGTGAGTTGTCAAATATAACCTTTTGGCATTCTAATAAACTGTTGCTTGGATAGAAATATCAAGCTATTACTAATGGCTATTAATGTGTACATGCTTCATGTAATTTTATAGTATCTTATTTTAATATCTGTAATTGTAATGAATTGCAATTTAGGAAGGAAACAATTTTCATTTACTTTATATAACATAATTATGGACCAAATTAACCCCACACTAGTCTTAATTACATTTAGTTTCATTTGGCTGATCAAGCAATTAATGTGCCACTGTATTTTGGAAGTAAAAACCAAGTTGTTATGGTCTGTCTTCAAAAAACATGTACTCATCTCAAATGTAGCCGCTGTGTAAAACTGTCCTTTGGAATATTTTTTTTTCCCTTGGTTTACTGTACATCCGTATGTTGCAGCACAAGAATGTGAGTATAATGAGGCCCTTCTGCACCTGGGGTCCTGTTATGCTATGCTGCTTAATAATCTTCTCTTCATGGCACCCTTTATCTTCTGTTCTCAGATTGTACTTGTACTTTTCTCTTTTAATTGGGAACTAATTTTAATTTTGCCATTAGATACGATAAAAAAGCCCACATATAAACTTGTGATTTCCTGAAGCCTCTGTACTGTCACTCAGCCTTTTTTTTTTGAAGTCAGGGCTGGAACTAGCTCTTTTTGCTCTTCTGGCTAAAGAATAGCAGAGGGAGAATATTTTTAAAAGCCAAGACAAGAAAACCCATAAAATATTGAGCTGCATACTGATGTTCATATTCGGGTTTTCCTCAGCACTCCAATGAAATCAATGCCAGCAGAATGCAGCATGAAAACAGTGTAATGGCTTTAGGATCTGACCCATTAGCATTTAGTACTATCTATCAGTGTGTCTAATCCTTTTCAACTAATTGAGAGAGAAAACAGCCTTTTGCAACATAGGTATGTTGTGAATCTAATTGGGGTAGTACAAGGTAATTTAAGCACAGTTCATAAGCAGGGACATTCTCACAACAACACAGGCACTGTATTATCTATTTTTGAGGATTTGGAGGTGCTTTCAGAAATCAAGTGACTCATGTCATAGCAATAGCTTTATGTTATTTTCAAAATTTGAAAAAGAAATTACTCTTCCCATGACCTTCACATTTCTCAATGGAAAACAGCAGTGCATTTAATAAAACGCCATTTTATTTTTGCTGCTTTTTTCAGAGATAATTTGCATAGTTTGGTGACTTAGACAGAGGTAATTTTCAGCATCTTTCTTCCATTTAGAGGGTGGATGAAGCACCAGTCTACACAGGACCATACTATTTTCCTTGTTAGTGAATGGTGTTCTACTGGGATTAAGTCTTTGCTGGACCTCAGGAAAATCTGGGTCTTAATGTACTCTTCAGCTACTTCAGTCAAACTCTAACACTTTTTTAACTGCAGCAATTCAAAGTCATTTTAAAAGCTTTTTTTAGTGTCCTTAACAGCAATTCTGAGAAAGCAATGACTTTACACTTTCTTTTGCTCCAGATAATGCTCACAGCTAAATTTCTCTCCCTGAAGAACATTAGTCAAACTGACTTTGTAGGGTTCTTTACATGACTAAAATGAATTGGATTTGACCTTTCATTTTTAACTGGTCTGGATGACAATCATCAAGAATATCATATTATATTCATGTCAAAAGCTAAAAGATATTCCTCCTACCTCACTCTTAGTAGTTGGAAAGACAGCTCTCTTTTTTTCCCCCACTGTGTCCACTGTAAATTCTCACCTTAACAGTTGTAAGGAGCCAATGAAATTTCGGATAGAAGGAATGTCGAAGCATTCCTGTGTGTTTCAAGATTTTCCTGCATTTCCCCTATTGGACGTGGCCCATCAGCCACTGCTTCTACTCAACAGTGTGCCCAAAGCTGCTCCCAGCTGATGTGGGTCACCTCCCACCCAGACAGGACTGCACATATCACAGCTTGCAGCAGTTTGTCCTGTTCACACAAATTGTCTAACCAGGGTCACCTCATTGGTGCTTAGCTGATAAAGCTCAAAGGCTGATGTAGACAATGCTTAGCAAATGATAAATCTGGCATAAAGTCACTCATGACTTCTCAACTGGAGGAGAAACCAATCTCTTCAAGGTAGAGATAAACTGTGTATCAATTGGATGGCACAGTAGATTTTTGAGACTCAGGGGTCAGAGTGAAGTGTATCTTCCTGCGCGTTGATTTGGGTCAGATCACGTGCAGTGCGGATCATGATCAAGTGAAGGTGGAGAACTCTAGTCCCACAGGAATAGCCTGATCAATTGGGATAAACTCAAAGGAATTTTGCTGTTGCTTTCACCAGTATGGGAATTTTACTCGCACACAAAGCCTCATGCAGTTAGAAACAGATGTTAAAGATGGAATTGATTATACCTAGTTTTCCCCTTAATTCTCTCTAGCAATATTTCAAAACCAAAAGAAGGCAGCATTTCCTAATGCTGCTATATACTAAATTTAAGGGAAATTTATATGGCAAAGTGATAAAATCTGAGGTCTAAGCACACTCATTATCAGAGAAAAACACAGTAAAATGAATTGCAATTGCTGTTGTATCTTTTTTCTATGAAAAAAAATGTACTGACTACTGAGAAAAGAGCATTTCTTTTCATTTCTAATGCAAAAAGCTGAACCACTGTCCCATACCTCTTACTGAAATAAGCAGTCCAGATGTGGAAATATACAGGATTTTTAGCTGCATTTTCCAGCTGGTTAAAAATCTGGCATGTTTACAGTGATTTTATTTTCAAAGCACTACTCTGTAATTTTTAAATTATTATCTGCAATGAAGCACAGTCTTGGCACTTCTTGCAAAACCTGTTGGATACAGAGATCACTTCTGAAGAGGAAAGAACAGAGTGGTGGCTGAACAGTCAAAGTGCAATCTAGCCTTGAGTGTGAATATGGAGTTATGGCTCCATGTGGCAGACTGAATGACTCCCCAGTTGTTCCACAGCATGTAGAACATACATCAGTAACTACTCAAACTTTCAATAAACTAATCCAGCTTTCTTTGTAACAATTGGCAAACCTGCAATACCCCTCCTGCACTACTACCACGTGGAGTGATGGCAGTGGGAATGCCAAAATGCCACACTGCTTTCAAGCTCTCCTTGCTGTCCAGAGTTTTCAGGGAAATGACACTTAGGATTGGATTGACTCCTCTGTATTGTACCAAAAAAAGCCCACCTTAGGTAATAACAGAGAAAAACTAACAGAGAGCAATAGAGCCATTCGGAAAAAATTGCTGTTAACATCCTAAAAAAAGATAGCACAATCAAATTATGATGTAGAACTGACTCCTAATATTCTTCCAAGCTAGAAAAGATCTTTAGCTCCATTAGGGAAAATTAACATGTTGTCAACTACCTTCTCTTATTTGCAAGATGTCATTCTAATACAGCCTCCTACTGTTTATTTCAGAGGAGATTGAAGAGCATCCTAAATAGTATCAAACTACAACTGACAAAACAATGATTACATACATTTAATTTTACATTATTCTTGATTTTTTTTAATTCTAGCTTTAGTTTACACACTGTACATCATACATTTGTTCATTAGTTTGCAGAAGTCAGTCATTCAGTTTGATTCCTCAAGTCAGTCGTTGGTGAAAATTATCCAATGTTCTACTCTATTTCACACACAAAGCACTTCCATTATGGTTGGATAATGGTTGTACCATCAATAAAGAGTATGAATCCAGTTATGTGGAGACCTCAGCTTAACCTTTCCATATGCTATTGATATTTATAGAGCTTCTGACATAATCAATTAGTCTGAAAACTGGCACTCATGGAAGGTAAACCCATATAAAGGAACCATTGCATCTGCATTTTCATTAACCTTTCAGATAAGTACGTAGAAAATAAAGACAAATATATACCATATGTAATGAACACTAATCCCCCAAATTTTCTAATGATATTGCAGATCAAGAATAAACTTGTTTAGTGCTATTGTGATTGCTTAGTTCTGCAGCTGCTTTCATGAGTGTTTTAATTTTCAGCCAGACATCGAGAAACACTGTGAAAGTGAAATGAGATTATCTGACTCTCATATGATACTCCTCTGAAACTACTGCTGAATTTAAAGTCAGATGCAAATCCCAGTTTCATATGGTAGTAAATCGTATTTGAAGTCAGTTGCTAAGAGCTGACATAGCATAGACATGATCTAGGAAATACTAGACACACTACATACAAGTTTCAGGGGAATATGTAAGCAAGTTTTGATATCTGGAGAAATCTGGCACTGGAAGAGGAGCTGGAACTGAGCTGGCCTTTTTGTGGTTCTTGAGAATTTGTACTCCCTTTCCACTGACACGCTGCAGAAGTACACTTTTGCTTTGTTGGAAGACTTACTCTGTTAAACATCTGATTTTTGTACTCTCTCGATAGTTCAGAACGCAAATCATGATATTTTAGTCCTTCTCTAGAATAAAGATTTAGCCATAATGGAAATCTTTTCATCTTGAGAGAACAAGCTGTATCTAATTATTAATTAAAGCATTATTACAGTAGATTAGTTTTCCTGGTCTGTATGTTTCACTCTATGAATGCAAGTCAGAAGGAAGACATTTCTGAAGAAATTATTAGAAGAGTTGAAAAGGAAAGCAAGTCATTTGTGTTTTCACTGTTATATCCACAGGAGAGGTTCTGGGCATGTCTGTAATGACAGCCATGCTTGGTTGGACTAGCCTTGAAAGCAGTCAAAAGGATAGCTTCCCCAGATAATGCAAATTCTTCCCTACTTCAAGAAGAGTGTGGGAGGTACAGCAGAAGAGAAATACAGAGGACTCTAGGCAGGCTCAAGGAAAGGACCATATGAGAAGCTACGACCATATTGACCTTGTGGGATTTACAGCTGGATCCAGTTATAGTAACCAGTGAGGTTACCATTCACTGCTGAACACAGTGCTCACCTCTTTTTGGACCCAAGCCATGTGAATTACTTAGGGAGACTTAGACAGATGGAGCGAGGTTCCCCCTGCTGCAGCTGAAAAAGAAAATTCACATAGACTTCAAAGGGGGCAGATTTCCCTCAGTCATCAAAGGATGTTGGGTTCTTAGTAATAATACCTTTACATATGCATAAGTACCGGCTAAAGAAAAATGGAATAGATTATATGTATGGAAGAAAGGTCCTTGGAGCCTGGTTATTTAGTACAAATTGTTTGGTGTGAGTGAGATGTTTGCAACAGCAATCACTTTGGTTACAGGACTACATGGCAAGACATTCTGGAGAAAGGAGTAAAATGTGTTCATTAATTAAATAGATATATAGCTTTTACATTTGAATGGTAGGGCTAGAAAATGTAGTAGATGGAAGGCTTTTTAACTCATAAGACGGTGTTGTAGAAATGAAGGCCTTGTAACCTTATTTTAGCAGTCTGATGGGTTTTTGTTTCAAATCCCATCTTATGCATTTAGTGCAGCTCTAGCCTTTTATTAAAATGGGAAAATATATTGTTTATAAAGGGTACTCTTGACAAATAGTAACCAAAGGAAGGTGCAAAAAATGTATTGTTTCCATAATCAGAGATACACTGTAAAACAGAATAAAGTGATAAATACAGAGTGCCATTGTTTGTTGTTATCTGTCTGTGCCTAGTGGCAAAAAAGTCTAAATGAATTACCAAGAAATTTTTAATAAAAGAACAACAACAAACAACAAAAAAATAATGGGCTCCATAACCTGGAAGAACTTTGAATAAAATATGTCCCCTGAAACCAAAAGTCCTCTTAAAATCTCCAGACTTTCTCACCATTTTCTGGGCTTTTTCTTTCCCCTGCTCTTACTTAAAAGCCTCTGGGTGATTTGTCCTATTCCCTGCCCAATAACAGCCAAACCATTGTTTTAGGGAAGATATTTTTAATGTTGTATATTTTAGGTTTTTTGTTGTTTTTATTTCTTTTGCTTGGAAATTTCATCCACACACTGCAGAAAATGTGAACATAAGCAGCTGCAATATGAGATGAACTCTGAACACCAAATAGGTAGGCCCTAGAGGGGAGGAACTGAAATATGAGCTGCTTATTCTTGGAGCCCTTTAAACCCTCCAATCTGTTTTAAATTATTTTGGTGCCTCTATTTAAAGGTTAAATTTTTGTTGTTGTTGTGAGCCATAGTTTAGTAATACAAAACCTGGGCAACATCAGCATAGAGTCAATTCAGAGATTACACACCCAGGGTCTTTCCTGATCCTGCCTAAAGTGAAGCAGCATGTTTATACTTAGCAACACATTTTGACATGAATGAACTTTTCACGTCTCTGCTCATAAAATAAACACGTACATTCAGCAGGAAAAAAATCATCTCACTCAACGATCCAGCTTACATATGTTATTTACAGACCATATGTCGAAATCTAAATATGGTTATGTATATGCAAAAATTATAGATATAAAACACTGACTTCAGAGCTGTGCATAAAACATCAAAACTTTTACATCTATCATTAAATCCTTTTTTGTTGACAAGTCTTTAGTACATTTGATTTCACTAAAAAACCCCAAACTTATTTTCCCCTCTACCCCTTTCAAATAAAATCTTGGCCCTTAAAGCATTTATGCTTTGTTTTTGCTTCTACAGTATTTTGTTTCAAGGCACTCATAATTTGAGCACTGCAGCTTAGATGTCAGCATGAACACAGTTTTGATGGCTGTTTTTTGCCATTGCCACTTTGAGCTCAGCTCTACTAAGTGCCAATGGGAAATTCCTAAAGGCCAAGGCATTTTCAATAAATTAGCATCAAGACACTGAGTCTTTGTATAGCACTTAGGTGAAACTTGATGCAAAATGCATATTTGGGGATTTCTGACAATGCTTTCTTTGTTTTTTATGCAAATTGAAAAAGCCTTGGAATCTCTTGAATTTATATGATCAAAGATGACCACCGTGAATGTGTCTGGAAGCATTACCAAATTACAGAAATACCAGAGACAGTTATATTATGAAGATTAAAATAGACATCTTTTTAGAACTGTGCCTTCTAAAGAACTTTGGTTTTTTGACAATTCATTAACTTTACGTATTTTTAATCAAACTAATTTTGAAGCATCACATTTGACATGATACACATCAAATGGTTACTGCTGGCTGGGGACTCAGAGACTTCTAGAATGTAGCAATTAAAGGGTTTATGCTCCTCTCAATGGGCAAACTAAACTCCGTTACAATTAATTAGAGAGAGATTTACACATTCTTTTAAAGATGTGAGTATGGTTTCAAAGATATTAAGTAGCACGGCATATACTCCTTCCACTACAGCCACTATGATACAAACTTGGTGCATGGATTTTTTTTTAATTAAAAAAATGATAGGAATGTTTTGTGTTTTGTTCTGCTGGGCTATTTGATTTCAAAAACTGCAATCAGTTAATGAAGAAAGGGTTTCATGCAAAGATATTTCAGTTACACAGATCCACTTCTCTATGTAAAGACTGAAAATACATTATAAAAATGCTAAATAACTGACTGGTTTGGTAGCCCAGATGAATAACAAGGTACATTTTGTCATCAGAAGAAAAAATGGGATGGTGACTCAATCACTTCCCTGGGAAGTCTGTTCCTATAATTGAAATGGGACTTTCAAAAAAGGCTGCCAATCTATGAAAGGTTTAAAGGACAGCAACAGCATTTTCAATCAAATATTATGGGGTTTAGCTGCAAAGAAAGCCATTGTGAAGAATCAGAAAATCTCTATTGCAAGAAGAATTGAAAAGACTGTAAACAGCTACCAATTTTTTGCTTGGTAGGCTGAATTTTTCTAAGTTCTGATGATGCCAGGAGAAGGATTTAAGGGCTTCTACTGCCAAAATAGAGCTTTGAAAAGGTCAAATATATAGTTTACCTTCTTGTTTTTGGCCACGTGTTTAACACAGTGCTAAGAATAAAAAATTGTCTTTTTGTCATATGGCAATACCCCTCAGGCAGAATAATATAAATGGGCTGAATCTTCTACAAAGTCTAGATAGAACAACCAAGAAGTGAAGCTGTTGCTCAGCTCACTTGAAGGATGTATTCCAAAATTCTAATCCTCAGGATTCTTCTGCTAAAATGCATATATTCTTACTGTTTCTAGGAAGAAATTATCTGTTTCACTATTGAGGGTCTCCATAAAAACAAGAAATAATTATTTTCTATATAATAGCCCAAAGGGTTTTTGCTACAAATTATTGCAAAAGTCTGCTTGAAGAATATTGAAATTATACAAATTTGAATTGCAGTGGACAAGGATTGAGACAATGGGTCATTCACTACTGCTGGATCAATTTTCTAACTGATATTAAGCTCTGTGAAGAATATTTCTGAGAATCTCACCAAAAATACATCATGGTTGATCTAAGTCTCAGGGCTAATACAGCTCATCCCTTGGCTGATTCTGATAAGGAGAGGTTATCATCCAAGCACACTTTACTGCAAGTTCCTGAAGAAGCTTTGAAAAATTGAAGGTTTTCAATTAAATTTTATTTCCTTTTATTTTCACTTTCTTTGAAAAAAAAATAGTTTTCCCCAGCCTAATCATAGGACTCAATGCATTGTGAAATTTTGAAGGTATAAATTGCCACATACTTGCTACATTATTTGTGGTCTCATCTTGGACACTGTGGATGAAAATGGATTTTTTTTCTTTTTACTTCACTGGGCCATGGAACAAACTCAATGTCCAAAGCAGCTACAGAAAAGTTTGCTTAATTAAAGTTTTTGTGGTTTGTTTTTTTTTTTTATGCACAGATAGACAGTGTCATCATTTTTTTTTTTTTTTTGTTTACCATAATTATGTCTTTACTTGAAATTCATATTTAAACCAATGCATAGTTGTCATGGAATTGTTGGTAATGTGTGACTACATTATGCTGTCTTTTGCCAGGACACTTGTAAATGAGACATTATCCTTGGAGATTTTCTTGGCTGAAAATGTGAGTAATTAAAAATGTAAACAAATATTATCCATTACATATGCCACAATAATAAATACTTCAATATAATGCAAGTTAATGACTCTTTAGGGATTCAGCCTAATCCCATTACAGAGTGTTTCATAGGTGTACAAACAAACAGTTAATCATTTAATATTTTACCGTGCTCATTACAGTTATGTAATATAGATCTCAACTGCAAAAAAAAAAAAAAAAAAAAAAAAAAAAAAAAAAGGCAGCATGAATGCCTAATAATTATAGAGCATGAAATGTAAGAGAGGCAAATGGAGATGGAAACCTGGAAGGTGCCCAGGACAGCTCTTGGTCTGCTTTTCAAAAAGACATTGGATAAGGAAGATGGATATGAAAATTGGGCATTTCTTTTGCTTTCTCTCCGGTAGAGAAGTTATTAAACCTCTGGTAGGGATATTTATATCCAGGGTCTGAAGGGACATGACCCAGGAGGGATGTGTCATTCGCAGTCAGCCCTGCTCAGGCTGCTGCTGAGAGCTGGATGCAGGGAACAGAGCACCCCTCTGGCCACACAGCAGCATGGGAGAGGGGCATGGATCCGTGGGAAAGGGACCCTTTTGAAAGAAGGTATTTCTTTTCTGTCTTTTAGATCTTGCTCTCAGAGTTAAAAAGCAAACTAAGCCAGATGAAGAAAATCCTCCAAGCACTGTGGGGGACATTTGCAAATGAGTTAAATGAGAGCTGATGTTGGCACCATTCCTTGCACTCAGGGCAGAGGAATGGTGCAGCTCAGAATTGTTCCATCAATGGCAGAATTACAGGGGAGCCACAGAGCTGGGATGTGCAGGGGAGGTCCTGGAGGAGAAGCAGTGGATCCAGGCTGGGTGCTGGCTCTGGAAGGTGCACAGAGATGTGTGTGGTCCATGGCCCACCGTGGCCCCCATGGACACCATAGGACACACTTGAAGGATGGATGAGCTCCTGAGTCCTTGGGCAGCTTCACTCAGTCTCTTCTTGGAGCTCCTTGTTTCCAGTGGAGTGTCCCACACCATCCCTGTGCAGGTGAACTAGAGCTGATCATGCAGGTTCCCTGTATCCTGACATCAGGGACTTGGCTTTACTGGGATGCCAAATAGCACAGTGCCTTTCCTGTTAAGGTAATAATACTTTACAGATGGCAACCAGCACATCACATTTCCCTGGGACATAAGCTGGCAGATGCTGTGATGGGCTGGCAGCAGCAGACAAGCTGCCATGGCCGTGGTGTCCACAGCCATGGTGTGCCACAAGGGCCATAGGGTGTGTTAATTGATTAGCTAATTCCTATTGAAATGAAATATAATTTCATGTCAAATTCCCCCTTGCTAAGAGTCTTCATCCTGCTAGTGACTTCCTTTGTCACCTCAGTGAAATCACTAAACTTATTTGCTTCTTTTTCCCCATTTGTAAAATAGGAGTTGAAGCTCTCATTTCAACACCTTCTTAATCCATTTCCAAACTTTCTGTTTGTTGACCGGTTCCTCACTAATTTTCATGCCTTTCCTAATGCTTTAATTTGCTTGACAAAATTTGCCAAATTACTCCTTTGAATGGATACTGAAAACTCCTAAACACTCAGTAAATCTCAGAAAATTTTCCATAATTGCTGTAAAAGGACAGTGATCCTAGGAATCTGCCTAAGGACACTGCTGAGTCATCCTTATACCAGGCTCTTAAAACCTTGCACAGAAATGCTCTTTAATAACTTTGAAGGTTCATATTAGAAGGGAGGTCTTATTAACTTCTCTATGGATTTGAAGGCTCTTCTGGAGGACAAAGCTTATAGCAAAAGTCCAGACATATGGTTCACAGTAAATTCAGAAGTTTTACAATAAAGGACTTAATAATACCTAGGTTTGAGGTGTTTTCGCTCTGATTCTTTGCTTTACATCTGTTTACATTATGGCCCTCCTCTCACAAAATGTTAGGAAAGGCTTGGTACAGATGGGAATTGAACATCATTACACCACCTTGAACATCATTACATCTGCATAGCTACATAGAGATTCCAAAAATCCTAACCAGTAAAACCAAAGATAAGCTATTCCCTTTATCTAATCAGTAGTTTACCAATAAGACATACTTCAAAATACTGTTAAGACTCCTGAAGATATGGGAGTATAACCCACAGTGTGCCCTGCACAGGAATTCCCTGCAAGTGGAATTCCTGAAGACAGTTAGTATGCTGCAATCTGAAGTCAGCTAATATCAGATGTTTGCTGCCTCATTTATTTTGATTAATTGCTTCACTGGAGGTGGATGAAAGGGTAACCAAAACTCCAAGTCAGGAAAAGAAGATCTGTGTTTCACCCTCTCAGGTTTTAAGACTTGACTCCCTTTAACTTCCGCAATTTACTGTTAAGAGTAACACAAGAAACCTGAATGAACCATGGTCGTGTTACTTTTGTGCTGGCTCCTGCTTTGGAGAAAGGCTCCTGTCACCAGTGATCTGGGATCACTTGGTTGTTTCAGAGATGTGCCATCGTCCCTAGTCTGTTTGGGTTTTTATTCTCCCAGACCTTTTCTTTTGCTGTCAACTCTACTTCAGAGCTCCTGGAGCTATTTTCAGGCATCATGTCAATCACAACTTCTCTTCCTACCACCAATACTTTAATTTCATCTTCAGTCCCCTGCTGCTACCTCCCGTGAGAGACGAGGCTGCACAGGGACCATGGTGGAGGCAGGGGCCGGTGGGAGAGACATTTTCCTACCTCTCAGCTGAGATCATGGATCTTTCCAACTCAGCCACAGGTGATTATGCCACCTGCAAAGCCTGTGGGCATGGAGCCCTGGGTAGTGATTTCAGCCATAAACTTTCTGTTTTGTGGTGTTTACCTTTGCTATCCCCCATGACAGGTTTCTCTTCTGAGCAGTAGCCTATGGCACTCGACTGGGGCAACGAGACTCCTGTGCGATGCAGTATACAAAGAGTGACAAATGAAAATGACAGGGCTGTCTTACAAGATTGGAATCTAGTGAAACAAAATATTTCTGTTCCAGGTAACAGAGGCAGAGCTACATGGTAATAAGTGGAAAAAGCCAGTGTAATTTTCAAATGTCTGTAACATAACTGAGTTTGTCGCTGTCCCAGCGCTATTGTGTCGCATCTTCCCCAGGTGTGGCTGAAAGTGTGGCTGGGGTGACTGTGTTTGCAACACTAGATCTATTTATAATAGGAACATTTTTCACTTTTATCTCCTCTAGCTGTATTAATGGCAGCAGTAAAATGAATCCAAAAAGCCATCATGAGCTTAGAAAATCATATGGTAAAAACTTCTATACAATGAAATTCGGCATATTATCTGACACCCTTTTCTCCTCTTTATTTCAAATTGAATAAATAAGTTAATCATGCAAATATACACACAATGCTGCACTCTGATTTTCTGATTCCTATTGTCCTATTTAACTAATAGAAAATGTTGATCTTCTGCTATCAGCATTTCAAAATCCTGAGTTTTAAATTAATTGTTCTGCATTTTAAATAAAGGCTTGCAAATTACTTTGAAGAGCTCTTTTCTCCCAATGGGTCTTCAGTGAATACACACAAATATTTTGTATTCTTAAACACAGCACTGATGTACACAAATGGATAATTGCCTCTACAACTTAGGTATCTAAATCTCTGCCTTTCAAGTGACATTTTGCATGCTCATTTGTGTGTAAGATTACAATGAGGCTTCAAGTGTCCAGACTGCATCAAAATCATTCCTGAAATGCTTATGACTATGTTTAATTAAGTTGAAGTGAAATTCATGTTATTCAAGCACTGTTAAATCAGGCTGAAGTTAGTGAATCTGAATGACACACTGTAGCATGATTTTAAACTAACTAAATATGTGCCATTTTGGTGCTATCTTTTTCTTTGAGAAACAAACCCCAGGTGTTTTGCAGAGCAACCCATGGAAAATTAAAGCCTATTTTTCATATATCTGAAAGGCAGGAAGGTCTGTGTTCATCAAAGAAACAGAAATTCCTCCCAGAAATAAAGACAATTCATGTCTTGCACTAAATTGGTAAACAGAATTCCTAATTTCTGAAACACTGCAGTAACTGAAAGATATTTCTTGAGTGAGGTAATACTCAACCAGAAGTGCAGGTAGCTAAGTTGGATAAAATTTGTAGCCCCCCCCACCATCACATTTAATTTCAACTTTAGAATGATTTCAGTCCATCACTGAACATGTTGAAAGGGATCTCATTATTAAATATTCAAAATATATTCTCCATGATCTTTTACTCTAAGAACTCCCAAATGCCCCAATGTACAGAAACACACATTTTTAATGAACCAAATGGACTTGTTTTTGTAACTGACAGGAGGTGCCGGGAATTGGAATTGGAGGGGGGGAATCAGCTAATTAAATCTAAATCACCAACAGTGAACATAATTTCCTTGTCCAGTCACTTCCAGTTTCACCAGCTTCCTTGTACCAGTCTCATACTTTATTTCCTTCTCTGCTTTGGCTTTGTTACCTTTGAATTTTAATTAGACAGCTTCCTCCGTGCTGCCCGGGTGCCACTCAGTGCTGCGTGTCGTGGTGTGCGAACATGGCACTGCCAGGCTCATTGCTGCCAGCTCCTGCACCCCAGCCACGCTCCCGGCACTGGGAAGTGCCTTCCCGGGAGGAACGAGCCCTGCCCAGCAGGGACCGAGCCATGGGCACCACGGCACCTGCCCTGCGACAGGACCCGGCAGGACTTAGCAGATAAAATGGAAGAAGTCTCCCACCATGTGCAACTGGAACTCTTCGAGGCTTACACAGATTTTCACAGGGATAGGGAAGGCTGCCTCCCTGCCAAATTTCAAGTTGCTATTCTGAAAGATGAGGTTGATGGATCTGCAAGGAAAGGAATTTACCAGATTTCACCAGCGTTTTTGTGTTTGTTTTTTTTTCCCCCAAACAATATTCTTGAAACATCCAAATCTTCTGAGATGTTGTCATAGCTAAATGCACCTCAGATGGTTCAAATTTGGCAAACACTTGGGAGACAGAGTTTTAGAAAGGGACTTGCTGGGAAACCTTAATAAGAAACAGAGCTAACAACCCAGTCAATGTTTACACTGGAAGAACAAACAAATAAACAATTGTGCACTTTAGTTGCCTTGACAGTAAATCTAATCAACATAACAGATTGCAATAGATCTTTTTCCCATTAAAATGAGAGCTCTGAGTAAGAGTTAAGAAAGGTAGACATTAATTTTTTACTGGCTGAAGACAAATAGTGCATACAGCAATATTCCAAATTTAAATGGAGAGTAAAAAGCTGTTTCACAGAACACACAAATGTTTAGGGTATTTCATTCTTTGTAAATAATCACTTTCAAATTGGACTGCTATTATTCACTATGCCATGATCCACCCTGGCATCTGCATGACAAGAAACCTGCATAGATCTGCAGAAACTCTGTTCCAGCACAAGTTTTCCCAGATTAGAGTAAGACTTTACTTATAACATTTAGGCAGTTACTGTAAGTACACTTCGGGTAGCATTGCCAGAGTATTCCTGTGCTGGGAGTCAGAAGATAGGAGAGACACAGGAAAAACCTGGGAGGAATATTTTATGTAGTTCCACTGCTCAGCATAAGTAGAAAAGGGGTATTGCTGCAGCTGTAGTCACCGAGCTGCAGAGTAATTTTTCAGTGGGATGGAGAATTTAGGGGCTGTTCCTCCATTCTCCAGCTTAACCCAGTGGGCAGGATACCAAATATTTCTTCCACATTTCCCTTCAACATCACGCACATTAAAACAAAATCAACCTGGCCTTTTGAGTTTTTTATAAGCTATCTGAAGCATGAGGCATATTTTCCTTTTTTATAAGAATTGGGGCAAATATGCAGCAATGTATACACTGTAATAAAACAATGAAACTGAGAAGCCACTGCTTAAGTTAATTCAATATGGCCACAATATAGCTCAATCTAATTAAAATGGAATAAAATTTTTTATATAAATTAGATTAATTGGCGTGGTCCTATGTGTGCATTCTACATCATGAAATTGTGACCAATAACTCGTTCTTCCAGCACTACTAAATGATTTCCTGAAGTCAGAGGATAAAGGATAGAGAAAGCTGAAAATCCATTATGCTCTGTAACAGTCTGACTAATCAGGTGCTATCTAAATTTTCACACCTCTATTTCATGATCCTCTTCTCGTAAAAATAAACACATGCACTCTGAAATGAGGTAAATACAAATTGTATTCAAAATATGGACATAGCAAGTCCAATTTTGAACTCTACTTTTACTTCCTGGTATGTGGCAGGAACACTGGAGGGGTCAGGGGTTTTAGGAGGGGGATCCTCCCTGAAGGGAGACAAGAAGGGGAGTCCCCAAAACAGCCCATCACACTGATGCTCCAACATTCCCTCAGAGCCTTATAATTTCACAAATACTATAACTATTTTAAAATCCCATGACCAATGTGTTTTACACATTGTATGGATTGCATGGAAAATGTATGGATTGTTGCTAAGTTTAAATAGGTGATGAAAGTTTGGATGACGTCATGCTGGTGCACAAGAGTACCTAATACTTATGACTCCTATTGCTATGGGTTATGTAAAGCATTTTAATAATTTGGGAAGGGTAGTACTTGCAGGGAAATTGAACTATATTCGTCTTTAAAATTAGTTCATATTATCTCCAACTTTTGTAGACTCACAGTGAAAGTAGAGAGACACTTATAGTGGAAAAATTATAATCATAACAAAATACTAATCTTTCTGCATGAAATTTTCATCTCTTCAGGAAGCACACTCTTACACATTATCCACTGGGTAGACTTGTGGTGCTATATCTTTATTTGCCTGCCCAAAAATGACTTCTATTGTGACGAGACAAAAAAGAAGTGCTTTTTTTGGTTTTGTATGCTGATAGAGTCAGGTTTCATCAAGTTTTTCTCTACTACTGTTATTTATAAAATTACATAAACAGAGGTTTTAACATACATTGGTTTATACAGCAAAACTCAAAAGCAACTCATTCAGCTGGTTGGGCTTCATTAGATGGGGAAACAGAGGATCACTCTATAGCAAAACTCTTTCTTATTTGCACTAGGAAATTCCTAATCTGAAACTCAGAAGCATTTAGAACACCAATGCCTTATAGAGAGATGATAATACAGACTGTGAACTTGGTAAAAGGTAGGCCTTTAGGGTATTTGGACACATTACTCCCAGGATATCAGAATGAAGAGCTCTACCTAAACTATTTTTATTTAAGAATCATTTGTACAAGAGAGTTTATCTCACTGGCCTTCTTCAGCTCATTATAAATGAAAGTCTTAAAGTGCTTTCAAAAACCTGCGCATTTTCTTGGAAGCAATCAGTGAGACAACAGTAGAACAGAGGAAAGCAACATTTTATCTTTCAGCAAGATTAAGAGCTACCTTGCTTATTTATCAGCTGAATAGCACTTTGGCTGCCCTTGAGACTGAGATGGAGTCACTATATTGATAATTAGTAGACCAGGGCATTATCCAGCTCTTCTGGCAAAGGTTTGGCCTTTATTTCCTTACTTTGCAGACCATGAAACTCAATGGAAAACAGAGTAATAATCAGCCTCTGACTGGGATGTGGTCCTGATGCATCCTCTTTAGAGCTGCCTTTACACAATGTTAGAGCTTGTTTTACTATACTTTTGTCTTGTAACACATAAATTTTGTATTACAGTAGCACAGGTACAGCACTGGACTAGCCTACTGTCCAGGTTCAGCTTTGCCTATAATGCAGTAATTTAGACATCCATGCTGAAATATGTTCACATGCGACCTTAGACACTAACCCCAATGAGGCTCTGCAACCTAAAAATTCGACAAAGCGACTGTTCCCCAACCACTGCATTTTCCTTTGGGTGGTAGGTACTATCTTCCCTTCCAGCAGTGCTGTGTCCTAGGGCTGTGCCTGGAGGTGTCCTCCAGAGAGGGGCACAGCCAAGCACAGCATTCCCTTCTGTACCCAGCCAGCAAGGGGGGGACAGAGAGGGGCACTCACGGTCACTGCTCAGGGGGTGCTGTTGAGAGAGGAGCGATTTCTCCCTGTGGGACTACTTCTGTAACATTTTGTTCTATCCTTCCAACAATCAAGCCAGTGGCTTGTTGCCAAGCCAAGAGCCTGCCTTGGCTATCAGATCTCATTTATGTCAGTGAGAAACGGACTCAGTAAAAGAAAATGTTCGCAGTCAAAACTATTCTCAATGAAATCAAAATAGTCAATGCATTGTCAAGTCGGAGTGGTGCTGCCCTACCAAATAAATGTCACTTTGGAAGCAGTATATTAACAAAAAATATATGTGCAGGCAAAGTCCAGACACTTGTTTTGACAATGCATGATTTTGCTCCCTTGTCAAACTTCTCTTATTACACATGGAATCACACGCTCATGTTCAACACGTACATGATGATGCACGAGATTACCAGTACATCACAGTATGTATTTGCCTTTGGATTGGCTTAATAAATTTCTAAGCTTATCCAGCTGGCTTGGAGAACACACATGAACCAAATTCAAGCGGTGCTTATGCTTCAATTACAAAGGTTTACACTGGACCTACACTCTGCATTTCCTCTTTCCACCGAGATGCATTTTTGTAGAGTGATTTAGATACTTTATGTGCCTCAGTGGATCTCCTTGTTGTAAACATACAACTTTATTTAAAATATGAATTTCTGAATGAGGTGCAAATAGAATGTTAAATAAGAGGTTTTCATCAGTAATTATCTACCAATAAAAATAGTTTTATATGCTTAATAATGAATATAATTGGAATTTTTTATGCAGATTACTGTGTAAGTATTTGCAATTATTGGTTTATATTATTTTTCTATCAATCTTTATATCTCTGTGGGATAAAAAACCAGAACATTTTTAACCTAAGCATATACATTTGTAAACCAGATAAATGTTGTGATTATCTTTTCCTGTATATAATTCCTCATGAGGGATTCAGTTAATTGAACATACCTTTCAAAACATAATCTATGGGTTAATTAAGCTCAGCAAATGTAAAATTTGAAACCACATACCCTCTATTGGCAGCAAAGTTAGCGACTTTTTTTATTCCTTTTTATCCAATGCTACTAATGATTGCTTTTCACAGGCATATAATACATGCAGGTAGCATGACTACATCCAAAACAGAAGTTAAGTTTTTGATTTCACTGTCAGGGATCAAAAGTCTTTTTTTTTTTTATACATACATCAACTCTTTCAATAACAAAATAAGAACTTATTGACGTTGAGTAGATTTCATAGCTTGTAGAAAAGACACATATCATTGTAATGTGTGAAATTTTAATCAGAAATGTTGTGAAGGATAAAGGTAAACTGACTGCTATAATTAATGTGTTCCACCACAGATATTTAGCTGACACATTTGAGAAGTGTGGTTTATGTTAACTATTCCACTGCTTGAATTCTGTCCTTGCTAAATGATGGTACTGTTTGACAGTTTTAAGTTACTATGCTTTCCTGCCTTCAGTAAAGTTTTTCTTCATCTAGCATATGATCCTGTAAAACAGAAACTTGCAGTACTGCAGTGGTAGGTGGACAATAGACATGTAGATGTACTTGGTAATATGTATTAAACCAGCTAGCAAAAGTTGTCAGGCTTGAACCACTTAAATATTGCCTTTCCTCTCCCTCCCTTTTTTAGCATTTCAAGTATTCTATTTATTTGATCATTCAGTTTATGGAGACTTGTGCCCACAGCCATAATCTCTTGAATCATAAAAGGTTATCTTACCCATGGAATGAAAATTACTAAAATCTATTACCACAACAATAACAAGGATAGAGTTATAAGAAGATTATTGTTCTCAAAACAAAATGCCTATCTGTTACATTTAACGCATTTTTGGAAAAAGCCCAAGGCCCTGATTCTGCCACTGTTCCTTGCATTGAGTAGAACCATATGGTCCCATTGGAGTTGATCTAACTGCCTTTGGAGTATGCTACCACTCAAAATAAATAAGACTGGCAGGATCTGGCCCTGAATGAGCACATGGGCTCTGCACCCTGCCCTAGAGGTTAATAAACTGGGTAAGAAAATTCCAGGGCTGAAGGGGATTCAGCTGAGAAGGCCCTCTCTGATACAAGCTCCCACCCCTCCAGATGTAGGGCCTCTTAAGGGAAATGCTTATTCAACATACATTCACCTTAGAGGGGTTTTTAAGAAGATATATTCTTTTTACATATAATTTATATATTGTCCTATTTCCAGAAGCAATGAGCTGCCTGTGTAACTAATTGCTTTAAAGAAGGAGTGACAAACCTGGGACAGACAGAATTGCAGTTGTCATTCTGAAGCAAGAGAAAGGATTTTCAGGTGCACATAATATTTGGTCTCACAACCAACAGAATTAATTTTGTAGTCCTAAGCACTCAGCTTCTCTCTGCCCAGTAAAGACTACCCTAAATGCATATTTTACTTTCCAAGCAGATAACATCTTTTAAAAATTGCTCTTGCAAATAGAAAAAAAATTGTTAACTTTTGCCGCATCAGTACAGCACATTACAGGGCATATTTTCAAAGGGTACTGGGTTATGAGCATGCAAAATAAATCCCTATGATCTGTCTGAAATAGATGATTAAAGTGATTTCCTCAGAGTGCAAATAGAGAGAAAAGTATCATTTACAAAAAATCACATACTAAAAGTCAGGGATTCTGATTCTTTACTTTGCTTCTGCCTCAGATATATCAGTCTTACCTGGAAAGATCTACTGCAGGCGCCTCTTGCCATGCCAGTATGGGTGTGCAGCAGACAAAAGACATACCAGAAAGGGGAAGACAGATATGCCACTTAAATTAAATAGGAAATGAATTGGCCAGCAAGTTGGCATGTCTGCTGAGACAAATCATAGACAACATGTCTCTCAACAACAGAACTTATTTGTTTTCTCTTGCCAACAGATTCATCACTGCCCAGGCAAAACAGGCAAAATACATTAGTGTCATGGTAAACTGATAAAGAGAAGTGCCTCAATCTAGCATCCTCAATGGCGAAAGTCTTAGGGCTGTATTGATCTGTGTTATATAAATCTTGTTTTCTGTCTGCAGAAGTGAATCAGGAATGACCCTTAAGGTTAACAAACATTGTAATGTCTTTCAGCTGGGGCAGATGCCTATGCGCTCCACACATTGTATTTGGTCAAGTCCCATCTTGTCATTTTACTGCCAAGGAGCTTAACTAATTGCTGGCAATCATAAGACAGTTTGATGGAAGCAAAGAATTCCTACAATTGTTGCCCCTCTCCCTTTTTTTCCTCAGCCTTAACAAGCACTCAAAGCCATGTAGCGGAAAACAATCAACACTGAATTAGTCAGCAGGAGTCTTAGCTGAGCTGGAACTTTATGTAATTGGCATGTCATGTCCGTACATAGCCAGAAGCAGGCCTGATTAAGCTGATGTATTTTGTTTCAGTAAACTTTTACAAAAGGCACTTTACCTCCTCTTGTTTGGTTGCACGTCATAGCATGTACTTAACATGACATTTTTCTCCAGAGCAAAGGCACTAGACAGTCACTACAGGCATTTTGGACTGAAGCATTATCATACTGGAATGTGTAATATTACATAACAATCAAGCCCCTGGAAAGAGCCAGTAACTAAAGAAGCAAGATCATTATCGAAGCATAGATCTTACACCAAACTTCTCTCGTTTCTGTTCACAACTTTTTTTTCTACTGCCTATTTAAGCAGAATTGAGAAAACAAGGGACTAGTTAAAGTTTTGTTAGAACTATTTCCAATTAAACTTGCATAGTTTTCTTGGGGTTTAGTAAAATGACTCCCATGCAATAAGGAATCCTTCTAGCAGAGATACTACTCAGGGCACTTAAGCAGTCCACCCTATTTGATCCAATAAAATTTTACTGTGCGTTTTACTTCGCCCTACAGATAGATTTAGTCTTAAAATGCTAAAAATGCCAGTCTGCGCGGAAAAAGAAAGTATCTAATCCTTCTTGCTAAAAGTAAATCATAAAGCTTAAGGCATGCCAGCTGTATTCTTTCGTAGTAGGGTCCTTTTTGTCATAACCTTAAATCAAACGTTATAGTTGAACTTGGCATAGATTATTAAAGCTAAAAGAGTGAGTATTTCATGCTTCTGTTACGTCATAGTTGACAATATAAAGACAAGATTCAGGGAACTAATGGAGCCTTTTTCCTTTTGTCATAGAAAGGTCAAGCTAGTTTTCCACATTTTATATGTGTGTCATTCTCAATATAGCAACAGAATCTCATACAGAAAACAATGTAAGTAAATGTCTCTACGAAGCTACTAGTCACCTGATCAAAAGCCAATGTTGAAAAACACTTCTAATGACTTTCTCTTATGCATCAGTGCACCTACTAATGAGCTGCCAGAAAAGGCTTTGCAAAGCTTTGCTAAGATAGAGCAGGAATGTGAGAAGCCTGAGATCTAACTTCCCTGCTGTGATCCCTGCCTTTCTACTAACAGGGAGCCCAGGCGCGGAGCTACTAATGAGCATGCTGGAGAGAGTGTCCAGCCCAGCTCCAGCTAGAGACAATCCACCTGTCTGCTCTCCAATGCAGGGTATGGTGCATGACAGTAAGACACCCCATTGTATTTTTTCCTTAAATAATTTAGGTGTTTATTGATTTTCTTCACATTTTTATTTTGGGGCTTTTTTTCTTATTGTTTTGGCTTGGTTTGGCTTATTTTTTTTGCATTGACCTTGCTCTCAGTAGCAACTCTCACTGTCTTTGGAAGAAAGTAGCAAGTTTCAAATGCAGGTTTTCCCTCCATAACTATTATTTGATTTGATCTAAGGAAAACAGTGCTGTTATAGCACATATTGCTCTCCAGAATATCAAGCTTATTCCTCCTATAACATAACCATGCATCCTCCTTAGCTTGATATTGCAAAAATGGTAAACCAATATTAACAACTTGTAAAAAAACCCAAAAAACAAAAAACCAAATGTCCTTTATTTGAAGAGGAAAAAACAAAAAAGATATAACAGCTGCCAGACACTAGAAATAGTGCAAATTGCATAAATTAGAGCCCACATTTCAAAGGCACCACACTCAACATCTTTATCTACAGTTAAAAGCAGCAGGATACTGGTATGAAACATTTACTTAACTCTGTTTGCAGAAATTCAGTATGAATGGAATAGTTACCACAGGATACCTTTCAACTCCAAGCTGCTCACATAACACATTATGACCATACCTAGCTCCCTTTGGGCTTTTCTTGAGGTTACCCTGCCATTTAGTATTTTCTTAGCCAAAGAAGCCGGTTTGCAGAACAGACACTGGTTAACATGGCCAGTTAGCAGTAGGATGTCACAATTACTCTGAAAGAAATACAAAAATGTAGCAATGGGAATCAGTGATAAATTTCCTGCATTATGCTCCAGATTGTCAATGGGAACAGCTATTCAAGCCAGCCAAATTATTTGCTATTTCCACTTCTTGTTTGCCTCTGTTTCCTATCTGACTTTTGACATTAGAAAACCTGTAGTATGTTGCACCTAGGAAAAAAAATGTGTCCTCGGTGCATTATTGATCTCCCATAGCTTCTTCAACTAAGTCTTCACCATTATGAAAAAGTATCTCAGGAATCTATAGTCTCCCGTTGATACAAATTCTCACTGACATTAATGGGATTTGAGTGTGCACACTGCATAGGGGAAAGAAAACACGCTACTGATGTTCAGGACTAATACTTGGAAAATCTAGTATTAAAATACAGTAGTATTGTAAGCACACTCACCTCTACACTTGTAGGCTAGTCATTCTGAGTAGGAGCTTTAATTTTCAACTCAATGAGTTTTCTTTCTGACAATATTTTATAAATTTTTTTTTGCTTTTTTTCCTAACACTTCAGCTTTCACCTCAGCTTTCCATTCTTAGAATATTGCTACATTTTTGCTGAAAAGAGAACTTAATAATTTTAAAAACTTTCCTGATTTCTATCATTTCAGCTGAACTTACAGGGACACTTTGAATATGAAATCTTGAAAAAATAAATGTTGGGAGCAAATTTCATGCATGAAGAAATAAATTATTCAGGTGTATAAAAGTTTGAAAATGCCAGTAAACTTGTTTGGGCCAGATTTTTCTGAATATATGTAGTGCATTTAATGAAAGATCTCATATAAATGCTTCACTATTCTTCTGGATATTTGGCCTTAATAAATATCTAAATGGTGCCTGGTAAGGCCATCCTCTAAAGATGCTGGAGAGAGTCACCAGATGTATGGAAGAAAAAGGTACCGATAGAAGTTTCTGAGCAGCAAAAAATCATCTAGGAGGAAATGCTGGGGCCTCCAGTGCTTCTATAAGCACTTTTTGGCTGCTAAAGAAATCTTGCAGCATGGAACTCTCATCCTTGATGTTTCTACCATGCTGCAAACTCCTCTCAGATCACTGAGAAACAGTGACCTTGTTATGCTGAACTGGATATGTTGGCTTGGTACTATCACCTCTCTTGCTGGGGAGTTCTTTAACACTTGGTATCATTAATCCTTGCACACTGAATGATCCTGAGACGGATCTGCTCTGTTGTGAGGTACAGAGCTTACAAACCAGAACTACCCAGTGGAAGGAAATGAGGCACATAAAAGAAATTGGGTGCAGTTTCTGGCAACGCACACCTTCAGACAAGGTCCAGGGAAGGGTGGGACATTCCTACTCCTCTGTTCTTCTTCTATCCTATTCTGGTCTTCCAAACTCCCAGGATGAGCAAAGTTGCCCATATCTAATGCATTTTATTTCCTAGGAACATTAGGTTACAAAGAATATGTAAAATCTACCCCTCTTATTAAACTGCAAAGCCTAGCTCTTACCTGAGATAACTCATATAAACTCTTTTGCCGTATTTTTCTGTAAAGTGTCCTGTGCCTATTAGTGCATCAGCCCTATTCTCTGAGGATATATTGTATAATAGAATTAAGAGTGCTTTGAAATTGCCAATCATCTTTCAGCCTGTGCAGTGAAGGAGACACGTGAAAGAATGGAGCTTTTCTAGCTCTATCTCCTCAAAAATTAGTTTATAAAAAAATTTCCATGAAAAATTTTCCCTGTGAATGCTCAGATTTTTCAGAATTTCAAATATAGAACTTCAAAGTGTGTTGATAAAAATCTATTACTGTACTGTTGTAAATATTTTAATCATTTTATTTATTTGAATAAAAAATACGGTAACATTACAAACTCAGAACAGAGTATGTTACCAGAAAATATTATCTTATCTTTATTTTATCTTTTTAAGTTTTTTGCTACAGGGAAGGCTTTTTAAAAAATAATTTCTTACTTCTTCAGAATGAAAGAAAATTTTAAAATTCAAGAATCGATATTGTTTGATAAACTCTGATTTATCATAAACTCACACTTTTGCTGGTGGTTTGACAACTGAGTTTTCTATCTCACATAATCCTGACATGAAATAAATACTGCTTTTAATAATTTTGATTCATTAGCAGAAAAGGTTGGATTCCCCAAAGTAGCTGAAATATATGTGGATTTATGAGTCAGAGCAAGAGACCTCTGTAAAAGATAGCAACAATTTACAGAGAGTTCCGAGAAGACTAATAGAAATGGTTATGAGGCTGGAAGACATGTATACATATAATTTCACAGAGTCATAAGTAAGACATATGGGGAGAATGATAACAGTCTAAATTTTTAAAGCATATTAGCAAGAGCGATAGAGAAAAAATTAGACTGAATATTAAAAAAAATTTCCTGAAAATGAGCTGAGTTAGGCAGTTGAATAGTCTCCAAAGGACTGATGGGAACCCAACTGCAAGATACATTACAACTAGACTAAGAGGGCCATTGGGGTGACCTATCAGGTTTTACTTTTTTCCATACTGGTCTTCAAAGAACTGAAGTACTAGAAAGTCAGAAGAAAACAGAATGGAGAAGTTTCAGAACCGAGACAACCTTGATATTATTATTTTATATCTTAGCTGAGATTTGCAATTTCCTGTCATCTTATCTGGATTCCTTGGTCAACTCTGGGTGTTAAGTCAATGAGATGCTGCATGACTTGCCTTGGCTGCTGGTAAAGTTAATGTGTTATAACAGATTTTATATGTGATGATTTATGTATTTAGGATTTTTATGTCAATAATTACTGTACATGTTATACGACCATTTCATAAAATTACACATCACCATAAAATAACTGTATATGGCATATTTAATTTTGAACTTCCAAAGACAAAAAATGGAAGTAGTTACAATAATCATTATTTTCAATTTTATGTAGTTAAGTGGTTTTACAAAAAAAAATTAGCCTTCCAAATTACATAGTTATAATGTGTTAATGGTAGCATAACATGTCATTACATTATGCGGCTTAATTTCATAGATATTATATATAGTTGGATATTTTAGACTCTTTTATCCTTACAGTTATTACAAGACACTGATTTCTTTCAAACCATATTCCGCTTAACACTTACCCAGTATAACCTTTGATGATCCAATTCATTTGGACACTTGGATCACAAAAGAAATTTGTGCTATTGCATTTATTTCTTATTATGAAATAGGAACAGTGTTCCCATTCCTTGCAGTTTTCTCTGTGAACTCTTCCTTTTTTATTTTTCCCTACTTATAAAACATATTCTTCCAAGACATCTGATGGGACAAGAGTGCTGCTTAGAGAGAAGAGGATGATGAAAGTCACCTTGTCTGTGCTCTAACCTGTGAGGCTTGGATACATCCTACCTAACTTTATAATGGGTTACCTAATCTCAGTACTTCAGTTAAGTTCTGGGGGTCAGGTGGGATGGATCTGGGACTAAAAATCCCTAGACACCCCTACGGTATCTAACTCAAACCTTTAAATTATGCCATTGCACCCCATTGTCCTGTTGTTCTATATGTGTGACTTCAGGGGACTCAAGGGCAAAAGAGTAGTTTTTTGTAAAAAAAAAGAACAGATGGTGCAAAAAAATCCACCAAAACTCTCTGGTGCTTACAAAAAAAAAAAAAGAACTTCAAATACTTCTGATGTTTTGCCTTGATTTCTTTGCATAAACTTAATCTCTTTTTGATCCACCCTCAAAGCATTCAGACCCTTTTGGATTTTTAATTTGCCATCTTCTCTACTTACTCTTCTTTTAAGGTGTGTTGTCTAAAATTTTTAATTAGAATGGAATTCATTTTGTCCTCGAGGTCACTAATGAACATATTGAAAAATGCTGATTCCAGTTCCTGACCCCTAAGTATTCCCATCAACACAGCCTCCCAGTCACTTGCAGCTACATTTGCAATATCTCTTTACCTGCTATTTGTAATTTCTTTTTTCAGCCATATATAATTATGGCTCTACAGGAGCAGGCCTCATGATATTTAAAAGAATTCTCCTTGACCAGTCTGCAGTACTGGAAAGGTAACTTCGTGTCTGCTCACTCTCAACTCTGTCCAGCCAGTTGGGCTGGAGGATGGTATACAGCGAACAGAGGCTATTCTGGTGATTCTTCCCCACACTTCCCATTGGGAATGATTTATGACACATCAAGTCCCTGAAAAATTGCTCAGATATTCTCTTGGAAAGTTAAATCAGCACAGTCCAAGAGTGGGCTGGGAATTATGCAAGGTAACCAGCAGTTTCTCCCATGCCTGGCCTCTCCTTCAGTTAGCACAGGCAAAGCATAGACACAACTGCTTCTTCTTGGAACAAAGTATGACTGGAAATGTCGGGCCATAGGTAATAACATAATCCATAGTACTGCAGATTTCTTAATCTTTCTCTTTTTTTTACTTTTTTTTTTTTTTTTTTTTTTTTTTGAGAATTAGCAGCCTCTTTCACAAAAGCACTAGGTTTTGAAGAGACTACAGCTACAAGAAATCAATTACTTCAAACCTGTAAAGGAAAGTGTTTCTAGGTTTAAAAGAAAGCAGAAGAGAGTAAAGCATCACACAGTACAGATAAGAAAACAAGATCTTTGCCTAAGGACCTTCCCCTTGCAGCAGAGTAAGACAGGTGTTTTAGCTGTGCTTCTTTCAGGTCATCTCAGTCTTTTCTGCATGTTCTTCTTGTACTATAGTTAAAAGCTTATAAATCCAGGATACCTATATACCATTTCAATTATAAAGTAATTGTTTATATCTAAGCTACTTGACTATGCCCTCTTGGATGGCCAGATTTGCAAACAATTATCAGTTATGATTTGACACTTTCCTTACAGTTTATTTCTCTGCTTCAAGAAGGAACTATTGTAACAGCCACTGCTGAAGGCTTCTGTAGTCCCTTCCTGGGTTTTGGCAGTAAAATTGTTTAAGACTGAATTTCCTATGTCTACTTCACACCTTTACCACCATGTCTGCAGAGTCAAACTGACCCATAAATCCCTCACCAAGCTGTAGAGTCACTCTGCTAATGGACTCTAATAGCAGAGCCTTACACAGGACAGCAACAATTAAAACATAAAAAGAAATCTGCTCTAGTATGTCTCTTTTATATCAAAATGCATTTCTTTTATTGGCTAGTATAAAGCAATACAACATCATCTACACAATAAAATACACATAACAATTCTGATGTCTGTCTTCAGACTGGGACTGTGCATAGTCTGTTATGTGATATATAATATCAAAGGAACAAACTAATCTCTAAATTCATTATTAGAGCCCTGGTAATATTCTCTGTCTTTCCACCATCTGAAAAGCTGGCAAACGTATGCTCTGCATCATCAGTGTAACAATCTCCATATAGCATTGCAATACAAATTTCTGTAGCATTTGTACTACACAGCAACAAAAACATTTCCACTTGGCACTGAGCAGTATATGCATTTTTTAACAACTCTAACTAATCCCAACATTTGTGCAAGTGATTTTAATGCATATCACAAATGAAAAAAAATATATATGCAGAGTTGAACACACACACAGCCATATTTTGGAGAAAAATATACTTTAAATCAACTAGGATTGATCAAAAATTGTTCTTCCAAAAGAAGGTGTACTTTGAGCAATTGGACTATGAAGTTTTAAATGGGAAAGTTTTATTATGGAGCTTTTGTATATTGACCTTTTTTATATTCTGTTTTTTCTTTTAGGGATTTTGCACAACAGATTCCAAAGCAATTCAAATTAACAATACCTTTCAATTTTCCTTAAAATCTTTGCTGAGTCAGAGGACAGATCTGCTGCTTTCCCATTCTGTTTAATATGCCCCAGGAAACATGAAAGTCAAGATAAAGCTAATTCAATAGAAGTACTGCCAAAACAACAAAATATGTGTCTCTTTAACTGCCACCAAGCTGAATGGTCCATAGAGATGCTTGGCACAGGCCCTTCTTTTTCTCAACAGCTTTTTCTGAGATAACTTGATATTAATAACTAAGTATTCTGTTCAAATGGATGTTCAGATATCCTCAGTCAGGACATGTGTAATTCTCATACCAGGTTAGTCTTCAATGCCCGCAGATTCTCCTCTTCCCAAATTCTACTCTTACACTTTCTCCCAGAAATGATGTTTTGCTCACCAGGGTGACATGATGCACTTGTTTTCAGTGATAAAGCTCTGTGCCAGGCTATGATCATGACTAGTACTTGAAAAAATTGTTTGCAAAAACCACACAAAGCCTTAGTCATCATAGTGGAAGACAAAAAAGTTAAATGTTCAACTGAAAAGAAAGTTTGCAAATATTTCTGCCTAATAAATTTTTTTCCCCAAATGTGGTGCAGGAACTCTAGCCCTTGTCTCCCCTACAAGGCAATGTGCACCCTCTGGATCCTGCTGTGCACACAACTGCAGACTTCTATATTCAAGAACTGCTGGACACAGGCTTTCAGCTATAGCTCCAAAGATAATCTTAACAACAACAAACCCAAAAAGGTTTGTTAAAAACCAGCAGAGATTATCCTTCTGTGTTTTTGCTCCACAAAATTACGTGACCTATAGGTTTTTGAGTATCAGCACGTTCAATTACTTTCCTTTGTAAAAGTTTTTGCCTCTTACTCTAAACTGCATATGAAGCTGCATCTTCTGATATGTGTTTGTACCTCATACATTTCCCTTCAACTTTAACTCTTATAAGGGAGAATTACACAATTCAAATCTTCAGAATAAGCCAGAAATTCCAGGCTTTAGTCATTTGCCAGTCAGCAAAAGTTGCTGTGACTATGACTGTCAACTACTCAGGAGCATGTTCATTTTCTTAGTTCAGCCACTTTTTTTGCAAGGCCATTGAAATGTTGTTAGTATTTATCTTTTCCATAACATTTTTCATCAAAACACATGTGCGAACACTTTGTAGAGGAGGTAAATATCTTACCACATTTAAGAGAGAGAAAAATTAAGATATAAGGAGGCTGAGTATTTTTTCCCAAATTCTTTCAGTGGATGAGCAGCAGCAGTGCAGCCTAGATTTCTTGGTGGTCTGCCCAAATAATGTCACATGATGATATTCATGCCTTACTCCTTCCTAAGAAACCAGTAAAACTATAATACCATCAGAGCTGCAGAGGCAATTAACACTTTCTTGAGACAGGTTTTAAGTATTAGTTCCTAACATCTTGCTTGATTGTTTCATTTTTCATACAGTGACAACACATCACCTAAAGCACACAAGCACCCATTGGTACTATTTTCTAGCACTGGCCCTAAAAGCAGGACAAACATCAGTAAAGCAGTGAACAACAGTAGCTCCGGAGCAATGTTCCACTAAATAGGATTTTACCCTTTCAAGTCATCAGCAAGCTTAGTTTTACAACAGCTTAGGAAAAATAAAAGGTATTTTATTGAATATTTTAGATGTGAAACCAAAGAATGCAGCAGTGGAAATAGCTGCTATACTTGTTAGCTCATAGACAAGTATAGCAGGGTCTTATGGCCCATTCATTTTAAATGGTGATCTATGTTCTTCTTCCACAAACATTGAATTGGAAGAAACAATCCAAACAAAGCTAGACCATGTGTCAGATGGGTCATTTAAAGTTTTGCTGTGAAAGACATTAATAATATTCCCATTTCAGTAATCATCTGTGAGTTTTAGAATTAATAAAGCCAATGAGGAAAAAAAGGGCCATTCAGAGTTTCCAAGTTTTCTTTTGGCTAATGAAATGCAACAGTGTTAATTTACACTTGGAACACATAAGCAAGGTTTTACGTCTGTGTTGAAACAAAGACCATCATCTTAGAAATTATTTTAATGGTAATAAAATGTGAATCATGCATCTCCTATCCAGATAAGACCCTACTTGTCAGTGATTGGCAAGGGTGCATTCAATAGAAAGAAGATTTTTACTCAGATATTTTCTCTCCATTCAGCATTTAAAAAAGAAGCTTTGGCATATACAGCACGCCAATTCTTCCAGGGCAAAATCATCTAGGTCTAAACAGTCATAATTTAAACATTCAATCACATCAAATTAGGCAATAGAAATAAAGAATTAACCCATTTTAGCAAGATTACAAGAATTCCTATTTTTAAGTACTGCATTTTTTAAATAGCACCTAATAGGTCTTTCATTTTATTACAGTCATATGCTAAAATACTTTTGAAAAGATTCCTACAAAAATTTCCTCTTTTAAACTGAAGTAAACTCAAACTCTGTATGCTCACAGGAAGAACCTAGCTTTTTTGGTTTTTTACCTTTAAATATAAATGTTTTCCTATAACCACAGCCTAGCAGGGAGGCAATGCCTCTTGGTAAAAAAAGTTATATTAAGTGCACTTGCTGGAACTGTTTATACTTTGTTCCTGAGAAATAGATTGAGTACTTGATAGTGTAACACAATGAGAGGTACGGGTGGTGGAGATCGGATCGGATGCTTGGGCGGGGGGAGCGGGGAAGTGTTGCTACCCCAGGAATTTATTTTTAAAGTGTCTGCTATTTCATGCAATCTGGTCTATTTCAAAGGCAAACAATTTGCTCTTCAGAAGTATCTTTATGAGCCCCAAGGGATGAAACTCATCCCTGGCAGAAATGATTTAGCAGTATCCAGAGAGGGGGTGAACTCCTTGAGAGGCAAGGGAATAATTTTTTGAAGGGTGGCAGAATTTTAACAAGGGCCTCTAGTGAGTTCTTGTGAACCCCTTTCAGCACATCACTGTTTTATTAAAATATTCTTCTCAAAATACTGAAACACTGACAGCTCCTGTAAGCTTGCCAAAAATTGAGTAAGGAATAAAAATAAAATGTTAACTTGACATGTGTGAATAATTTTGATTTGATGATAACACCTTTTGGAATCGAGGCCATATTCAAAGCTGACTCGTAACACATTCACATTTCTAACTTCCATGAAATAACTCAAACTTTTCAGGCATTGTTATGGTGCGGTGAAAGGAGGAGATGGTAGGAGCCGAACTCATGCTTCCCTCTGAGTTAAGTGAAGATTAAAAATATCTTAGGTCTTTCTATCTGAACCTAGAGGGACCCAGGTCATACTTGGTATGTGCAAGACAGGTTGGTTAATGCATGCTGGCTGGTTAAAGTAACAAACTGCAATCAAACTGAGTAAACACCAAAAGAAGGAGGTAATTTTGAGATAATTTATTTCTGAATCTGGACAAAATACTGAGCAGATATTGTAAGGAACATCCATATTCTGACAGGATCCAGCATTGCACTGTCTTCTGTGGGTCTGTTCTGCCTCTGGGTCTCACCTGAGCCTCTTCACACAGTGAGAGGCCAGGCAAAGAGGAAGCTCAAATGAACTGTAAGAACCTTTTTGGACAAACCCTCAATGTAAGAGGGTTCTCTAAGACCAGCTCTATGCACTATATTCCACTGCCTGCACATTAGAATCTCAGATTATCTACTTCAGCAGGGTAACACTGAACTGACTTTATTTTTCCCTCTGTCCCACCACACTGTTGTCTCTGCTCCTGAACTCTTAAATAGCCACCACTTAACGACAGCAAGGCTGGCAGGGGAATGGCTGTCAGTAGTGTTAAATTATCTATAAATCTCTGATCAAATTCTGTGGTCAGGAAACAAGGGGAGCAAAGTTGAAGGTGAAAACAAAAAATTAAATGGATGAGCTATGAATAAGTCCCACCACAGTCAGATGTACCTCCTCACAGCTGTAATGATAGAAACACACCCTTTTTACAGAAAAAGGGCTTCAGGTTTCCACTAAGTACAAGAGTATTTGCACCCAAAAGTCATCCTCTATTTTCTTAGTGATAAAAGAGTGTTCTTAGACACTATATTTTTAGACATTCCTAAGGGCTTTTAAAGGGACTCTGACCTCCTTTGGGACAGCTTCTCAACTAGACAGAGCTGCTGCATGGTGTCTTGGGGGTGTAGTGGCATTTATCTCTAATTCATGTGACTTTCCCTTGTCTCCAGTTTATAAATCAGATTAGTCAAGTTCTGAGAGCTCAATCGATTGTGTAAAAACATACACAACATAAACCCCCCTCCCTTATTTGGGAGGCAGCATGGCTGAGTTATGCAGTCTGCCTTGTGTTTGTGAATAGATTTAAATGCCACTCAGGACAAAAACACAGGTGAACTTGGCATAGGACTTATGACTTGACATATAACACCGAGTCCTGTTTGTATTTAATTCATTGTGGATCTGAGGTGTAACATTAAAGTGTAAAGTGGTACTAATATGGCATAGACCATTTTTAGGTCCTACCCAAAGGTATGACATTGATAAAGACTGGCAAACCCAATGGGCAAGCAATGACTGGTATGTGAACCATTCAATGAGTCCAGAAAAAGTTGATTACCAAAAACCAAATTCAAGTGCTTTGTTTTTGAAAAGAGCATTAGGTCAGACTGGTAAAAGTAAGAAAATGGGTAAATGACATGCTCTGGACCCCACTTTTCTGCCATTTGGTGAACACACAAGATCAATATATATGTCCTTTAAATAGAGCTGGCTCATACTTTAAGTGGTTTCTACCTATATATTCTTCTCCTTCATATAAGTGCAGATTTTATTTGTCCTGTATAGAGCATAGAACATGCAAAACAGTTGAGGAGTGAATAAGAAAGATTTAGGTGGATTCAATGAACAAGTTAGGATACCTCTCTTTTCCCAAGTATAGAAAGTTTCTTTACACTGTATACATAAAAGCAGGTTAACAACATATTACAGCTGAAATGCTGGTGTCACTAAAGTTAGCAAATTTGAGTTCAGACTCTACTGCATGTTAAACTCAGTCCTGTTAGATTAATAAAGGGTCTTCAAATCTATGAAGGCATAATTTACAGGCATTAGAGAAATAGATGTCATATGACTGTATATTTAGAAAATATATGCTAGAAAATGTGTATGCTGAGGAAAGAATTAAAATCTCTGTTAGGATATTATTTGTCAGTAATTCTGATGACAGCAATATCTACCCTGATTTGCTATTATGTAATATCTTAATTTATTATCTAATTAGCTTTCCCGAATGCCATATTTATCTGAAGTTCTCTCATCAAGTAATCCACCATGATTGAATTTTCCCTCTCACTGGCTATAATAAAAACTGGGCTTTTTTCCTTCTTGAATGTGTCCTCTCAACTGCTAATTTATAAATTCTGTTTTTTCTTTTTCTATGATAAGTTTTCCTTTTGTCATTCCTCCATATATCCTGGCACAGCCTTTTCTCAACTGCAGCCTTCCAATTAGCTGTATCTATGTACTCACCATGACTCTCCAAAATCCTGTTTCTCTTAAAATGGAACTAGTCCTGATCAGCTCTTCCTTAGAAATATAAACTCCAAAATGCAGCAAGGTGCCACACATAGGACTAGTTTCAGTACACAACAGTCATCTTTATGGGCTTACCTAAAGATGAAACCAGATGCACAGCCAAGGACAGGCAGGCATGGCTCAGAACTTGTCCAGGTAGTCCTCGAGCCACCTACAACTGCACAGAGAACTCTTGTGTTGTTTCCAACACAGATTAGAGGAGGCATTCACAGAAAGAAATCCACTTACAGCCCTCAGGAATGAAGTGCACACAATGGTAACAAGAGTGAGGACAGAGGGGATGAAAGACAATAGTCAGCAGGTGGCAGAAGGGCACAAATTTGAGTCTGCTATGGTATATTGGCAAAGTTGTAACATCTTAATGGGACGGTGAATGACAGAGTTGGGCAATGTTTCCTGCTGTTTCCCAGAAAACAGTGTCCTAAATGTACTTCCTATACCTTCTCAGAAGCCTGGGACAATTATCTCTCATTTTACCTAAAAAATAAAGATGCTCTAGGTTCCCAATCTGCTATTGCTACCTCTCCAGATTTTGAGCATAAATGAAAAGGATATCAAAGATATTGAAATAAAGAGCTGCAGTGAGCCAGCACACTAGGACAGAGAAGACCCTGGTCCCAATGAAGGGTCACTGCACAAACCCAGCTCCGCTTCGCTGCCACAGGACATCTTTGGTCTACCAGCAGAGCTGTATGAATGCCTTGTGAATTTGCCATGTGGTTGCTCAGATCATGGCAACCTGTAATCTCCCAGCAGTCTGACACTCAGGACAGAACAGCCAAGTCTTTTTTCATCCCAAGTGTTGACCCCTAAAGGGCACCTAGAAAAACAGTAGCATGTTTATGGGCTAGGGAGAGTGAGATGTGTATCTTGTTTCCACCTGCTCAGACTTGGAAGACATCACCTCCCTTTAACAGCTCATCTGGCTGCTTCAGGCTCTGGCTTCAGGCCACCTCATGATGGTACATGCGCACAATTATGTTATCATTCCAAATGACAATTCATGACAAGCTGCTAGTAGGGTGATAGTCCTTCTTGCATGGTCCGCGTCTGCAGATTATTATAAACACTGACTGTGAGACAGGACTCAGTGCTTCTCTCAGTCTTATCTGTCCAAATGTACCGACTTCTATGGTCTTTATCAATGTAACTCACAGATATTGACCCATTGCTTTTAGCCACCAGAAAAACAAAATTTGGTGCTATGGGTATGATGATTTCAGTTAAAAGTACTCTTTACGCTGCCTCGCCTTAAAGTGAATTTGCCAAGGCAAGTATCTCTGAAAGATCTATTTGTGAAATATCTTCTAGCTTGACATACTATATGAGACTAATTGAGCAATAGTGTTGCCAGTCATTGCTACTTAATTGTGTGATTGCTGTGGAACGCACAGCCCCACAGCAAGGTTACACTGCCAGACAGCTAAATGGGAATCCCAAACACACCTGGACTACAGGCCAGGGACTAATGAAGTGACCATTTCTAAACTGTGATCCTTCTTGTTTGCATTCCCTTGTCAGTGTTTCCAACAGTTATTCACATAGAAGAAATTAGTTAGGGAAACTATGGATTTTTAGTACCCTTTCTGAAGTGAATTTTAACAGCTAAGTAGTTGAACCTTGTCCATTTTTTTTTTTCCAGTGCATGATTTTTTTCCACAGAGCAGTGATTATGAGCAAAGCTTCTAAAAAATATGTATGCCCTTCATGTTGGAACATCCAAATTTCCATTTTAAGTTAATTCAATTTTTAAAAGGCAGTAACGGAAAGCGAAATTATTTTTACAGTGAGGTCTTATTATACACTGTTGTGTACTCTCACGTTTGTCAGTATTACAATCATTACAGCACATATTTAAGCAAAATACACTCATAGCCTCTGCACTGGAAATCAGACACCCTAGCCTCATTTTCAGACAAAAAAGCTGAATAATGTCACTGTTTTGCTAGGAAGTTTGTAAGATTAATAAAGGATATCTTAAGGGTTTGTGGTTTAAAGCAAAAGGAAAGGGTCTCACATTGGTGTTTAAAGAGGAAGTAAGATGCAGGACTTCCTCTGAGAGCATTTCTTTAGGAGAAGAGCCAGTGTCATGGTGCAAAACAAGGAGCCCTTCTCAGCAGTGTGCTCACAAGCACAACCAGGGCCGCCAGTATCGCTGAGACAGAAATCTTGCTCATCTGAAAATATATTTCACTCACTATTTTTGGTAACTCGAAGGAAAGAACAGATTTGTAACACCTGTGCTTGCTGCAGGCCGTGAGGCAGAAGGTTTGGTAGGCTTCCCTGAGAGGCTGGTCCCTGGTGCCATCTTGTGTCGAGAGCGCATCTCTCCCCGCCGGGAGCGGCGGCGGCCAAGCTCAGCTCCGCTGCAGCGCATCTCCATCCCTCTCACCCCAAAATACCTCCACGCCTCCAAGTGCTCATACTGATGGTTGGTTGATGCAGGATGTATCTCTGCAGGATGTATCACTAAATTCAAGGTTTGCTGATAAAAATTGTCCCTTTTTAAATTTTAAATTTTAAATTAAATGATAGGCAGTGTGAATAACCCTCTTTCTCTGAATTACTCTGGTAATATCAAAGTGATATAGGCTCAAGTGACAAGCCCAAATTTGTAGAATTCCTTTCAATGTGTCAGTCAATGGTCAGTTGAATTCTTATCATTGCCCTTTGAGGCAATTTAGAGGACAAGCTTGGAGAGCCCACTACTATATAATACAGGTCACAACTAAGAAATATGTATCTTTTTTGTAACAAAAACACACAGCAGGAAAAAAAAATCAATGCCAAAAAAGAAAAATCAATGTCAATCACTTGAAATTTGATGTATTTAAAAACCAGTTATTTAATTTCCTTGCTTGCAAAGGTGCTGAGTGTTTCCTGGGAGCATTCTGAGTGCCATGATGCTAAAAAAACCTCCCAACATACATATATAAAAATACAGAAACTTATTTAGGTTTTATGAATTTAGATACCTAACTTTGACCACATGCTTTTTAAAGCATAGAGCTTTCCATGAAAATGTGCCTCTGCCTGACCCAGTTAGGAACCAGTAAAATGATAAAGGGGTGTGTCTGGATTTTCTTTGTGTACTTGGAGTGAATATACTGCATGCAACATTGCTCTAAAGCATAAAAATTGTGCATTTGAGTATTTTATGTCTATGTGTTTCTAATATCTGTGTACCTCCTAGTTTTAACTAAGCTATCAAGCTGTGGTGCCATCAGAGCTGTTCTTCTGGTCTTTAATCTGACCCAGATGAGAAACTACTAAAGATCTCACAAGGAAAACAAATTTTTGGAAATTACCAGCATGAATTCTCAATCAAATAGGCCAAGGTAACTTCTTATAAGCTTCTGAACACAGCCTCCAAGGCTTTTAATGTTCATACACAATATATAGTACCATCTAGAACATTTGCTACTTCTAGTCCCTGCAAGCATGCTTCACCTCTCTCACTGCATCAGTTATTAATCCTATTTTTTCCTTTTTTGAACACATAGCTGTGGTTCACCTCTAATTTTGTTGCATTACTTTGTTTTTAATCACATTTTGCTCATGGTGTTACATTGATGGGGCAGGAAACTAAAGTGCTCCCTTTATCGAAAGGACAAGTGCAATACATGCATCAATGGAATAAATGAGTCCCTAAACTACCTCACCTATAGTGAGCTTATGCAAACCAGAAATTGCACCTGTTCAGACACAGGTGCCTTAGGTATAGGAAAATCAGTGTCAAATAATACAGTGAAAATAAACCTGCTGCCTAGGAATATAATAAAAATTATTCAGACCATAGCTGCTGGTGCATCAACCCCAGGATTTAATATATAGACTTCTCCCCTAATGCTGGAAGAAAAGATGTGCTCACGCCTGCCTACTTTGCTGTGACTATAAGCACACATCCATTCACCTCAGCTGCATATCTGAGGTGAACAACTTTATACCACATCTACTCTGCACTTCACTGAGGTTTTCTAATAAGCACTTTCTTTATGTGAGAGTATACCTAGCAAGTTTTGGCATATTTACCTAGAGAAGTTTTCTGAAGTATTCTTTATCTTTCCAGGCTCTTTGCTATACATTTCTGAAGCTGTTACATACACACTGAAGTGCAGCTGGGATTGAATGTAAAGAGTCATTATGGTGTTCTTCACAATCCCATTGCTGCAGGAGCTGGTAAGTACACCCTTGTGCCTAGTGCATCCCAGTGGCCTGATTCTTCACTGTCTTGCACCTGCAGGAGTTATTTAAACCACTACAAAATGGGCATAAATCACAACTGAGCCTGAATGGCAAGATTTCACACTCTGCAGAGGCAATAATGACTAGATGAAAGGGTAAAGCAGTAGAAGTAACACAGAGGATTTTCTCCCCCTTCTATTCCTGCCATTTGAGTGACTAACTCAGGGGAATTTCTCTGGTCTCATAAAATATATCCTAACCCTGTGGGTGGGCAGGTAAGAAGAGAGGCCTAGGGCAGCCCTGGGGAGCAGCTCTAAGTCCAGGCGTGCAGCGTTGCAGTGAGGTGCTGCCACTCTGCCCCAAGTTTGAGTTTATCCAGAGGGGTCTGAGAACTCCAACACTACATTGCTGCAAATCGTTTAGCAACTGATAAGTGGCATTCAGCCACATGCAGTATTTTTATACTGGAGCTGGCATCAATACTTATGCCACCAAGAGACAACATCAGATCCACCAGAGCCTCTGATTCTCACAGCAAATCACAAATATGCAAAGACACAGGGGTACCTTAGCACTACTCCTAGATGGAAAATTCTGAGAAAAACCCATCACATTTAAGACAATGAAATTTGGATATTTGGATATACACTATGCTTTTGCCCCTAAAGCCTGAAGGGCCCTTTAGGGCCTGATTCAAACCAAACTGAAATCATCACAATCTCTGTTTGCTTCAGTGTACTTTGGATCAGCCCCTGGAGCTGTCCAACAATAACTGATCTACAGGGAAAGCATCTTTCTAATGAGGAATACCACTAGGATTTACATACGGAGAGATTTCTAGCCTTGCACATAAACCTGTGCTTTTCTCCTTTGACTAAGCTAAGAAAACTTGCATTCTGCATTTTGTGCAAAGTAATTAGCATTTCATACACTTAGAAGAAACTGAAAGTACATTTAATTATAATCAGTTACAAGATGTTATTCACCAAGTGTTTCCATGCTTTTATTCATCTTTCAAGCATAGCAAACAAGAAATTAATTACTAAAGGTCTTTCAACTACTCCAAGCTATATCTTAAATCATAGCAAAGAATATAACATTCCTCTGATTTCAAATATATAATTTCTGATGAAATACTGGAATATGGACTGAGCTGGCCAGCAGTGGAAGTCCTTCACTCTAAGCCAGCCACATCTAATTATAAAAGATGAAGGCTTTGAAAATTTACATAATTGCTGGCTCTGGTAGGGGTCGGTAACATATTTGCATTAGCTACTTATGCTTCGTACCAACACTTTTAAGCACCACTTATCAAAAATAAGTCTACCAAGTCAGAGGTGCGTAGGTGGCTAAATAAAACCTGCTAAATATGGGTAGCACCACCTCTTTACGTCATGAAAAGATATATAGGCTTTGACACACAGGGTCTTTTCTTTGTCTTGTTTGTCACTTACACATTAGAGTAATAGGTACATTAGAAATGCTCTTGATAGGAATTAATACCTTCTGCTCCTTTGGCGTGCATTTGTTATAGCTATTTACTGTGTTTTTATATACAGAATTTATTTGATTTAATTTGCACTCCAGAATTTCTCTCTGTTCCCCTCTCTGGCTCATTTTTCAAGCCATCAGCCTAGATGGTAGCATGGCACCTTAACACAGCAGGATAAAACCCCTGTAGCCTAAATATATCTCTCTAAATCTTCCATGATTATTTCTCTTTTTCATATCATATAAAAATTCTGCCAGACATATATGATGCAAGAACTGTACAACAAAAATGACAGACCAGTACATACATTTCAAAGGCTCTGTTTAGAAAAGAGTCACATTATGTTACAAACAGGTCTTTATCTTATTATGTTTGATGTCAGCAAGTGAGCTTTAAGAAACCTGACACTGTTTGAACCTCTTTTTTAATTTATTTTATTGTATACGTTGATTTGATGGTTTTTGAACTCTGGATCAATTTGGTGACATTGTGGCTGATCCATTTTATCCTTGCTTTGCTGGGCCACTGTTTCGTTCTGAGGCTCCAGTCTCCCATTTTCCTCGAAAGGCTCATTAGGCCTGATCTCTTTTAGCCTTTTTGCTTTTTTTCCTTTCTTCCTCACACTGGACTCTGGTTTGCTTTATTCCTTAGGTCCCCCTATAGGTTAAGCCTAAGCTCTTATCCCCTATTCTCTTTAACTCACAGCCAGCATTTGATTCTGATTTTTTAACCCTCTCCATGAATTACCCAGCCTGGGCACAGCCCCATCATGTTGGAGGCTCTGTCTGTGTGAGTCACAGCTTAATTTACACAATGAAGGGTAATGATTTTACCCAGAGATGCTTGACATAGAAACAAAATTGAGCAACTTCCAGAGAGGCTGTTGAACAAAAAATAATCTTCTGGGTTGATTCAGGCTTCTATACAGTGAATAAAATGCCTACGGTCAAAAGTTTAAGTAGTTAAGTATTTTAAAGAATTATGTGCAGAAAGACTACAAATAAATCACTCTTGCACGAATCTGGGGACACAGACTTGGCTATTTGTTCTAGCACATTGTCTTGTTTTCTAACTACATCTCACGTAGAGAAGATGAAGTTCCTGCATTATTTGTGCTGTACTGATGAATACATAGGCATTAAGGCCATACTTTCAAGAGCACACAGATGAAATACAAACAATCATGTGCTGTTCCTCAAGCACTGGTAAAAAGATGCAGTGAAATGAATCAATTTACCTGATTTTGTAGAAAAACAAAACATTTTAAGCTTTGTTACCGCTTTAATGTGAGGTAAAATACAAATTTAAATTTCTGTCTGCTTTATATTTGGTAAGGTCTCTCTGCTGAATCTACTTTGCTCTTTGGCCACATTTCAATCACCTCCATCTTCTCATCCACTGTCTTAAAAAGGTGAAAGTACCTATACTTTATTCCCAGGTATATGACTTGCTGAATTTAGTAGAATTCAATGTAGAGCAAAGTAAAATGCAAAATATTTGGTGATAACTCTGCCTCATGAGGGAGAAACTTATTAACATGGTCTCTTGGCACTTCACTAAGAAACTTGTTGCATCTTGTTAAATTCCACATACAAAAGAAATAGCCAGTGATTTAGAAGATAATGAAATTATCAGTAATTTGAAAGACATGTTCATTTTTAAGTAAGTTAGGAAGTTAATCATGTCTGAGTTTGTTAAGATTTGCCCGTGTGGTTTTTGGGGTTTCAGTTTGGTTTTTTTCCCTTAAAAAACCAGTTTCCTGTGGGAGATCAAATTATCCCCTTCATACATACCTATGAAAAAATCTTAAATTCCCTGTGATCATATAGAGTAATATGATTAATAGATTTAATTAACAAAACAATGAGACAACAGAAATGTTCAGCAAAAAAATCTGGGAATAGTTTACAAATAAAAATCTGATGTTGCCATATATTCATGTGAAGAATGTTTACAAAAAGCTTCATCTGCAGGACATGCAAATGATCTCTGAAGATGCCTTTAAAAATCTAGTATTTCACTGACTTTTATAGTACACTTCCAACCAGTGTCCAGTGTTGCAAAGCAATAGTTCATGAAGTTAAATGTAGGCTTGCAGGTTTCTATGATCTGTTATCTTTACAGAACACAGCCCTTACAGTAGAGAATCACAACATAAAACTCCTGGTCATGTAGCTTAGAGCGTGCAAAAACTCACTTTGGCTTCTCTTAGATTCTGGTAGGAGTACAACAATAACCCTTAGAAATACATTTTTCAAAAGAGATACAAGATTTGTGATAGAAGTTCCAGACCAAAAGAGAAGAAATAATTTTTATTTTTAATATGGATCAATTAGTGAGGATCCCAAATTAGGAGAATTTTCAGTCTAATATATGTAACTAATTCCTTTGAAGGTTTGCCTGCTTTTCATTCTCTGGGCAATCACATGTGTATGTATATACATACACACAGAAGAATTTGCCAAAAGCATCATGCAGGGGAAAACTTCACAAACATCTTCAAAAGAACTTACATTTGAGACATTTATTTATGAAGGTTTCTATTGCTCAACACAGCAGATACCAGAGATGGGAAGTCTCTCCCTCGGAGAGCAGAAAATGACGAATGAGCCACCTTCAAAGTTCAAGTTTATGAAGCGTAGTTACTCTTATTTAATGAGTTGTTTTTATTATTATTATTATTCCCTAGAAACAGTGTTTTCTTTTTCTGCTATTGCAATTTTTCTGTCACTTCAACAGGAAATTATTAATTTCACCCCTTTTCATGAGGTAATTCTGAAGAATTTCAATTGAACTAAATAATCCCTCTTTACCCATATTTTTATATTGCTCTTTATTTTAATTGAAATTCCTTATTTCATGGCAAGCTTCTAACACAGGAAAGAATTTACAAAGGAAGTGACGATACATCTATGAATATAATTGCTTTTCTTTGAAAGTCTGCAAAGGAGGAGGAACTCCAGTGCTACGAAACACAAGACGTAATTTTGGGAAAAAATATCACTGTTGTGGCTCTCCATAGACTGTGTGATACTCACTGTCTTAATAAAATATATCTTTTACCTTTTAAAGCTATGTCAGAGACACCTTGTACACCTTGATCTCCCAAAATCTGTAGATGAGACCTTTTTTCTCACAGAAATGATTGGAAAGATCTGATTAACTTTAGCAGGGAGATGATTCTCCCCACTGCAGAATAAATAGCTGCTAGTGGGCCCTTTGTGGGGTCCCAGGCTGCCTGCTACCTGCACAGCAGCATTCCCAGCCCCACAGCCCTGAAGGACAAAGTGCTGGGAAGGCCAGGCAGGTTGAGGCTGGGAGAAAGAGGGGAGGAGAACAGAAGGACAAAGAATAGATATAGGAGGAATTCAGGTGTTTTGTACTTCTCTTAAATTCAAATTGACTGTCTATATGATGGGGACAGTAGCCTCAACTTAAGTCATTAATTCATGTTTATGAAGCTATGATCTTCAGATGAAAGGCTTTTCAAAATGACAAGGGATTTGTATAACTCACCGAGTGATAGAAGCTTGCATTTCTGTAATACCAACTCTAAAACCAGAGGTCAGAAGTTTATCCTAGAATAACTTCATTTCCCATTCACAACTAAACAGGAAAATGTATTTTGGCAGGAGCATGTCCCTTCTCCAAAGTCCCATTCTCAGGCTGCTCTCACCATCACCCCTCTGCCCACACACTCAGCATCACCACAGAGCTACCCTGAGTGACAGCAGAGAGACTGCAAGGAAAATCAGGCCTTATTGTCCATCTAAAACATTTTTTACAGTTTTGTTTAGTGGTATCAGTCTTTATCTGGCGCACAGTGCAAACCATAGAATGCATCGATCAGAGCAGCTTCTCCCTGCACAAAACAATCTATTTTCAGCTGTTGCTTTGTGGCTCAGGACTAAGCTCCAGGTACTTTAAATCTCTTTTATTGAGTAAGCCTGTGTTGCTATGATTTAGCCAGGGTGTATTATTGCATGTGAATGATAAACTGTAGTTCATGACCTGAGTCTAATGGTTACTTTATCAGTTGCAGTGGACAATTAAGTGACTGAGTAGCACAACTGACGGTGAAGAACAGATTTTGCCTCCGAGCTGCTTTCAGGAGTTAGATTTCGCTGTATCATGTTCAGAAAGGTCAGAGCTCTGGCCAGATGACCAGTATAGCAGTGCAGATGGCACTGTATGTCACCTGGCCACTCTGGGCCTCTGCAACCTGCTGCACAGGGCTGGGGTCCAGGGAAAGGTTATGGCCATATGCAACTGCAGCACATTAGCAGCTCATGAGGAAAATGGCCTTTTTTGCAAAGGAGATAAAAAATTCAGTTCAGCAGCTATGTCCACAACATCACAGCAGATTGTGACCATTTCAGCTGCTATAGAAGCAAAAACAGAATCTTTGAATCCTTAATTGCAATCACCTAGCAAAATGTGACAGAAATACTAATAAAAATATTCACATAACAAATAACAATGCTCTCTTTCACTGTGATACCATTGACCTCCTTTTTCCATCATTTAAGCACTCAAAATATTAAGGCTCAAATTTAAATGACCAAACTAAGAAAATATGTTTGTACTACAAGACCCCGGTTAATACACAAGGTACCAGATTTTCATGTCCAAAAGAAGTCACAGAAAAGCCTTGGCCTTAAGCCTCAGTGCTCTTTTTCCTTAGGAATTACCCAACCTGTATTCATGTCTCAGTTTTGGTGTAAGTTTTGCGAATTAAAGACGGTGTGTGGACAGCAGAACAAAAGGAAGTCTGTTATGACTGTCTTGGCTTCCAAGAAAGTTTGGTGCAGTATAGCCTATTCCATTCTGAAAAGGGATTCAGGCATTCTCTGAGCAAATGGAAAAGTTACTCTTGGTTGTAATGGTTTCTAGAAAGAACCTGAAGAGGAGACAAGACCATCTTTTGGAAATTTTCTATACCATAAAACTTAAACTGTTCATTATCTTATTAAAGAAGGTTTAGATCTCATGGTGTTTGCATGGAAAAAACAATCTGAATTAAAAAGAAATCAAAATAATAAAGGACTGTTTCAGCTAAAATAGGTGATTCAGAAGCATGCTTTTGATGCAGCAGAAGTGTGGAACCAATAGCATTTAACTGATGATAGTCAGACTAGACAACCAAAAAACCAATTCTTTGTGTTGAACAAAGATGTAGAATTATTATCTCTAACAGCAAAATAAAAGTCTCTAAAATACAACTCGGATTGGCTAGCAGCATCAGTGTGGACCTGTTTGGAACAGCCTGGGCTTTAATTGTTGCTGTTCAATCTTTCATATGTGTTTAAAAAACAAATGGGGGGAAAAAAAGAAAAAGAGAAAGAAAAACATTCTCAAAGTTTCAGCTTGATATCTTCTTATTTATGCTGAAATACTTTTGGGGAACTAAGTAAAAAAATTAATTCCCTTAAAATGCATTTTTTCCAAGATGAAAGAGACTAGTTACCAAAGCTACACCAATCTCCTCTAATGAACAGCTAATTTTTTTTAGCATTTTAGACTGGAGGTCAAAGGAACAATGCAAATTATTAATACAGGATTCAATTCTGTGTTTCTCAAGCCAAGCAAAAAAACCTACTGAAATTCTCAACTGTTTTGGTCTATAAAAGCAAGGCCAGAAACTACCCAAATTAGTCTAAAAAATTATAATTTCTATTAATAAATTTTAGGTTCTTCTGATACTATCAATATCCTACTACTAGATGCCTACTTCTGGCTCCCTCATTCATGATGAGGATCAGTTTGGTCAAGGGTGAAATCTTGTTTTCAGCAAGACAGTTTGCTCTGGAAGACATGCTAGTTATCACGACTGTCAGTTAGAAAAACTACTTTCACATTTTACAGCAAGTTGTAGTTTTTCTCAGATAAATGCATGGAGTATGGTGACATCTATAGGAGGTTCCAAGTCTCTACATTTAAGCTACCTTTCCCAGCTAACCTCTGTGTGTGTGTGTGTATTATGTATATACACACCTCATTGTGATAATTGGTATGAAATATCAGAAAGTAAATTAATTATCAAGATTTTTCTTAGTTGCTGTCTCTCCAGAGAGTTAAGGAGAAATAAAATGCATTCTGTAAAATAAATGCTCTTAAATGCAGCTGCAAAAGCTGAAAGGAACAATTGCTATGGTAACCATGTTATGGCATTAAAAAAATCATGGAAAGTAGGCAGAGAGTGAAAACAAGAGCATGGGACCAAATTTGCAATAGTAAATGAATTTTGAAATCATCACTGAAACTTCTGTATCAAACATTGTTTACTCCAGTAAATAAGGAAGTCATAAACATAAAACAAAGCACAGCAAATTATGACAGAATCTCAGGCAGAGACAACACATTGCTCCTTCCTCTGTGCGCAGTGCACGATCCAATAATGTCCCACTGCAGCAAACAAAGCATCGAAAGCCAAAGGAGAGAATGTCCCAAATGTTCTCCTTCCCAGAAAGTCTTGTTGGAAACATGAGAAGCAGTGTGACCCTCAAACCTCATGGATCAGGATAAGTAACTGGGAGACCCTGGCTCATGCAATTGTACAATAATTCTCCTCCAAACCCCGGGTAAATGGCCTTGAGGGCTTCCTTAAGCTAACAGGACTCTTGCACTTGGTGATGGCTTCAAGGATACTACTTTCAATGGTCAAACTTATTTCTGTATTTTCACTTGTGTAATTGAATACAGGAAATAACTGCAGATCCTTTTTAATTTCAGGAGAAAAATAAAGATACTTCTAGCCTGCTTAAATAGGAAAATAATTTTTATCCCTGAGAAATACTTTTGTTTCTGGTTATATTTCCTCTTTTGTTAATGTCTTTCAATTTTTTTAAAATTTTGGTGGATTGGTTCCAAATAGCTCTAAATTAATGTAGAAATATCCCATACAAATTCTTGGTTCTGACAGCCAAAATTAATCTTGATATAAAAAGAAAACCATTGACAAAGTTTTTTAAGTTTTATGTAAAGACCTTTCATCATAGAAATAGAACAGTTTTCAGGTTGGTTTTTAAAAATTAACAGTGATAAAAAAAGCATAACCGAAATATGGTTTAGCACTGGCAAAAAAAAATCATCTAGGCAAAAAAATTCTCCTGGTCTGACAGTTACGTCCAACACTTCATCTCCAATGCCAGAGTGCAATTGGGATCACAGCTTATTCCTTTAAAAGTAGGAACCCCCACATCTGGTATTTGGCATCCATCTATCTCAAAGCAGGCTGCAGTAAGGGTACTTAATTTTGGTCTCACTACCACAAACATGAATAATTTTTTTTAGTTCTTCCTACTCAAATGAAGCCCTAGTCATATTTCCACCAATTTTCTACACTCCTTTTCATTTTGGAGCTTCCCAAATTTCTACTCAAATGATTGCTCTAAGCCCCAGATTGATCCTCCATTGTCTGATACATAAAACAGCAAAGACATCCTTTAGACCTCTGCAAAACAGCATGTCCACTGCAACTCCCCTCCAAACACACCTCATATTTGAGGTACATCACCATCACCTTCCACCTTCAGATGTCAGTGCTAAATAGAACAGGGGTGCATGAGGCAACAGAGGAGGAAGATAACAAACATAATTATTGTTCAAAAAAAAAAGAAAAAAAAGAAAATGGTTCAAATATCTATAAGCAAGAGATTGATGTGAAAGACTGAGGCATAATGAGAATCTCAGAGATATTTCCTTTTGTTGAAGGCACTTGCTCCTTCACTGGACTAGCAGATTTTGCAAAACCAAAATTTTAGTAGGCTTTGTTCTTTTAATACTGATTAATAAAGAATAAAACCTGTAATCCTCACCTCAGAGAAATCTTATGTTTATTCAGGCTTGGAATTATAACATTCTGACATTTCCCCCCTTCAACACAAAAAAAAAAAAAAAAAAAAAAAATCATTTCAGTTAATTTGAAAACTTTTTTACTTTTAATTTATTTTTTTCAAAAATCCAACCCAACACTTGAGGTATCAACGTTTCCTTGGCTGACAGCTAAATAGGAAAAAAAAAGACACTATGAGAATTGGAATTCCCAGCAGTGACTGAGTGGATTCTGAGTGTCTGCTGCTTACTTCCTATCAAAGGTTCCAAGTAAGCTGACACAAGTTTGATTTAATCAAGTCAGTGTGCTCTGACAGAAGACTTTCCTGTGATACACCTTGACACGCCAGGGAAATGCTGTCTCACTGAAATTACTGTCACATGGGTCCTCAGCTGTTGGAGAAGCTCAATCAAAATGTTATAATCACTGCATCAACCCTGTTTCTATCCTTGCAAAATACACTCAGCAAATACTCACTGAAGGAAACACCAACAGGATGGGCTGTCAGCACTTGGAGGATATAACTAGAATGAAAGATCATGTTGATGAATTGAATAAATTATTTGAAATGCATAAGATACTTTAGTAAAGATTGATGCAAAATGCTGCACTGAAGAAAAATAAATTCAATGAATGCAACAGATCACAAAATTAATAGAAACCCAGAAAGAAAATGTAATTTGGAGAAGGATTAATCAGACTGCTAGAAACAAGACAGAGTGGGTGATTATTCAAATCTATTCAGCACTGGGAGGTCACAGCTGGAATCCTGTGTCCAGTTTTGGACACTACACTAGAAAGAAAATGTTAAGGAGCATAGAGATCATCCACAAGGAAATTGTAACAATAGGTTGCTGAGAGGAATAGCTGTAAGGATTGGCTTTGATAACTCAAGGTGTGATAGAAGGGCTAGTAACAGCCATCTCCAGGTAAACAAAGTAGTGTTGAAAATGATGGCTTAATAAGATTAATTTGCAGATATATTAGTTAGTGTGTAACATTAAATTATACTTACACAGAGATGAGAAAACTGATTTTAACATCCTTGTGATGGAAGCTATACAAGAATGATATAAAATTATCTGTGAGCAATGACCCTCAAGTATCCTAGTTCATCTCAAGAAGTCTCTTAGATTAGCTAAAGTCTCCTGTTTACTCTCAACAAAATTTCTTTGATTTCTGTAAATATTTTCAGCATGCTACACTGCTACTGGTTATTGCATGTCATATTGCATGAAATGAATTGCATTTGTGTAGCAAAAGAAGCAGTAATCTCTGCATAACTACATCTCACTGAGCAGCTAGACTTGTTCAACAAAAAAGCTCCATCATTAACTCTCCTGACTGCAATAAGCCTCAAGTTTGTTAAATGAGCAAGAGCTGAAGGTTTTGGCCATAAGTCTATACCAGGTTGATTTTACTTTCCTTTAGAATGTGTACTCAAGCAATGCTAAATCCATTAGAGACAAGAAATTAATTGATAATAGACAAGAACATTTCTGCTCCGAAGATCTCATCTTAGTATTTGTGAAAATGCACTGTTAGGTTACATAGACTGCTGTTCTTTTAGCATTGTCTAAATGGTAAGCAAAAAAATGTATTGGAGATAATTTGCCCTCTTTCAGCCTTCATCCATCTTTTCAAACTCTGGAACTGTTCATAAAACTAATATACCCAGCCTATCACAAAAATGGGGCATTTCAGTTTCTGCTTTATCCCAGGGAAGCCAAAGGAAGCAGGTGGGACTGGAGCAATCGTACCAAGTACATGGAGATGTTTGATATTCAAATATGTTCCCACTCCTCAGACATCCTATTTTCTTTTTTCAATTGTGCACCTACGCCTTTTTGTCTGAGAAATTATTTTCCACCCCATATCTTTGCTCTGTTGAAGTTCTTGGATGACTTTATATAAACTTTATTTAAAAGGAAGAAGACACTGCATCTTGATACACAGATGAAACAGTCACTGCAAGAAAGATATAAAGGTATATAATTTTGTGCTACAAAACAAAAGAAAATTACACCTTGTGCAACAGTTTTAAGGCTCTTGTTATTAAAAGGAAATGCAACTAAGTACCATGTGAGTGGTAGTTGCCATGGTAACTTCTTAAGTAGAAAAAAACAAAATGAAATACACTTTGTTGGTATGTAAGTCAAGGATGCTTCAGGGCAGCCTAAAGAACATCTATGGGCCATAAAAAAAGTATTTAAAAAACAAAAAAGAAGTGAAATATGATGATATCAGGACATGTACATTTTGGATTTACACTTTAAAATAAGAGAAGGGGGTATAGGATAGAGCAGCTGCCTGGGCCACTGTGGGTTTCAATTATTACAGAAGAAATCTGGATTTAAGTCTCTTTAGAAGAGTTTGAGAAAGAAAAATCTGCAATATCTTGTTCTTCTGTGAAGTTAAACTGGCTTTAGGGTAGCAGTAAAGTGAAATTGACTGTCTCGTTGTAAGGCGTTATTAAAGCACTTCACATCCAATCTCCATCTCTTAGGTCCCACACCCCAAAACCCTTGCTGACAAATTTGGCAAGAAAGAACTCTCCACTGCTGCAAAGAAAAGTCCTCACAGAAATTTTATCATTGCCTATCATACCTGCAGAAGATACATATGTATTATTAAAGTAACCAGCCACTGGATGTCATTGTTATTCCACAGAAAGATAACGAAGAAAAATCTCTTTCACTGCAAAACTTTTCAAGACACTAAAAATGATAAATAACATACAACCTAGCTTCAAGCATGTACTGTTCAAGCTAGTCTAAGCATCCTGCTTCCCAAACAGTTTAACTATTTTTAAATGGATGAATAAGCCATGTGTCCTGTACATGGGATTTAAAATAACCATCACATGAAAGTCAGTCAGTGGGTCTTGTATATTATCTGCATGTCAAAGCATTTCACTTAATTTCATAAAGCATTTTACTTTGATTTGGATTTGAAGGTTTTGGAAGAGACTATACTTGCTGCAGAGAATTTCTGCCCCACTTTGGGATGCAGGAAAGGACAATTTTTGCCCATGCTTATATATGTTGGCTTGCTAAGTCTGCTACATCTCCATCTCTACACCCAAGACTGAGAATGCATATTTCTCAGAAATTCCCGTTTTCAGAAAGGATTCTCAGCACATTAGTTGGAATTACTCATTATTTTAGCTCATGTGTCCCTTCTTTCAGAGTGTGAACAAAACCAGCAGCCCTATATCTGCATGTCTCTGTGCTGACCTGGATTTGTATCCCTCTCATACACTGCCAGCATTTGGCAGCAAATGGCTTTTAGTACAATAAGAAAGGTTGAAAACTCCTTGTCCTGATGAATTGGGACCCTGCTAACTTAATTTCTGCACCATTCTCCATCACTGAACAGGCACATGTAACTACTTAAAGGATTCCTGTCAGACTGGCTTCCTATTAGACCTGGACCTATTTGCATCCTGTATCTCATTGCCTAGCCTGATTCTGTCATGTGTCCAGCACTTAAACTGGTCTCTGTGTCATGCTATATTGCTTAGAGTTGCAGGTGTGCTCAAATAATTTACAGATGAACTGAAATGAGAAGGGAATTAAGTCTGTGTGAGTGAACCCTTACTCCTCTTTTCGAGTTTTCTATGGGATCCTTGGGTTCAACTCATGACTCTGTTACTCATTGCACTTAGAATATGCCATTAAGGATTTACTTCCTGATCCTTTTCTGTACCAGTAATGTTGCCCTGAGATGTATCAGAGGGGATGTAAGGAATCTCTAGGTCAAAAGCCAGGTACCCTCTTCAGCTGCTTGTCTAATAACTAAGCAATTGCTGACAGATCTCTGCAACTGGTGGTGTAAATTCCCACAGAAGCTACACAGAGAGTAGTCCCTTAACCTTTGGCTTTTTTTCCTTGCTCTTCCTAGTACTCAGAAAGGTAACTTAAAGACAGATGTGAAAGCTAGGAAGTTTTTCAATTTCCTCTTTTAGAAAGAAGTGTTTTGCACTGTGGGCAGTCAGATCCTTTCTGTCTTTCTCACAGCCACAGGCAATACCGCAAGAATCTCGCTGGGTGGTTAAGTAACTTGGTTTACTAGGGCTTGTGTCTCAGCTAGATCTAACAGACATATGCTCAGTGAAACCCACTCAAATTCTCCTGCAATAAAAGTAGGCTTGGTTAGGAGAAAATGAGTCTGAAGTCTAGGATGCATTTGGAAGTTGGCAGGAAAGCGTTGATTTCTGTAAGCTAGTACTCGGCTTCATGAATAAAAATAGGAGATAAAGAGAGATTTCAAGCCTGACAGATAAAAGGTTAAAGGACTAGTTTCTCAGAAATTAGCAGGAAAAATATATACAAGAAAAATAAGAACACACATTATGTTCTTATACCCACATAGATGAACCATAGCTGACCCAATGCTAGTAATTAAACCAAATTTGAGGGATTTGAATAATCTAAAATCACACCCAAAAAAATTAGTAAATCGTGAGTTCCTTTCTAGTGACTTAGGTTTGGAGCCAAGGAAAGTGTGGCACGTTTGCTGCCCAGTAGAAATCAATAAAAATTTACCCTCATGTCACCTCTCATGTAAATCAGTGGCATTTACCGTTGCACTTATGCATTAGCTTTTCTTTGGTGTGTGCATATTGGAACTTCTTTTTCCACTATTCTTACTTTTTGCCACTACAGAGCTGACCTGCAATCTGGAGTATGTGAAAAAAAGGTTTCGTGTTCCCGGATATGTATCCAGTGGAAAAAGGCTGTCTACCTGAAAAACAAATAAATTGCTTGATATAACCTAGGTAATTGGCACCGAAAGGAGCTGTCTTTAGCTTCTCTTTCAATTAATTGGAACAGCACCTCAGGGAATTTCTAGTACCATTGGAGAAAACAAATAAACAAACAAAAATCCTTGAGCACTGAAAGTCTTAAAAAATGAGCAGTAAGATGTTATTATAGGAGCTACTTCCAGAAAGAGAACAAGGATCTGCTTGGATGGCTTTTAAGGCCTTTAGGTTTAGCAGCATTTTCTTCCTCTGAATAAAATGACCTCAAAGAAATGAAAGCTTGAATTTATGATATCTCAAAAATGTATAAAATAGCTCCCCCCTAAAAATACATGGGTCATCAAATTAAACTACGCAGTGCACACTGAGGCTTTGAGACGAGAGTCAGATTTGCCATTTAGAGGTAACAGGCCTCTCCTGACACATGTCATGACACATGTCATGAAATCTGGGTACTCTACCACATCATCATCTAGTGTTTTATCCATCAGTTTAGGATATCCTGCCCATTAAATCAAGTCATTGTTACTGCAGGCCACCATACCAGTAATGACCTTTGGAAGGTTACAGATCTTCATTTAAAAATCATTTGCTGTTTTTTTTCCCCACTATGGATGATGAATAGCTACCTACTGCATTTTGGCTTTATATCCTCTTCCAGTGAGTTTAATCTTCTACTTTCTAGGTTGCATGTATGTTCTATATCCATCCTTACTCCCTGGAATGTGTACAGAGAGACGCAATTTACCCAAGTTGTAAAGTGACTAAAATTCTGATGTCAAATACTACAGCTTAGCAGGAGCAATTGCTCCAGTTGTGAGATGAAGTGGTCATAAATAAGTGATAAATATCTATATGACTGAATAAATACAACCATTTATGCTGGATGTTCTCAACCCAGTCTTAAACTGAAGGGCCAGTTTCCAGTTTTGATAATAACTTCTCTGTGCTATTTTGGACAATTTTCACACTGAGAACTGCAAAGCAGAAAGTTAGACCCAAGCCCATTAGCCTCAAAAACAAAAGACTTTCTAATTTGCTTCCCGCTCTAGAAGATACTCATATACTTTGTATTTAAAAAATGAAAACTGAAATCTCCGGTGAAAAAACCCCATGAAGTTAGGTGGTTTTTTTTTTTTTTTTTTTTTTTTTTTAATTTGGTTCTTAGATTTTGTTTGTTTGTTTCATTTTCTTTTTATTTGACTTCTAGCTGGTCAGATAGAAATAATTGGAATTTGGCATATTTCAGCGAGGAGAGAGGCAGTCCCTCTTGGAACTTGCTGCTAGATTTAGCACTATTTCCTTTAACAATGCAGTGTCTTTAGGCTGATTACGTAGGTAAAAATTAGATAAGGCTCCTTTGAAATCGGGCTGTGGAACTCTAGAAAGACAGTTCCATATAAAGACCCTAAAATAGCACATACTGAAGTGCCATAATTCTTTAGCACTCTCTCCCTGCCATTCACACACATACACACATGAAGTTTGACATTGGCAATGGTTGGTGGTTTGTATGTGGTGTCTTCACACTTGGCTGCAGGAGAACCTACTACTTGATTTGCACTAGAAATTGTAAAATTGGATGTTACCTTTTTTCCAAGGAATATCTGTGATTTATGAACAGAAATGGTCAATAGACTCATAGCATTCTATCTCAGAGATAAAACTGGAAATGTCAGCTCTTTGACTATTATATTAGTATTTTACCCTGAGAAAGGCAATTGTATATTACTAATACTTAACTGGTCTAATTAGTTTAAATGTAATAGATTTAATCTTTCAGCGAGTGTGGTTAGGGTTACCCAGAGTCACTCCTTGCCTTCAAATCGCTTGGTACTTTCACCTTCTGATATTTTATGTCATTCTTAAGCCTAGAAATTTTGCAGGTTTTCTAGGAGTCTAAACCACACTGTAAATTAGACTCATTACTACGTGTAGCAGGCCTGGGGCTGAGGAGGCGGGTACGAGCCCGGGGCTCAGGCTCCGCAGGCCGCGGGATGGCAGCAGAAGCCCTTTGTCTGCGCGGGGCCGCTCCGCCGCCCGCCCGGCGCAGCGCGCCTTCTTCTGCTTAGGTTTGGGTTTCTAGCTAATTCATTTTGTGATGGCATTTTCTCGTGTTGGTTAAAAACATTAGCTTGTAAGAGGGGAAAAAAAATTCAGTTGTCGCCCAGATACCCTTGTATTCTACGTACTTTTGTCACCAGAGTGAGTGCTTTTGAATTCATAAATATTTTGAGAGTTATGAAGCCTTTAAAAGAGAAACAGATTCCCACTACTTATACTGAATACCACTGCACTGAAAAAATTACTCTACATTTACCCTGGTGTTTAATTCTGTAACTGTTTCAGGATACACCTCCTCCATAATGAAAATGTCAAGTTCCCTAAAATAAACTGTCTTTAAAGTGTCTGCTTTCTCCACTATGTATTTCTGCATTTGATCAACCCGATTTACAAAATAGATGCACTTAAACCACACCAATTTTCCTATGGCATATCTGGGGGGGATAGAGGGTAGCAACAACAACAACGACAAAAAAAACTCAACAAAACAAACAATAAACCCCCCATAAACCCTACCATAGTCAATAAATCACTAGAATTGCAGGAACTTATAATAACAAAATAAAGCACAAATCTGTGGAAAAAAATATTACCTGAATATATTTAATTTTAAATAAACCAAAATTCTTTTGAAACTATTATTTTCTGTCATTAGGAAGAAGGATATACCTACACTGAGAAATGGACCTTTAAAAGTCCCTTCCCAAATTATTCTATGACTCTATGCCTGTGTGCTAAGGATAACACAAGCTCCCTTTGAACACATTAGTTTGTAAGAAGCAGAGCACCACCACTGTGCTATCAAGCATGAGTCTCCAAAGCCATTATCTCTGCTAGCACAGCCTTTAGGCTTGTGGCTTCAGAGTTAGCTTGTTTGAAACAGGCACTACATCCTGGGAGTCTCTGTAGTAGATACACTGGAAGAGTTGGTGCAAATGGTTTCTAGAGAAACTGGTGACTTTAACCACTCATATAACTGATGGAACTAATTATTCTTGAGAATTGGTAAGTTTGAACAAAGCTGTATTCTCCAAAGCTCAGAGCAGTGGCAGAGACAGCTTGAGACCTGCAGCACTCTCCAGGCTGCAGCAGGGCTCAGAGCTCCAGAGAACACTGTGTGAACACACCTGCATCTGTCTGGAGAGGAACCATTCTTGCAAACAGCTGATCAAGGGTGACCCAAGTGGGGCTGTGCAGTCCACATGAAGGAAACCCTGCACCTTGGCAGGGTTAATCCATTCTGCAGCATCAAGCCTGGAAACTTTGCCCATTGATCATGTAGAACTGACTCCATGTGAACATGGGTTGATACTCTGATTATTTTGAAAAATTTTCCCTTCCCTTCTCTATTTAATCTGGAGAGATGTAAATACTAAAGTACATCCATAAACGCTTGCCAAGAAAATATTTCTCTTTCTGTCTTCTTCATATGTAGTTATGAAAGAAATAACTTAACTACTTTACAAATTTTGATTCTACTACAGACTCTACCTATTAGGTATTGAGAGAATGAACTGATTAGAAGACATCCTTTCAAGTGGCTAAGACAAGAGATTTTTTTCCTACACAAATTAAGTCTCAACAGGAGCAGGAATCAGGGATTCAGAAGGTGAGAAGAATCACTTCTCTTATTCCTTATTCCTATTCCCTTCAAAATGGGCAAATTCAGGATTGGGGGCAAATAGAAATGCCACAGGACATTTCCACATAAAGTCTTCTAATAACAAAGCATACCTAAGAAACAATTGCTCTTGTGCTACCTCTTATCATCCCACTATTAAAGGAAACTCTTCCCATGAGTTTGCCCTTAAACCATTCCTCTCTTAGTTGTTAAAATTTATTGCTGCAGCTTGGAATTGGAAAACCATTAGAAACCTCTTGTTTTCATGTTATTCTGAAAGTATTTTGCACAAGTAGCATATCAAACTGATACTGCCACTCTCCTCAGACTAAGTTTTCCCAGTAAAAGAAATATACTAAAGCAAATTTAAAAGTCAGTGGTTCTGAAGATATCTAGCATCATGTTTACGCCTCTTCTACCATTATTCATCAGTATAAAAGGTAACACCTATCTATTCCCAGTCACTGGAGAAGAAAGTGATATTGCTAGAATAGGGAAATAAAAATTGTTGTCTTCCTGGTTTTGAGCTTTAGAATACTTATCAGAGCCAACTGGCCAACTTCATTCTCTGGCTTATTGTCCAGAAAAAGGTTGTCAAGATAATGTTATATATAGATGTACAAGCACCTTTTTTTTTTTTTTTTTTTATTGCCTTATTTCAGCCAATATATATGATGAGTCCATGGCCTGGAAACACTCACTTTCACCCTTAAATCTTATCACTCTTTCAAGTACCTGGTATTTAAGAAAATGTGTCTTCCTTCTCATGACCTCCACTGATTCCACCACAGCTCTGGTTCAGCTGACTTGCACTTAGTATCCTGCTCCATTTGCAGAATTTATACTTTCTGCTTGGCCTCATTAATTTATTTACTTTTGCATTTTCTTTCATCATCTGGAAGTAGCTTTAAGTTCTGAGTTTTGCAGTCTGGATTTCAGATTTTTTTTACCCATTTCCCTTGTATGTTTTTTCCCAAATATCTATCATTGCCTGCCTTAGGTCCTGAGTAAAACTGTAGTGGCATCTTTTATCTTTCAGTTACAAATGACTTTGATTAACTGCTTACTTGAAAACTACACACAGCATGAACACACACACAAAAAAACAAAGCAATCATAGAAAAGTCCCAGAGGAAATACATATCGCAAGTCACAGAATTGTACCTTAAAAACAAGTATTAGTAAAGAAGTTAAGGTTAAATTAAACCTTGTTTCAAACCAGCATCTTTTCTTTGTGCAGCACTGAATGTAAAACCAGCTTGGAGCTCCTTCTTCCTGTAAAGAGCCAAATTCAAAACCAAGATGATGTTTGATGTTTTTCCTTTTTTTTTCTTTTTACACTTTGATCTTGCTCTTCATTTCCTAGTTTTGACTAAAATCAAGGAACACTGAGCCACAAAAATGCATGTCCTACCAGTATTAGGTAGTTGTGTTTTGGTTTTCTTTTTGTGAAAAGTCTCCTTTATAAATCCTTGAGAATGCAAGGACTAAGGATCTATGCCATCTATTCAAAACACCTGATAAATAAAATATTAATATGAAGACTCCTCCTCCTTGAGAGAACCCAGAAAATACAGGCTTTCTGTATCATTTTATGCTCTTTGCTTCAGTTTCAGCTCTACCAGTGAAACATACATTATTTCCTCTCATTTTTGAGTGTAACTTCTGCCTTCAATGAACTAAAGACTTGCTGACATTTGCTGTCACGAGTAAAGTGCCAAGTACACTGATGACCTCAGCTGTGGCCTGCAATTGAAATAATAATAGTAGCTATGGCAGTGTTAGCATGTGACCAAAAACAAAGACATCCCACAAAACACACAAGCCAAATTGGAGGAACATACCAAAGAACACTAAATGCTAACTCAGAAAGAGACAATTCATTATTCACTTTGTCATTCAAATATTTCAAAAAATTAATGACATTTGCCAGATGTATGCCTAGCATTTCCCTAAGATAGCAAGCTTATGTACAGTAGGAATTCAAATGACTCATATGCTATGATGTGACTGCTCAACATGGCTTATTAAATCAGCTCTCTGAAGTGTCCAGTACAATGACTATCAAATATCAAAGCATAGGAAATAGGGTCCTATTTTTTCATTGGTGTGTGCACAAGCAGAAAGCAAATTAATTGGAATTCATGTAACTCACCTAAGACATTTCTTACAGAATCTCTGCTTAGAATACCATTAAGTGCAGCACTTAGTTCAGTAATACTTCATTGCTATGACAAAACACAGAGCTGTTACCACAGTGAAGTAAAGATACAGAACCTTCAAAAATAAAACTGAAAAAGCAGCTCTTGGGATAGAGCCCTTTAATGCCTACATCAGGTTATTTAGCAGGCGGTCTGAAAAGATCCCGGTGATTTTGACAATGGAATCAGCAAGAGAGCCACTTACTGCCTCATAGACTTTGAAGTTCCTTTGGACTTTTAATTAAACAGGCAGAAGTAAGTGTTCTCATTCAATTTGCATCTATTCATTGAGGCATTTATGTCCTTTGTTACCTTAGTGCTCACAGAGACTGTAAACATTTGGAAATTTTGTTTTACTGTTAGGTTAGGGAACAATTATAACTCCATTTTATGGTTAAGAGTGACATTCAGACTGAATGGCTTCTCACAGGCATGTAACCAGTCCTCTCTAGTGCATATATTAGTTTTCAGTAGTTTTGAATACACAAAAAAAAAGACAAAGTATGGTAAACTGTAAGTCCTCCTAGGAACATCTAGAACAAGTAAGTGTAATGACCCAGATAGAGGATATAAAAAGAAATTTGGTCTTGTGCAAATTGCACCTTGGCATAACTATATCAGACCAAAACTTAAGCTGACAATTTTGAACAGCAGGTCGATATGGCACAATGCAGAAAACCATGAAAAAAACCTAAACAAAACAGTGGCAATACCAAACAACCTTTCCACATCTCTGTTAACGTGTACAGAAATAGAATAAAGTGAGAATGGCTCCACATTTAAGCTGAAGTCTGCTGTAACTGTTTTTGAAGTCAAAGCCCCAGATATCTTGATAAAGCCACTTTTGGGTCAAGTTATGTTCTTAATATAAATCATATAAATTGCCCTAAATAAAGACTTTCTCAGCCCTCGGTTACACAATTCTTGGATATCTTCCATTAGCCTTCTGATCTTGGTTCCTAGAATACCTTTTCTAGAATCAGACCGGACCCAGGGCACTGTCTATTTGGTCCTTCAAAGAACTAACACAAATCTCTTACAAAGAAATATACATAAAATCCAGGAGTGCTTCATTTCACAGAATCACTAGTTTGGAAGAGACCTTCAAGATCATGAAGTCCAACCCAGCCCTAACACCTCAATTAAACCATGGCACCAAGTGCCACATCTAATCTTTCTTTAAACACATCTAGGGATGGTGACTTCACCATCTCCCCAGGCAGACCATTCTAGTATTTTACCACTCTTTCTGTAAAAAACTTTTTCCTAATATCCAACCTATATTTCCTTTGGTGCAGCTTAAGACTGCGTCCTCTCTGTCAGTTGCTGCCTGGAGAAAGGGACCAATCCCCACCTGACTACAGCCACCTTTCAGGAGGTTATAGAGAGTGATAAAGTCACCTCTGAGGCTCCTTTTCTCCAGGCTAAATACCCCAGCTCCTCAGCCACTCCTCACAGGGTTTGTGTTCCAAGCCCCTCTCCAGCCTCGTCGCCTCCTCTGTCTCAAGGTCCTTCCCCAACTGAGGGGCCAGAACTGGGCACAGCACTCAAGGGTGGCCTCACCAGTGCCAGGTACAGGGGCAGGATGACCTCCCTGCTCCTGCTGGCCACACCATTCCTGATCAGGCCAGGATGCCCTTGGCCTTCTTGGCCATCAGGGCTCACTGCTGGCTCGTGTTCAGCTGCTGTTGACCAGCACCCCCAGGGCCCTTCCTGCCTGGGCACTGTCCAGCCACACCGTCCCAGCCTATAATGCTGCAGGGGATTATTGTGGCCAAAATGCAGGAGTCAGCACTTGGACTTATTAAACCTCATCTTACTGGACTCTGCCCATCCATTCAACTGTTCCAGGTCTCTCTGCAGAGCTCTCCTACCTTCCAACAGATTAACACATGATCCCAGCTAAATGTTGTCCACGAACTTACTGATGAAAGACTCAATCCCCTCATCCATGGCCCCAGCACAGACCCCAGAGGGACACCACTGGTGAGTGTCCCCATCTGGATGCAGACCATTCACCACCACTCTCTGGGCCGGCCATCCAGCCAGTTCCTAACCCAGCACAGAGCTCCTGTCCCAGCTGTGGGCTGCAGCTTTTCCAGGAGTGTGCTGTGGGAGACGGTGCCAAAGGCCTCGCTGAAGTCCAAATAAACAACACCCACAGCCTTTCCTGCATCCACCAGGCAGGTCACCTGGTCATAAAAGGAGATCAGGTTGGTCAAACACGACCTACCCCTCCTAAACCCCTGCTGGCTGGGACTGATACCCTGGCCATCCCAAGTGCTGCATATTTGCAAAGTGATTCACACACATGGGAACATATCTCAGTCAGAAGAAACTAAATTAGAAAATCCCTACATGTGCAAGCATATATTCAGTAAAATGAGATTTTTACTATGTTCATCCACATTAAGTAGAATCATGCTGCCTCAGTAGGTGGGAGTGAGACCACATCCCCCAGGAAACAGAGCCAGATAATTTTCTGAGACCAAATCTCAAGGAAACAACCTTGTGATAGTAGTTGGGTTGCTGAAGTGGCTGAACAGATCTTCCTCAATTATTTTAAGACTATTTTAGCTAATATTTAACATTTTACCTGTCATGGAAGTTTCAAGTGGGGTGGAGCAAGAAGCATGAGCTATCATAGATGTGTCTTCTGTGGCTCTGCCTTTTGGAGAGCTCATTTCTTCAGCAACAGCACAGCTCACCCCACACAAACAAAAAATGTCTAACAGGATATTTTTGACATAATTATTTCCTATAGTTTCCATCCGCTTTATTTCTTTTTATATTATTATTTGCATCAAAATTTTGAATCTTTTCTTTATGACCATTAAAAAAAACTGATAAATTTGAGTAGAAGCCCAGCAAGTGAAATGCCAGGCAAAATGTTATTTATTACATTTATCAATGGTACTTCATCATATTTTCACAGTTATTTCTCCTCGAACCAATAGCCATTAATGCAGTACCATTATTCAGGTAATAACATTAGGAGGTATTTCTCTATTGCTAAAGCAAAAGATGAATAAGTTTTGTCTTGAGCAATACAAGCAAGGGGGATATAAAGTGAATTTGAAGTCTCAGTAATAAATTTCTTGAAAACCTTGATATTGAAGTACAGCTAACCATGAAGCAGGGAAAGCCAAACAGATTTACACTATTTCCAACATTAATGCTCTGAAATATGCATAATAAGAACATAAATTTTATTCCAGACAGCAGTCATATTCTTTGGGAAAGAAAGAGGTAGATCAAATTCTGAAAGAGGAAAAGCTAGGAATCACCAGAAATAGCTTGCTAGAAAGCAATGTCCAGTGAAAAATAAAAACACTCACTGAGCGAACTCTTGGATAAAGACTACACAGAGGATGGGGGGAAGAGGGGTCAGAGAGCTAATATACAATATCTATTTATACTGCCCTTCCCCTGTGTGCAAATGTCCAGGAGGGACAAATGAAAAGGGAACAAATAGAAGGGGTGATCTCACAGACAACCTGAGTTTAATACAACAGATAAAGGAATCAAATATTTTCAAGCTATGGATAAATAAAGTGAGGCTTGGCATGATTTAGCTGCTTGAGACACAGCTGAGAGCTGGATCTCTGCAGCTCAGGCAAGTCCTGCCAAGGTTCACCTGAGCAGCAGGAAATCAGAGATAACTCCAGGTACCTTCAAGCTTCACCAGACTCTTACTGTCCCCCCAGGGAGAATGGAAAACAACAGATACAGCTCTGCAAAGAGAAAACATTTCAAGAAGTAACATTCTGAGGTGGAAATTCACCACCAGCTGAGAGCAAGAAAGGAGCAAAGAGCACAAGAGAAAACGTGGTTTCAAATAGCATGTGTCTGAAAATAGAGCAAATGTGTGCAAGAACAATGAGCTTTCTGTGAGTTGTTCTGGAAGCACAGCCCAGGGCCAGTGCATCTCCACTCATATTTGGGCAGCTGGCCAGAGACTACACAAGTGACTTTCCTCTCATTATTTTCTCATTTTCATTAAACTGCATTTTAGGGCACCACAAAACACGTCTCCTTTCTCTGTATTTTTCTCAGGCACATACCCTTTGCTCCCCGCATAAGAATAATCTCTCCTGGCAAATAAAGCAGATCCCCATTAATTATATCTCTCTCTCCACTTCTGCAGCTTTATTTGTAGGAATACTGCCACGACTAAGGACTGTTTGCCAAGAGGCCTTACACATGCTTTTTTCATTATTAGACTACTATAAAATTTAACCATATAAGTCTCCTGCGCTGTACCCTCCTGACAATGCCAACAGCCATTCTAAAATAGACTACTTCAGAGGGCGAAGAGACCAGGCCTTTTGCAACTCATTAAACTGAGGTTTATTTTTGCCCTGTTAGTAGATGTGATTGTGCTCCTGCTGATGGGCACTGCAGCAGCCTCAGCTCTCATATGAGCATTTAAAACAACATCAGACCTTATCGTGCTCAGCAGTTACACAAAACTTCATTTAAATTAGTGGGAAGTTTGCATGTCAGGCTAAAAACACAGCAAGGACTGGATTTTACCATTTGGCATTAAAATATTTTTTTTCTAAATTGCTGGGGAAATAATGGTGTACAAAGATAGAGCTTGTTTTTTATTTTCTCTTCAAATCACAGAGCTTAACTTATTCTTCACATACAGATTTGTAAGCAAAAACAAATTGATTCTGAAATAGTAGATTTTATCAATAGATAGCAGAATACTTTGCAGTGGAACACAATACCATTTTCCCCTTGTAAAATGATCTCTTGAAATTAAAAGAAATTATTTGCTTATCCAGAGGCTCACAACAGACTAGAAATATGGGACCAAACAACATTCAGGCTTTGATCACTTTAGTTAATCCTAACAAGCAATAGTTTACTTGCTACCATTAGTTTCCCATCAATGGTAAAGAATCTGTTTCAGAAGGACACAGCCTCTTTTTTCAGTGTGTGAAGACAACACACATGGTAGAGACTCTGGAATTTATTCTCTTGGTGCAGCAAAAGATAGAGTAAATAACACTGTCCCTAATTCAACTTTCAGGAATGTCAGCCAGAGCAGTCAGGGAAGGGCACCAGCTGCCTGTCCTCTCACTCTGATCTATTGCAGCAGCAAGGCAACAGTATCTGACAAAGGGAAAACCCAAAACACTTAACACAACAGCAAAGGCCCATCAAGATAAAGACTCAAGCCTTGAACCAATTATCAAAAAAACACAAAGAGTAACATTGTAAAGTGGGTTGATGAAATCAGAAGGATGATGCTTCACACACACTTGCTAATATATCACTCCTTTATTTTCATGTCACTTAATAGCTAAGGTATACTGTGTTTAACAGCTTTGAAAATATGATCAGGAGCCACCATCCTTGGTTCAAGAAGCTTACATCTATAGCAAGCCCTCAGCAATATTTACCTAAGCAGGTAAATAATACCACGGAAGAAAGGAACACAAGCCAGTGCCCATTTAGCAAACCAGCAATGTCTGCACTATCCTGAGCATCACGCAGAAACTGAGCACAGCATCCTTCATTAAACAAAATGTTTTCTGGTGGAATGAAGTAAAATAACTTGCAGTGTTGCTTGTTCACTGTCTTGTTGGAAGTGATACCAGAACCTGGTAACTTTAGATTGAAGAGAGCATAAAGAGACCATCACTGCACAAGGGCAAACACCCTGTGTCCCATCCCTGTGCTCCCTCACCATGCCCACACTGCCTAAGGATGTAAAGCCCAGCACAGATGGCCCTTCGTGATTGTCGGAATACACTGATAGAGTCATTCTTTCAATGTCACTGAGATTTATTTCTCTGCCTGAAATCTCTGCTGAAAAATACCCCCAGTTTCATGTAGTTGCCCACAGCCTCCCACAAATTCCAGCCCAGATGAGCAAAGCAGGACATAGCTCAGTGCTGGAGGCTTGTAAGGAAGGCAGTCAAGCCACAGATTCCCTAAAATACCTTTGAAGTTAGTTATTTCTTTCTCCCAAGGTGTTATATCCTTAAAAAAACAAGCAAGCACCCTTCTAAAAACAAAAGTAGAGTGTTGGGGATTTTTTTCCTATTCCACCAATTAAATCAATGAATCCCACATTTTCTCCCTTATCATTTTCCTCAAGGAAAATCAAGCTTCACTCCAGTGCCCCCAGCACTCCCTGGGTGAGGATGGTATACCCTGCAAGACCAAGCCAGGACTTTTCCATTGAGAAAAATGACTGCAGCACTGTTCCCATCCTGGTCACACTGAGATGACGATGTCCTTGCTGCACTAACAGAAAACGATTGCTGGGGGCTGTCACACCTCCATAACTCTTCCCCTCCCTCTATGAAAAAAAAAAAAGAAAGAAAATAATGGAAGACTTCAAAATATATTGTAGGGGACTACAAAACACATGTGGGGTGTTAAAAGAGCTGTGGATTGACAGGAGAAGCAAAGAACAGTCCAGACTCTGGCCCTCACTCTGGGAGCAGCCAGCTCCCTCTGAGCTCACACACCTGGCAGGGATGTGTGACAGCTTCCAACACCTCCTGCTGTCCCTGTCACCTCTCACCAGCAGCAGGACCACTGAGAACAGCCCCCACACAGCTCCCCACGAGGGACAGCAGGGCCAGGGGCCCTTGATGGGCACGTCTGCCCTCTCTGGGTGACGCAAAATTAGCACTTCTGTGCTAAAGGGCTGGGACAACAGGGGCAGCATGTGACCTGGTTTTCTCTTTAGGCTTGTAGGAAGGCTGTGTCTATCTCAACAGGGTGGTCTAACAGAAACATCACTGATTATGAATGACTCCCTCAACAATATTTTATAATTTCAAAGCTAGTAGTCCTACTTATCTGGCTACTCAGGTCCACCCTAGTAAACAGGTGTATGGGGATTGGACTGAATTCTTCCACTGAACTTTGGTGACATTTCAAGACTCTAGTAATCCCATTGGCCCAAATAATCTGTTTAAATTCACAATAGAACAGTCAGCTTGGCTACTAGCTCACAGTATGCTGCAACAACTACACAGACACACACCAAGGAAATATATCTCCCCCCAAAAAAACCCACCCCAAAACAACAAAAAAAAAAAGACCAAGCTCTTGCCCCCCAAAAAAACCACCTGTATAAATTCTGCCACAATATCTCAAGTAGCATGTTTCTGTAAGAATTTAGAGAAAAACAATCCTGTTACCCTTACATCCCTTGAGCCAAATCTGCTATGTGAGAAGGACCATTAATGTCAGCAGGGATTCAAAGTGAGGAGGATTTCCTCCATGCTTAGTAATAAAGCCTTCTCGAGAACATGAAATCAGACACAGTGTAATGTAACAGGAGTGACTGGAAGCCACAGTGGCACTGTGTGGACAGTCAGTACCACAGTACTATTCAAAGACTAAAAAGCAGGTAGTAGATCTGTTGCAAGATTTTTCTGGAGATGATATTAATGAGCAGTGACTGTCTGGTGCCAGTGTTACTTTAAATTGCTATTTTAACACAGCTCACATCAACTGTAGCACAGACAATCATAATCAAAATGGCAGTACATTCAAGTACAAGATAGGAATATTGTCCTCATTTGAAAATGAAAAATAAAGCAAAGATATGGAACACTGAAAAAGGAAGAAAAATCCCAAAGGAAGAAAGAACCAGTATAATTTGGATCTGAATCGCTATGCACAGCTACAGTCTGACAATCCGAATGTGAACTTTGTGGGCAACAGCATGGATATAGTGATTAGAATGATATTTTTTATTTTTGTATAGCAATGAGATCAATGTGTGCCACAACATAGGGAAAGTGCTGCCACAAATGTGTTCCTACTGTATATTTTTGTATTTTTGGAGAGCATGGACTTGATTTTGAGCACAGCATTTATTCAGTTTCCCCCTCCTTCCCAATCAGGTTCTCATTATGTCATCTAAAACCTTGATTCAGCCAAGCACTTCTGTATGTGCTTTGTTGGAACATGTAATTACTTCCCATTAAAGTCAACGGGACTAAGTAGCATGGTTAAGTGCTTTGCTGAATCAGAGCCTAAATGACATCAGCTGTGCCAGTAAGTTACAGGTGTAAAAAAAAAAAAAAAAAAAAAAAACACCAAAAAAACCCAACCAAACAAACAAAAAACCCCCTAAACTGGCAACAAAAAAGACCCCAAAATCAAAACAAACCAAAAGCCACAGGTCCCATGTTTTAAAAATTTGACCTTTTTTTCAGAAACTTTTCTAGTAGGCCCATTTGTGATTTTTTTTTTTGTACCTTTTACTTAGTTGACAGATGATATACTACTTCCTGCCTTTTACCCCTCAAATGTTGCCATGCTTGCCCTTGCTGATTCTCTAGAAAACAGGGTAATTTTTAGAGAAGAGAAAAACAGAGTAATGAGGTGACAAACATTGCTCTGGCTTGTCAAAAGTGAAGAGAGAAATAGAAGGAAAGCACATAGAGTTATTTGCCCTTGAAATCTCTTAATGTGACGGATTTAGACAAAGATGCATTAGTCTTTTTTTGAAAAAAGACACCAAACACACACACACAAAAGCAAAACCCACAATAGCCCACAAAAAGCTTCCTGAGCCAGCTTATTCAGGAAAAGATTATGCAGGGTTTGCATCTCTCCTTCACCAGTAGCAGGTTTAAAGATAGCTGCATGCAGCCTGGACAGCAACGAGGAGCACTTAACTGCCTCATCTCAGCCGCAAACAATTCAGATCTGTCCCAAAGTCCTCACACACAACCCTTAAAACTGTTCACCTAAATGACTTTCCCAGGGGCAGGCTCACAATGTCATGATATCTGAAGCAAAGGTACCTTAGACACACAACTAAGGATGCTCTTACTCAGAACTCTGGTTAAAATCTTGTTTTGTGACTCTCAGTATGATGTCTGCCTGCATTTGCAACAGCAGTGCTGAAGCATAGCAAAAGCACAGTCACAAATTAATTGGGCAGAACTCATCAGATAAAAATGTGTGTTTAACTGGGAGAAAAGTACTACTAACAGCTCCTGAAAGACTTTGAGAAGTTGTGGGGAAAATACATCAAAGGCACAAATTCATCCAAATTCATCATTTGTAACTGTCATCAAAACCAGGTTTACTTTGTTCTTTTTGAGTTCTGATGCTGTGAACACAGCTTCAGTATCTGAATCCCTAGATGTCATATTCAGGAGTCTAGCATGGAAAATCTTATCTATGAGGAAGCAACGTCATGTGTTCCACATGACACAAAACTGATGGATGCACCCACATCACAGAGGTGACACAGGGGACACACAGAAGCACAAAGGAGTGGATCAATGGGAACAAAATGGCATGTTTCAAAGTGGACAGATAGCTCTTGGCAAATAGCCAGGAGTGGCATAACAATAGGAATTGTTATGTAAGAAAGCAAGTATCAACAAAAAATTTCGGTCACAAGCTGTGTAGGCACAAGACCCCCATAACAGACACCAAGAGAATTAGTATCTTAAAAATACCCAACCAAACACAGAAGTAATATTACAACAGGAGTTTAACCTTTAATCACTGTTTCCAGACCAAAATAGGTTTCTCTAAAAAAGCCTCCAGCTGAAGAATTTAACATATATTCTATTATTTATTCTGTTTATTTCTTTAGATTTTAAAATGTGCCTCTCCAAAGGTCTAGGGAAAACATACAGATAATTTAAAATTACACAAAAAATTCCAGTTAAACTAATGGTTAAAATAAAAAAACCTTCCCAGAACCCTGACCCTAACCCTTCTCAAAAAAGAATCCCACCTTTTGAACCCAGTAACTATCACTCAGTCTTTTTCCTAAGAAAAAGCTTGGGAAAATAGTTGGGTTCACTCACTACCAACCAGGAGGTTAGCAATTGGCCCACGTCTAACATATAAGACCATTACATGCAGTGACAGAAATTATTCCTGACACTCAGCTTTCCCTTCTCATCCTCTCTTTGGTATTTCTGCTGCATCTGCAAGTTTATTTTAACAAATTATTTTTATCAGCTGTTTATCTTCACCCATTGGTATTCTTTGAGACCTCCAAAATATGTCCCTGGAGATAAGACAACCACTATCCTTTTACTATCTCTACTCCTCCCCTTTTTTTCTGTTTTATCCCCAGAGAAGGTCACTTGACATGATGAACTAAGCAGAAGTACTGAATATCAGTGTTTCTCAAAACATAATTAAACTTGCTCTGTTTCTTTCCTCTTGCAGTGTGCCATTTTGTAGATGCATAGAGACAGAATAAGAGTCAGACAGAAATAGAGTCTGCAGCAGAACTGGGAGCATAATGCAGATCTCATTTCCTTTCGCCTTGGTTGAGGAGTTGAACTAAACAATAGGGACAGTCTATTTCAGCCTATTTTCAGGTACAGGATCTTCAAGAGCTATTTTCATACCAGAGGTAAAACCAGGTCTAAAAATCTCAAGATTTTTTTTTTTTTGGTCCCTCAGTCAGTGGAAAAGAGAAAGGAACATTTAAGTCATAACACATTAAAATGAAGGGGGAGGGTCAGCTCTTTTTCTGTGCTGAGTGGCAGAAACGTTGCTGTCATGCTCAGATGAGCTATCACTGACTTTTTTGGTGACAAGTTGCAGGTAATTAGAAAAAGAACCCTTTAACTGAATGTATAATCCTGTTATTAGTTTATAATTAATAATCTGTACTTTATTGAACAGATCAGCCATTCTATAAATTTAAAATACATTGCATGATAGCCCACTCTTTCCAAAACTTCATTAGGAATGGGATCTGCAGTTCTTAGCTGCAGTAATTTATAATAATCACCAGTGTATATTATCAGATATAATTGATGCTTTTTGCTGTGTGCAAAACAGGAGTCAGAAGTGTCATACTTTAGGCCAGAATCAGTCATACTTTTCACAGAAAATTATTTATTCTTTGCACAAATCTGATAGGAGCAGAAAGACACTAAAGGCAGAATTTCATCACAAAAGGCAGCAGGCTGGTCTGTTTATTGACGGAAGCCTTAACTCACTGCAGGCAGCAGTTCAAGGTACATTGCCTTGAGGAGAGAAAACTAATTCAAGACTTCCCTATTCTCATCTCTAAAGTTAGATCTTTTTCCACCCTATTTCTACAGATTTACTGAAGCAAATTACCAGCTGGTTATTTTCACTTTTACATGTTTATTATGCCCTTACTGATGATGGTTTTGATTTCACAGGAAGTTGATTTTTTCCTGAATGCACGATTCTTCCACCTAAGAACGAATACAAATGTCTCCCACTTGGTCTTATAATGAGTGCAATTGATTTTATTTTGATTTATCTAAATATATATAAATAATAGACCTGCAAGTGGGAACAGTAGTTCTCAAATCACAACAGATGAGCCAACAAATGCTAGAGCATCAAGGAATTGACAATCAAATATTCTAAAGAAGTTAAATGTTTGGAGACACAGACTATATAGAGCAAGAGTTGTAATGATATTTCCTTTTACCAACTGCAAGTCAACCTTAGACACTCAAAGCTATTTTCCAATATTATCCAAATCACAGCAAGAGTGACTGTGTGTTGGTACAGGAGAGAGCCCAAGGATCATTAGAAAAATGTTCTTCAGCACTCAAAATTTGTTGCACTGATGAAAAAATCATACAGATGTGCCAACCCAGTGTCAAATGAAAAGCCTTGGCAATCTGACCCAGGGAGTCTTTAGAACTGAGTGCATTTCCATGTAAACAGGGACAGAAATACATAATTTTCATGTTCAAAATTACTGACACACATCTTCCAGGGACAAAACAAACAAAGCCACACAACTACATGAGATACGTCACAACAACAGACATTCCCATGGTAATTTGACCCCTCCAAATAGAACTGCCACAGCGCAGCTTGGAAACCACCTCACTGATTTGGAGAGATTCTAGCAGACTACTTGGTGCAAATCAATGGTTACAATGCACAGGAACAATGGACACCTTTCCAGCCTGCATGGAGTTGGCGTAGGGTTATATTTCTCTGTCTGCTCCAAATCCTTTCTAAACAAATCTGAAGATATATACAGCATAGGCTGTAAATTCAGTTAATGCATGCTCATTTTATGTAGTTTATCCCATATTCTCACCTCAAAATGTGCACTCAGCATTGTTAAAGATACCAAAAAATTCTGCTACCAACTTTTGCAGAAATCTACAGATCTCTTGTGATTTACAGAGCACAATTTACTTTTTCTTTTTTCTTCAGAAGTCTTCCAAGAACTAACTGTGAGCCTGAAATACATAAATTACATGTATTTTGCGGTAAGCCATCAGTTAAAAAACAGAAGATTATTTTGGAAGAGGATATTTTCTGCCTGTGAAATACTTTAAACAATAGGGTAGAAGGCCATGTGTTTGTTCACTTTATCTCACTCTCTCTCTCTTCCTTGCTGCACTTTGACTGTTCCAATTTTTGCAAATTCCTCCATTTTTATTGCCCAGAGTTCAGGGCAAATTAAAGCAGGCTTTCTGTTTTCTCAGCACATTCTCTGAATGTCATTGGGCTCTGACAAAGGAAGAAGCAAATTCTCTTCCACTCTCTCATGCTTATTGCAAAGGCCACCAATAGGCACAGGTATAAATAGGGAATTTGGTTGATGCTTCTAGAACTTAGAAGTATCTGCTTCATCCCTGGGGAATGAAATAAAAGGGCAAAAGGGCCTAGATGCTCTCACTCTCCTTCCTAAGTCATCATGCACATAAATGCAACCTCTAGTGTCAGTGGAAGGCTATGCTTGGGGTTCAGTTACAGAGACCCCTGTAATTTAGGAGCTAAAACCTTGCCCAATCTTAAAGTTACACAGACCTGAATGTCTCTGGATCTTGTCCTGAGCTCTTAAATTGCAAGTTCAGCAGATGCAACAGCAGTGGCTAATGCTAACAGTGAGGCACCATGGTTTCAGTAGTCAAGTCATAGACAAATAGCTGTAGAAACCTGAACTAAAATGAAGTAATCACCAGTCCATAGGGATTATACAAAGCAGCCGTTGCATTATTCTCTGGTGCTTTCTCTAGCCTCCTAGAGCATAGGTGCAGTTTGTAAAAATGCATTAAGATCTTGAAATTAAAAGGGTGGTGTAAATATGAAGAGTATTTTTTCAATATGAGCCAGAGTCCTGAACTTCCCAGATGGAAGCGTTGCTGCATTTAATAGTTTAGACAGAGATCGTCATTAAGGGGGTTAATGCATTTACTATGGATATCCCAAGGGGTTCTCTTCTACTAAATTAACCACATTTTAAGCTTTCTAAATAAAGAATTCATTTTCTAAATGCCTAGAAATTAAGATCTTCTAATGTTATACTTGAGGCTATTAGCACTTCTTCATCTGAAAAGTGTTTTAGAAAGATCCAGCAATGAATTTCCTGAATCCATAAAAACTTCAGTCCATACCTTATGAACTGCTGCATACAGAATATTTATCTGCAAACCCGAGGTGGGTCCCCATGGCCACTTGTGTGACATTCAGATGCATCAGATTTGCTGCCTTTATGCCTTCCAGTTAAGCCTTTTAGACTTAAGCATCCAAACAAGCATGACTTAGCTTTTTGGCACCATAAGCACTGCCATGTGCCTTAATGCTGTGCTAAGTTTGGTCATATCCTCCTGCATGGACTAGGGTTGTTCATCCCAATTTGGGGTCTTTAATAACTGACAGAAGCTGCTGCTGCCCCTACTTCCACCCTGTGTCCTGGGTGAGACAGGAGGCTCTTGCAGGGGGCTCTTTCCAGAAATGTAGATAAATTTCATACTTGTAGGATCCTTCACACTGACCCTGGGCAAGGTAACCCTCTGCTGGAGAGCAGTGCAGGATTCACAGGATGTCCAAATCTGTATACTGGCTAGCACTAAGAGCTCTATGTCTCCAGTCTTCATTTCTAGGTATGCACTGTTACCTCACACAGGAGTTTATCTGCAATCCCCCGTCCTTGCTAACTGCTGTGCTGGATGCAAGGCAGCTGTTGTGGTTTGTGCTTGAGATAATGTAACCTGGCAGCAGCAATATGGCAATAGCTCAGACACAGGGCAGTGCTCTCTCCAAAACCAAGCTTTGGAGGGGAGTTCTGCTTGGGCTAGACTCTGTATTTTGCTTCTCCCCACATACTGTGTGAAGTCTCCTGCAACATGTAACTTAGATGTTTAAATCCTTCCTTACATCTCTTCCTACAAGCCTAAAATTTTTTTCAACAAATGTGTCCTGACTAACACTTTGTTATAGAAATGCTAACACCACTGACTTTTAGAAGTGTTTAAGTTACTAGGTTCAAATTCAATGTCTAATCAGGCACAGATTACTTTGTCCATCTGAGTAGATAGTACAAGCAAAGAGAGGAAGATTATACACTAAATAAATTAATTCCACCTAGAGAATGCTGCTAGGAAGGTCAAAAAGACCAACATAGCAGTAACATTTACAGTAATACCATTCTATATGTGCTGAAAGATGTTCCAGACATCCCAAATTACAGAAATACAAAGCCTGAAAATACTTTTCTTGGAAAGTACAAGGGACTCCTTAGCGCAAACTTTTCTGCTCCTTTCTCCCAAAATTTACAGCTACTGAAGTCTTTCTAGCACCTGGTCAATGCCTAGGTGCAGTTTCAAATACCTATCACAGAGTGGGTGATTTTGGGTGAAAATACTCAGTTTATCATTACAGCACATGAACACAAAAGTAAATATCTATTTCTCCTCATTGCAGATAGAAATGAGGCTACAGAGCTGGTAGAGTGCTACTGCAAAACAGCTTCCTGAGGATTCTTGACTGTGAAATAAAGACAGCAATTGCACCTAAAAGAATGAATGCTTCCCATGAAGACACAGTACTTTATAAGAACAACTTTTCAAAGTGCAGGACAGTGTGTATCTGCACTTGTTAGAATAAAAAACTGATTAAACAGATCAACTGCAGCAGAAACATCAAAATAGGTTCATTTCTCACTCTCTCATTATAGTCAGTAATTATTTATTAGCTAATGATTTGCATAATGTTTTATCTCTCCAATTATCAAAGGACAGTGAAATTAAAGTGATGCACAAAGTCTTTACAAACTGTCTTCATCAAAGAGCTCTGTCCCTCAAGATTTACCATCCCCAGAGGGAGACCATGAGCCTCATGACCATGATCAAGCTGTGTCAGTCTTAAAGTCCATCTAGCTCAGAATTTAATTGCTCCTACTGGCTAGGAGTGTAAAAATAATCAATTAGAGCATTCAGTACTTTGAATGCAAGAATCACATCTAAACCATAGTTCTAGCAGCCACTAACACATGTATCCTTTATGAATTCATCCAAATTCTTTTTCAACCCACTAACACTCTTGGCTATCACAGCTTCTTATAAAAGGAATTTGATTTTTTGTTCCACAACTAGTACTGAAATTAGATTTAAAGTTGTTGCTGGATACTTTTATTCTGTTTCTGTCAAAAAAAAAGGTGAACATTTCCTTCCTCATCCCCAATGCCCCATCTTCTCTAGGTCATTCACAGTTTTATACACCATTCTCCTCCTTCAATCATCTCTTTTTAAAGGTGAAATGCTTATTTAGCCTTTCCTCACACAGGCTCCATTTCACATCTTTTATCAAAAATGTTTGGGTTATTTTTAAATTCAGCTCTGTTTAGCCTTTTCAGATAAGGACATCAGAATTGTTTGTAGTTATCAAGATGTGGAAGCACCATAGATTTATTCTGTTGCATAATGGTACTTCTATATTTTGTTGTCAACCCCTTTTCTAATAATTCTTGGCATTCAACCTTTTTTTCTGCTGTGAAAAATAATCTAATTTTTATTGAGAAGTAGCCACATTAACACTAAAATATTTCCTGCAATGACAGGTTAAAGCCCATCATTCTTATACATTCATAAATGTTATTTTTGATGTGTCTTTGCATTTTACCAAAATTGATCTCTCCTCCCAGCTTATCATCAATTATGAGAGTTTTCTGCAATACTTTACAGGTAGCAGAGTTAGACTTCTGCTTATTCTTTTCATATTATAAATGGACTGGATGAAAACGCTGAACACACAACACAATTTTCAATGGGATCACCTAGCTAATGTCTCTTTTAGAAAAAACCTAACCATTTATTCCCACCTTCTATTTTCTAGCTTTTATCTGGGAATAAATCCACAAAATGATCTTTTGTCTTATCCTATGACTCTAAATTCTGAAAAGCCTGTTTTTGTTGAATCTGCATGTGCCATTTTGAACAGATGAGCCACAAGATAATTGATTAGGACACTAACAGGAGCTGATTTCACACAAATATCCCATAATTAAATTTCAAGGAATTGTATAGATTTTGTTCTGAAACTCAAATTCTTCAACAATGTTGTGCTATCAGGAACACTGAGGTTCACTGGCATCCACAGGAGCTGCACAGATGACTGGAATGGGGCTAAAGGCAGCAGTGCTTTCACTCATTAACACTCTCACTATAGGCTTGTCAGGCATGGCTAGGAGTCTAACTCTCATGGGCAATATCTGAAAATTCTTGGCATGTTTCTGCTGTGAATGGAAAGGACATAGCTCAGCACTGTGCCTGTTAGCTCAACCACCACTGTCAATGACTGATCCAAGTGTAAATGGAGCTTCACTGTCCTCCACACTCAAATTAGGTGTGCACTGTATTCTTCAACACACTTATTTTTGTTCAGTTCTCCAGTAACTTACAAGTCCTCAAACCACATTTTTTTACTGCAGAAGAATGAAAGCAAGCATAAGCATACACCTAAGTACTGATGGCATAAGGTGTTGCTTAACATACTGACATTTTTAGTGGACTTCCTAATATGTCCATGCATGTTTTGCCCTATATCAAGATTCCTCATCACTCAAATTCTCTTTTTACATAGTTTAAACTCTTACTTAGACGGCAAATCTTAGAGAATACACATCATTCAACATACAAAGAAAAGCAAAGATACAACTACTATTGAACACAGGTTATCAGCTTGAAACCTCTCCTCCTCTGAGCTGATTTCAATCAGGTTTCTTCCACATGGCTTATAGTCTAATTATTGCAAGTCTAATTTTAGCTGTTATAGTATTTAGCTAAATGCTGTGAACAACACCCTCTACAAAACAAAAGCAACAAATAAACAGAATAAAGTGTTGAACTCCAGCTGAACAGTGACCCAATTTGTTTTTCAATGTTTGTATAATACCAGCAGCTTAAAATCTTCTGTGCAAAATGGCAGAAGGGAATTTTGATATAAAAATTAACTTGGAGAGGCAGTATGGAAATACATCTTTCTCCAGGTTATTCATTTTATTACAAAGAAATTCATCCATACAAAAAGATCAACAGAACCGGCTGACCTAGTACCCACAAATATATTTTTCTTGTAGCCTTATGTCTGAGTGTTTTAATGCTGTGGTCAGAGTTTTGGTTCTAATTATATGTTAGAAAAAAAATACTAAGGATAACAAGTTATTAAAATTAGAAAATGTTCAAAGGCCTGCTTGTACCCCTCAAAAAAAAAAAAAAATAAAAAGGTAGTATTATGTCTTGGCCAGCATTTCCTGCACCATAGGCTAACCTGAGTATGATCAAAACTCACCGTGGATCAGTCAGTAAGCTACTTTATTCATGTTTCTGGGCCTAAAATATAGATTTCTTCTTTAAGGGACACCATCTAAAACTAGAACAAAATCCCATCCAAACCCTCAAACTTTTCCTTATTTCTAGCAAATAAATAGCATTTTCAGGGGCTTGTTCTGTCCTTGGCATGCTGAACAGAGTTCTAGCTATATTTACCACATTAATATATAAAACTATTCTGTCATCACTCTCCTTTTATGCTTTTAAATAAAGCTTACATAAAGTACTGCCACTTTATAATTTTGGCAGATCAATAAAGTCAAGAAAACAGCAGCCACATCTTTCTGATAGCAATTACTAAGATTATATTAGTAGTATTTAGTGCATTTAGGCTATTAGAACAGCAATACTTATATTTTATATAGGTGGGGCTGGTAATATCAGCTCTTAGTAAGATTGCTTAACAGTTCCTATTTTAAGATCCTGTCTTCAATGTTTTAGTTGCTCATAACTCTGGAAGTTTTCTGTAGACTGAACTGGAATTTTCCATCCTAAGTACTCTGCAGAAATATCATAATCATTTCCCTGCCTCAAAAAACAAGGTAAATTCTTCTTCCCATGTTTAAAAAATTAACTCACTCTCCCACTACTTGATGTACTTGTCTAAGAAATGTTCTGGTATCTCCAAGATTTTGAAGAGTGACTTGAAATTTCCTAAGAAAAGGCTTGATAAATTTTACTCCTGCTCAGTAAAAATTCCTTCAGTTTTGGTAAAAGTTGTCCATGGAAGATGCCTTCTGCAACACTACATGCCAGATGTAGAAATTTAAAAGCACATGCCCTTTGTCTCTGTGGATCTCAGTGAGCTATTGCTATAATCAGATACAGAAAAGACAAGAGAAAGAGGAAAGAAGATGCGATTACAGAGAAATGGGATTAGAAACATTTAAGAAGAAAATTGAGGTTGATGTGCAGCACACAGACTGGGGCTCGCCATGGGAAAAGAGGAGGAAAAGACCAAAAATGCAAAAAGCAGGAGGCATGAGAAGAGATATATCAGATAAGACACTCATGTGCAAAAGAACTGAAAGTTACTGGGGCAAAAAAATGGTACCAGAGAAAGGACCAGAGTTCCGGGGTCTGCAGGAGAGTCCTCAGGCAAATTTAAGTTTAACTGACGAATCAGCTGTGATTTGGAGCTAGAATTTAAAATGTATTGAATAACCCAGTCATCAGAGCAGGGTCTGAGTTCACAAAACATGCCGACACAGGGTGGACAGTGTGGGAGGAAACAAAATACCATTTAGCAGCTGCCTTCACAGGCACCATCCTGCCTGTGGCCTGGCTGATGTCAGATAGCCATAAAATTAGAGGCCAGATCAAAACAGCACAGGATGCTCCCAGAGATCAGTTTTGCATTCTTATGATTGTTCTTTGATTAGAACTTATGTGAGTGAACATGTGTGTATGCTGTTAAAGGCACCTACTTAAGAATAGGGGTTTTTTCTCTCTTACAAAGGGAGTAAAATAAACACTGTAATATTCATCTTTCTGATAGAAAGTTATTTCCCTCCACAAAATCCTCAAAATCTCACTTGAAACATCAGAAACAAAAAAAAAAAATGTACCAAATGAATCTGGCAAAACTTTCCATCCCTGTTGCTGATTAAAGAAGCCTTCCCAACGCATTATATTAATGCCACTCATTTTTCAGAACACAAAGATGGAAAATGTCTGAGATTACCTTCCTGTGCAACCTCTTTTGAGGTTTGGTCAAGAATATGGAGAAAGAAAGAGATCAATTCATGTCCCAGGCAATATAGACCTAGTTATCCAGCAGCTCAGTAAATACCACCGATAATGTCAATATTTGCTTTGACAATGAGTTAAAAGCATCTCATTTCAAAGCTGAAAAATGGCAACAGAAAAGAGAAATTTTAAATTTTTCTTTTATTGTTTTCCTCTCTCTATCTACTCTCTGATACAAAATGCAAACACAGTCTTTTTACCTTAGGAATATTACTGTTATCCATGCCCATCATACATGAAACTCTCAGACTGCTGTTTCAAAGTGGATGTGCTACACTGACACATTTAAACAAACCAGAGATTACTCTTAGAGGCTTTGTACAGATCCTCCACATGCATCAATTCTGCAAGTCAGTATGCATAGACAGGGATTTATATTCTACTAACTTCTGTATAAACAAAAGTGAATAAAAATAAAACCCTTAGTTTTTGCCACTATTTTGCTTCTCATTTCTTAGCTGACATCACATTCCACGTTTGGTATTTTATCCTTGATTTTTTCCTCTGGCTTTCTGTCCAGGGGCAGGAAGGTAAGGGTGAGACTCAGTAAACGTGTTCTGGAGCTTATGAGGTTTGACCACTACAATGCAATTTAGGAAAAGCACACTTAAATAAAGTAGCAATAGCATTTGCATTAAATAGTAGAATACAGAACCTAGGTTTTCTTATGTTAAATATCAGCACTGCTGTTATGTTGCAGAAAATTGGTATCTATCACATCTCAAACATTACATTATTTATTGATAACTAAAGGAAATACATGGAGTTAATTTCCAAAGGAATCCATAATCTATGGGTTTTAGAATCAAACAATAGATAGGTGTTGAAATAAGCAAGGAATTTATAGCTCATAGGCAAAGATTCATAAGGAATATCAACCCTTATTTTTTGAAGGTAGAGATGGGTTTCTAATGTCAGAAGAAAAATAAGTGCTACTTTGAGATAACACCATGAGGGCGACTGGCACAAAGCTACATTATAAAACCAATGAAACTTTGTCAGAAGGAAATTATTCGCTAACTGCCAGTCTAGTTTTGGAGACTTAAAGTGCTATTTTTTCCCCTAAAGATCTGTAAAAAGATAAGGCACATATACGAGAAGAATACCAGCTTGTCTGGACCACAAATCTCCACTTTGAAAAATCCAATGTCTTTCAGAACTTAAATGGATAGTCTTGTCTGCACCTTTACAGATTTTAAGGACTTTACTTGAAAAGATATCTAGTTCTTTATGATTTTCTCTAAAATCTTGAAGGGTTTGAATGCCATATAATAAAGTTTAAAAAACCCAAACAAGCAAAAAGCTAACCAACCAACCGAACTAGTAAGAGAGGCATGTTCATCAGGTATTGAAATCTTTGTATTTGACTTCTTGCTTTCTAGAGTTAATGGAAAGAATAATGTATTTCTGTTCCAGATTTCTGAGACCACCACTTGCATTAGAAGAGCAACTCAGAACATTGTATTAAACAAGGACAGTGAATCCACAGCATGCAGCACAAAGCACTGATGTGTAGAAGCAGTCATTTCCCCTTGCTCCAAATTTCTGGAGTTATCAAAGTCCTCTATTTTCAGTTTGGATAAGGCTTCTGGTGGAAAGAGGACTCAATTAGATTGGTGACCCACCAGGAAGACAATCCACTAAAATACCTTCCCTCAGAGGAGGCTTGCAGAACTACTCATATATGACTATTTACTAAGCAAATCCAACCCTTATTGCTCCCATGGTGATTTTTCGCTTTGTTGCCTGGGTTTGGGGTTTTAGGTGAGTTTTTTTCCTCTCCTCCCTTTTGAGTCAAAAAGGAATAGAGCTGGGACAGGGTTGAATTTTGCAATCAATAGGCCCAGTGTGCAAGCATTTTCTTTACTAGTAGTATTTTGGGAGTACTAGAATTTGTTTAGCAGAGAGGCACCCAATCCCTTTCCAGACAGCATTTCTAGATTTTTGAGTTATGTGAGGGTGAGACGGGGATCTGAAAATCATTAATTTAGAGAGATACCAGCATGCAGAAGACATTATGGGTCAAGAATTTTCGTAGTTTTGAATTAGCCACCTAAACTCCAATTGTATTTTGTTTTAAGGGCCTATGCCCTTTTCAAAGTATGAAGTCATTAAGAAGTACTTATGTTTTCGGCATTAACAAATATGATTTCAAATGCAGACCCTTAAACTTAATCTAGATTTGAAAATTCTTCCTTGATTTATGCCTTCTTCACTCTTCTCTAATTAGCAGTGCAGTCATGCTATTAATGAAAAGCAGGTTGTTTCTCCATGTGAAGACCTAACCCAGATGGCAACTTCTTGGTTAGGCTAAGAGGGGCAATTATTCAATTGTTCTATAATCAAGACACACACTTCAATTAGCTACTTATTGTTACAATTCAACAGTATTTCTGCTACTTTCTGTTCCGTTTGTCAAGATATTATGTGTGACCTTTGCAGTGTTATGATTCAACAAGTTTACTATGTTGTTTAAGTATTTTAAAAGACAAAGTGCTTAAAAGGGTTTATCAAATCAGAAAGCAAAAGTAATTTTATTTTGCCTAAACACTAACTAGTTCCAGTATAATGGCAAGCACTTGATTTTTTTTAAACTAACATTAGGTCCAGGATTCTCTGTTCAAAAGGATGTGTGTCCTGAGAAGAGAGATATAATGAAGCTTAGCAAACATTTCTGCAAGTCACACAATCAAGAAAATGAAGCAGGCCGAAGAAGGTCTAGAAGTAGTACAATTATTTCTAATTCAAATTTAATCAACTCAAGCATCACTATCAGCAAGTCAGAGCATTTAGATGTTGTATTTATGAGAGGGGGGAAAATAGCTTTTGTGTTATTAACTGCAACATTCTCCTCTATGTCCTCCCTCTGCAGTCAGCCTGAGCTGCCATTGGGACCTCTCTGTGAGGCTGCAGCCAAGGGCCAGTGTGCACAAGGACTCTGTAATGCATTTAAACTCTGATGAGGAAAAGAGAGAAACCCCAAAACTCCTGAAAGCTAGTGCACTGCTGCAAGTTTGCAGGAGGTTTGTAATTGAGCAGAGGTGAGCAGCATTGCTGTTTGCCCCCGCACAACATCAGTAAGACAGAAAAGCATAGAAGCATCTGAGAGAGGTTTCAAAGTTCTGGTGAAGACAGATCATTCCACCTCCTGGATAGGAACTGCCACAAAAAAACAGATGCAGCTCTGAGGAATTTCTCCCGTTATGGTAGGTTAGGGTATTTTGTGCAACTTATTGTAACATATCTTTTTTCTGCCTTTTAGAGTTACCACTATTTTATTCTAAAAAACTGATATTATTCCTATTTTGAGGCTAAATATGTTTACCATCAGCATAATTTTTGTGGAGTAGCAAAGAGAATGCAAACTTAGGTGTCTAATTAGGTCTCAGCCCATACAGTCTGTGCTCAGACAGATCTGCAGTGCTATAATGGATTTTAGCAAGGGCCACCGGGTGTAGCTGAAGAGAAAAGCAGTTCATGTGAACAACACAAAAGGCCTAAGATTACCTTGTACAGATTTGCTGAGATATGAGAGTAGAGAGCCGAGCTCTGCACCAGACCTCTCATCAGCTGCCCAGCATGTGTGGCCACATTGGTTGACACAGTAGTATAGCTCATTTGTTCACACTGGAGCTGAAATTTCCCTAGCAGCTATGAGAACTGTAGCTATTTGGTTTTTCATATTTTTCAGTCTTTTATATACTGAAAAAAACCCCAGCAATTTCACTGTAATAACTACAAACTATATTAACCTTGCTGTAGATTTCCATACACATTCATTTATTCAAACACAGAAGACTGATGAGGCTGAGGTATATATACTGGGACACAGTGTCCCAGAGGAGAGATTGGCAAACCCAAAGTTACCAACATAACCTTAATTCTTGTGCTTCTCTTTATGATACAGCCTCTAACTGAGTGAGTCTGGTTTTACAACAGTTTTACAGTACAAAGTACTTTATTCAGGTCATCACTGTTCACTATTTCTTTCAGTTGCACTGTGGGCTGAGTGTTACTCATTGCATACTACCCAAATACCAGTTGGGCTAAAAAATGTGGAAGTTTCTCCTGGCTTTCCATAGGAAACATAGTCCCTTAGAGAAGAGACTAGATAAGACAAAAATCATATTTCTAGGTTTATTCTTAATATCCAAGCAAAAAAGCCCCACAAAACCCAATGCCATTGCTTTATGTGGTTAAAGATCATGTTAGAAAGATAATCTTAAATTTTAAACATGGGACTCATTTATTTTTTCTTATATGCAGGTGGTGGGTTATAGACAAACTTGAAAGAAAATAAACTTAAAAGTGAACAGTAGCTTTATCCCACAAAAGAATATACAAAACCTAAACAATCCTAAGTACAGTTATTAAAATCTACCTCAAAGATATACCTCAAAATAATGCATCTAGATTTACAGCAGTGACTTTGTGTTTTAAAACTGTATATAGACAGCCATATAATTTACATTTTGAAAGTCAGATTATTCCTCAGTAGAATAAAAGTCTTAAATCAATAAACATTATAGCCATTTTTAGGAGCTACTAAATACTTATTCCAATACTACTTCCAATACTTATTAAGCCTCCCAATGGGAGAGAATATTTGTGATGGCTCCTATCAGTCTGTGCACTATTTATACTGCTAATGGACACTGAAGGCTGGCAGAAATCTCAGTCAGCTGAAACAAGTTTTCTTTTTACTCTCTGTTGATTACCCTCAACCAAGTCTGCAATTTTTTTTTTTTTTTAGCTACTAGTCCCACACGGACAACCTCTGGGTCTTGTGGCACACTTTTGCTTGCTTCTTCTAAGTCATCACTTACTGCTTGCATGGGCTGCTGGTCACACAATAGGGTTTGTCCCTGTCTTCTCTAAAAGAGTTTGTCCTGATGACTGTCATGAGACAAGCTCTCTTATATCCTGATAAATTATTTTTGGCATAGGGGCCAGATAACACCAGTGTTTTGGGAGAAATCACCAGGGAAACCTCAAGGACAGATCACTGAATCCTAATTCCTTCTCTAGTTGTTTAGACTTCTTATATGTGATCCAGCTGATCCCTGAGTTCTGACATATACCTGTGATAATTTTAGACTAATATTTCCTATATAGATTTGCCTTTCAAGTGCACCAGGTAATGTTAGAAACTGTTACATACTTTTGCAGGATGGAATTTCAGTGGCAGTTAAGAAGATGCTCAACAATGCTTTAGGAAGTGGATTCCACAGTGCTGTTCAGTTACTGGTAATGAATAGCCTAAATCTACTGCAAAGTCAAAGTTTTCAAAAATTATCTTATTATATTGAGAGTAACATATTCTCAATGTTTGAAGGCTTCTGAGAGTAATAATAATAAAAAATAAATCTTCAGTGAATGGCTGAGCATCCTTTCCTTCAAGAAGTACAGTTCAAGGGAACAGAGCTCTGCACAGCTCATGGGCTCCTTTTCCCCAAACCCAGTAACTCCATTCATGAAATAGCTAGGCCTGACTGCAAAGTAGAGATAAAAGGACAAAAAAACCCACTCTTCATTGCCAGAACTCCACTAAATCATGATGGCAGATAAAATAGAAACAAGACAATCACTGGAATTCTCGTCCATAAATGTAAACATAGGATAAAATATGTTTTAAATTAATCACTCGGTCATCTCCTAAAAATGCAGCCCAGAAAATTGCAGAGACTGTGCCCTACTGCAGTGTGTTGATGGGAATGAAGGGGAAAGCAGTCTCCCTGCTCTGTGAATTCGGACTTGGAGATAAAAAGCAGCTTCCATCCTGCTGAGCTCAGCTGCTGCAACAGCAGAAAATTTTTCTAGACAGAGTATGCACTCATAATTTATTGTTTCTGTCTCCTGAATGCATTACTTGTTGCTCCTTCAATTTTTCCTTTTATAATCCTTTCAGTTATTGACCTTCCCTCCAGTAACCATGATCTTGTGTGATAATTCTCACTTGTGAGGACTGAGTATAAAACACTGTTCCAGGAGATCTGCCAGCCCTTATTGTTGGGTACCAGAGTAAAGAGACAGACAAAGATTTTTATCATGTTTTTAAAGTAGGACCACAGCAAGATGTAAAACTGAAAAGACAGTAAAACTCCTGTTACCCCAGCATGTCATGAGTTTATGAGGAAAACCAGAGCTTTGGGGCTATCAGGTGGGAGAAGTATTATATGGGACATATAATACTGTTATTCTTGCTTCTGCAATGCGTCTCTGAAAGCCTGCACCATCAGGATAATTCCTATTGCCAAAATACATAACAAGATCAGTAAAACACATTTTCAGCCTCTCTTTTCCTCCACCGAAGCCAGAGACCTACAATCTAAGGCTGAAATTAGGCCAGGTTTAGACAAGTATAAACAGCAGTTCACATTGCAGGAAAAGCAGCCTCCATCAAAAAGTCCAAGCAGAAATAAGGGTCCTAATTTAAATAAGTTCAACTGCTGTTTTTCCACACAGTGTTATTTTTTAATTCTTCCTTCCTTCAATAGATGCCTAGTGGCCTGTAGCAGGTAGCTGAGTCTGAACACATTGTTTTTGAAGTGTGTTTACTGCAAGGAAGCTGAACAACCAGGTACCTTTCCCACCTACACCGGTTCTGCATCTGTCCCAGCATACTTGTACCTTTTATCCCCAGTCCCCAGCAATCACTGCCAAGTGCATATCTCTGAAAAGACAAACTTGTTCTATACTTGTCTGTATTGAAGTGTCATTGTCCTCTATTGATTTTAACTAAGTCTGTAAATAGCTAGCAATTGTGTTCTTCATTACTTACAGTTTCATCCATTTATAGTATCATCCATCTGTGATTTTTGTTGTCCCCTTACTTTCTTTCCTATTTTTTACTTCCCCAAGCCAATTTTCTTCTTATTCTATAAACCCACAGAACTCTGCTAAAACAACGATCTGAAGTCAAAATAGCATCAACAAATTTACACTCAGTGTTTGAAGCATTCCTTATGCACTCTACATTGCAGAAACTGCAAAAAAAAAACCTGGAAGAACTTTCTACAGATCATATAGAGTATTGAATATTAAGTTGATTATAGTAACAAGACACACTGTTTTTCTTTTGCTCAAGTAACAAAGTCATCATGATGTGAGAAATAAATCAAAATAGTTTGCCTCAAGAATAGATTTAATCCTTGACTTACCCTATGCAGGTTTGCCAGGCACTACTCTGAGGTATTCATCAGATTTTTTTCACCTGTAAAATAAGTAAGACAGGATTTTAAAATTTTCCCAGTTTTCAAAACTAAAGGTGTAGTATTTATTTCCATCTAAAAAGTTATAAAAAACCAAATTTACTCCTACAGTTTTTACAGACAGATGAGAGCATCAAAAATGTATCAGTGGTGTTGCAAAATATCTATCTTGACCTTACTTTTTAATGAACTCCCCAATAAGATCAAGAGGCTTAAAATCAAGAAAAGAAACCAAGAAATCAGGTTTTTCAGAATAGGAGCTCTAATTGCTTCATCATTAGAAAAAGGAGCTATTGAGCAATGACAAACTAACAATGAGCACCTGTCTGACACTCCCTCACACGCTGTCCTGGTCTCTCAGTTGGGATCTAAGCAAATCTTCCCTGGCTCCAGGTGGCTTCCTCTCCAGCACACCTGGGACTTTGACTTCATCTTTCCCATATACTGCCTGCAAAGGGAGCTCTCAGCCCCAGGCTGCTCCTGGCCATATAGCAGGTGCTCTCCAGCACCACTTCAGCCTTTCCTTAGAGGAGAACAACAAAATTGCAACTACAAAAGAAAAAAAAAAAAATAATTCTATCTCTCCAAAAGGAGAGAGAGATGGCTTCATTATTTTGAAAATGAAACATTTATTTTCTTTTTATTTCAAGAGAATTTTTTACTTTCTTTTACACAAGCCTTGAGTATAATAGAATTCCTTGAAAGGAAAACCAATACAGTTTTGCCACTTGTAGAAATATTAAAGCATTTCAATCCAAGCAAGGTATAAAATCATATAAAACTCTTCTATGATCTGGAGCTTAAATGAGGAACAGGAAAAAAAAATGGGAAAAGAAATTTTAACTTCTCAAAATATAGAAGTTTCATTAAGAAATCAGTTGCCAAAAACTGAATTTGTACATTAAAGATTCACAAGGGAAGATCTATACATACCAGGAGTTCTAGCTATGCAGGATGGCTGGCCCTTTCACTGATTACTTACCTGACAAAACAGAAACTTTTGCCTGTGCTTTCTCTGGAGGTTGTCTAGCCTCTGCCTAAGACACACACAGAAATACTTTGACACTGGGGTTACAGATAATGAGGCCCATGTCCTTCACCTCCCGTTTAAACCAGGCTGGCTCTGCAGATCAGCTTTTCTTCACCCTGCAAAGACTAACACCTGAGCAGAGGCACAGCACTGAGCACAGCCTTGACCTATTTTCCAGGGCAGCTAAGCTTGTTTAAAAATCATGTAAAGAATAAGGGGAAAGGCACAGCAGCTTTACAACAAGGAGTTTCATATACAGGAATGGAAAATGCTAAAAATTATTTATATGGTCTTACTAATAAGATACAGGTTTGGAGGTTGAATGAAAATTTTTTGTTTTGTTTTTATTTTGCTGGAATAAACTCCTTATGATTATAGAAAATAGAGAACAAGTAAATAAACCAATATCACTGTGTGGGTGAATAAAAATGGAAAACAAAACACACAGAAGCCATGCCTCAGAAATTACTTTGTTTTCATTATGTGCAAAGCAGATTAATCTGGTTAATCTCTCCCACATATTTTACAAAAGCCATGTGTTACAGTGAGCTCATGGGCACTCTGTGCCCCCTTCCCCGGGACCCTGTGACTCTGATCAAGATAACCCTGGACCCCTCCTTTCTGCCCCAACGGGGTTGGCGGAGAGCCACGGAAGCCCACCCTGTCCAAAGTCTACATAAACCCCTGACAATTCCTGTTCGTTCTCTTTTGCCCTGCTCTCCACATGGACACCACAGAATAAAGAGACCTGAACCAACTTATCTCTGGGTAAGAGCCTCTTTTGGAAATCTTTGCCATCTCCTGATATTCCTCCCCTCAAAGCCTCGGATCTCTGGGCTAGCCTGATTATTCAGGGGGCTGTGTGAGGGGGGGAACGTCCGCCATGTTTTCCCAAGCTTTCACAAGTGCTATGGAACAATTTTCTGGAACCCAAATAAATCAGTCCAACCAGTACCAAATCGCCAGTTCGCCATGGTCAGGGACAAGGAGGGGAGCGTGACTTGGATGCAGAGATGGGCAGGCCTGGCAGACTGGGCTTCCCAGAGCTCGAAGTCTGTGAGTAACACCGGCCCTCCCGAGCCACTTCTGTGCTTCTCCCCACTGCTGGTGGCTCTCCCTGTGCTGGGATAAGTCAGGGAACGTGGCTCAGAGACTGCTCTGCAGAAGTTGCTCCCAGTCTGGAAGCAGCAGTCTTATCTATTATTCAAATAATGGGCAGCCTGCTAAAGAGCAGAGCAACCAGAAAAGGATTGGTCCGTCAGCACTTTGCATCGGTTTTTCACTGTTGAGCTGTAACAAAAAGTTCTTTTCTAAAGCCAGAATTTTACTCCTTACCTTCACTTTAAATGAATTTTCGCTGCTGGGCTGTAACAAAAAGTTATTTTTGGAAGCAAGAACTTTACTGCTTACCTTTACCTGTTGGTTTCAAGGAATGTTCAGCACAGTTTATTTTGTTTGTACTGACCCCAAACTGTCTTCTATTTAAAAATAATGATATTTGAACAGATATTTATATAATAGTTATATGAAACAAAATGGCAGTAAACAGATAAATTATAAATGAATTTTAATCATTAATATTCACTCAACTAAATGGATCAGTATCCCGAGAATGTTGTTATTTTGTGTTCAGCATTTGTATATGACAGGTTTTATTTACTTGTGTACTTGTATCTACAAACCCCAGCTGAGTCATGGGATTTTTATTACCCCGGGGAATGAATAAACATAGAAAAAGATGGTCTCTCAGGAACATTAGAGTCTGAGAAAACACATCAAGTGCAGTGCAGAGATGCCCAGTGCACTCTCATGCCTTTCCAGTATATGAAGAGTAGCTAAAAATTCAGCTAAAAAGTAGCATGAACCTTCAAAACCAGCACCCAATATACTATTTCTGCTAAACACCTGCCCAACAAAAACTTGTAGCAACCAGTCAATCTCTGTATACCTGTCCCATGTTACTTGTTCAGGACCTGTTGCTGGTACCCAGCTGGATCTATGGCCACACCAAAGTGTAGAGGATGCTGCAATAGTTGCATCTTCAATGGAGATGGAATTTCTCATGGAAGTCATGGTTACTGATGTAATCTACAATACATCAATAGTTATTCTGCAAGGCATTTTGAGAAAGTAAGTGACTCAGATGACTTTATTTTCCTGAAATTACCTTTCTCATCTCAAATGAATACGTATCCTTTTATATACTTGACCAGTACTTTTAATTAGTTACATATCATTCCATTCAAGTCCTTACCTTTTGAATGAAATGCATATTTTCCTTTCTAAACCATAGTTTACACATTATTGTATTTATGCTTAGTTCTAGTTGTCCTGGAATTCTAGTAAATGCATCATGAAATTAATATTATTAAGAATCAACATCAGGGTGTTTTCTTGATCACTTACACAATATTTAAAGGTATCTGCCAATATTGTTAGCAATTTTTTATTCAGTAACCCTTATATTGCAAAAGGATCATGAAGGCATTAGCAGAGACATAAATGGTCTCAAAAAAAGGAGCTGTACAGAAAAAAAAATCTGCTTGCAACTCCAAATTTCTTGAGGCTTGTCCATTCAAACACCAAGAGTCCAAACACTCCAAAGCTGATGCTAGTATCTATATTCAGAATACTAACCAATAGAATAATACTCTTCTCCTACACTTTTACTTACACAGGCATCTTGTGAATATAAACCAGTTTTCCGATTTTTCTACATTTATGTTTTCAGCATTATTTTTTAAAACAAAATGGAAGGTAAAAATAACTTTGCCAACAATATGCAGCAAATGTAGGCAGACCTCTAGCTTCAGCATGACTCCATAACTGAAGCTGTCCACTGGTGTCCCCACAAAGACCTTTTTGCACAGTCAGCTTAAATTAATAAAGACATATGATGCATTTAGCCATGCACATTACACTGAACAGTGGTTCAGGCTTGGAAGTGCCTAATGTTGAAGAAAGTTTCCCGCCAGCTGTTTCTGTGGTTTTTGTGCTCTCATTTGAACTATTACATAATGTGTTGAGATGAAAAATTGGCATATAGAGGTATAACTGTTTTCTAGAGAACAAGCAGTTTATACTTTTAGTTCATACTCACAGAATAAAGCAGACCTTTAGATCAAATTTTTAAAAAACGACATCATAAACTATCACTTTCAGGAAGTATTCTTAAAATATGGAGATATTTCTTCACCATATCATAGTCATAATTTATGATAGATCAAAATCAACATTCTTCTGTCTGAATTATCATAGTCTAAAGACATTATGTACATTGACTTACTGTATCACAGGAAAAGGAGAGAAAAAAAATGATAACTGATATGTTGCACACCATTTTTTACTCCAAAAATATCCAGTGAATGATACAAAGTGTGTGCAATATTGAATCAGATAAAATAAATGAGTGTGAATGCACACACACGAGATTTATTGCAACAGCACTAACGTTTTGTCCCTCATATACTTGTGCACACAGAAATGCAATCTACTCTGAGGTGGAAAAAGGAAACACAAAAATTAGCAGGCATGGCAAGTGCCCCAATGATTAGAATCTCACTGAGTTACTAGAGAAATGGCCTGTAGTACCACCAGCTGATTTCTGAAAGCTTTGCTGCTCCTTAGGAAAAAGGCTGAATGTCTCCTTCCAGGAGAAAACCTGGGGATTGGATAGCATCAGTAATCCCATTAACCTTCTAGAAAGTGTGAAGTTTTACCTCTCCTTTCCATAATCTACCTCAAGTGGTTTCCTCCTTGCTATGCATGACTCTGTGAATCCCACTTCTTTCTCCACAGTGGAAAGGGAAGATGAGTATCCAACTTTGATGGTTGGACTTCATGATCTTAAAGGACTTTTCCAACCTTAACAATTCCATAATTCTATTATCTAACTTAAGTGTTGCAAAATTTGCTAGTGGCCCAGCTTTATGAGGTCTGTCACGGGTTAACTCCTGCTGGTAATTAAGCCCCACACAGGAACTCACTCATTCCCACCACACCAGGATGGGGGAGTCAATTAGAAGGGTAAAAGTGAGAAAACGTGTGGGTTGAGGTAAAGGCTGTTTAGTAGGCAAAGGAAAAGCTGTGCACACAAACAAAGCCAAACAAGGCATCCATGCACCAGTTCCCATGGGCAGGCTGCTGCTCAGCCACCTCCAGGACAGCCAGGGCTGCACCACACCTAACAGTGACTTGGGGAGACAAACACTGTCACCCCAAACATCTCCCCTTCCCCTTCTTCGCCCAGGTTTGCGTGCTGAGCATGACACCACATGGTGTGGGATATGCCTGTGGGCAGCTGGGGCAGCTGTCCTGGCTGTGTCCCCTCCCAGCTCCTTGTGCAGCCCCATTCTCCTCACCAGTAGGGCCATGTGAGGTGCAGAAAAGGGTTTGACTGTGTGTGAGCACTGCTCAGCAATAACAAAAATAGTCCAGAATTACCAACACTGTTTCCAGAAAAATCCAAAGCATAGCCCCATGCTACATACTGTGAAGAAAATTTACTCTATCCCAGGCATATATAACCAGTACATAGTAGTAGATTTTCATATCATAAAGTTTTGGCTACACAAATCACTCACAACATAAAGCGCTCAACTTCTACAGAGGTAAAACCATAAAAGATGAAAACAAAATCTTCAGTGGGCGTTACCTGAGCCTTTCATTGGGCAGACACAAGAGATTTCAGCCTTTGGTCATTGCAATGGGACTTCACCACCACATACTTTCATTACTTTAATGTCCATGGGATACATATTACATTCAGAATGAAAATCAAATCTATTTTTGATAAAAGTCCATGAGCTAGAACCATTAGTAAGTAGAAAGGCCCAAGAGAATGGAACTGCTGGGATAAATTAACCTTACCATGAGGCAAGTGAAAAAAAACTTATTCTTAATGCTGCCTAATCTTAGCATATATATGTTTTGCCTAGAGATGATGTTGGGCTCAGTCTCAGACTTTGTTAATGCACATGCATAACACAGGCTTTTGAGACAGGGAGATGTGGAGAAGTTGTCCAGAATTTATAGTGGGATTTAAATTTATCACAAAGCAATTTTAACGGGACCCTTGGAACTGGTTATCCCGCTGGCAAAATACCAGGAACAGGGAATATGTATTTGCTGCCCATTGACACTCACCTAAGCATAGATTTTAAGGTGAAACAAAACCAGTGATTCGATTTCTCTTCCACACACGTAAGAAGATAAAATGCTCTTCATAGTCTGTGTTCGTGTGCAAGTGGTACCAATTTTCTGTATGGCTACAGGTTACCACTGGCAGAAAGCTTGCATCCAGAATCAATGGAGAAACCCTATCCAAGTAGAGATTATCTGTAACCTCATTTCCAGGGAGTTATAATTTGTTTCAAAACTTTAAATACTGATAAAGGTGAGAACACCCAGAGTCAGGCAGAGTGAGATGACACTCTTTCAAAAAAAAAGAGGTCACAAATTCTTCAACATCAATTTCTATGTACTCAACACCCTCTTTTCTATTTTCAAGCACCAGGCAGGCAGGTGCCTTTAACTGGTAACACATCCACACAGGTTTCCTTGGCATCCCTCAAATCCTCTCGGCACTATTATATGTGAATGCTGCAATTTTCCATCAATGGAGAAACTACTCTGTTTTCACTCCCTGTAATTTTACACCCTCAGAAGACACTTTTGTTGACTGACAGACATCACCTTCTTCTTCATTTTGCTGCACTGGGATTGGAAGCCCGTGCCTCATAACAGTCAATATATCTGACTTTCCTTCTTACACAATTAAAAAACAATCACATGGAAGAACAACTTTGAGCAAGGCAGGTCAGGTTTTAAAATACAAAATCCCAGGAAAGAGGAATATGGAGAAGTACTTCAGCATCTTAGTTTAAATTCAGCCCTGTAAAAGCTCACATGAAATATTCATACTTTAATGTCCACAAAGTAGTTTAATCTGATCTGCAGAATCACAACACTGGCAGTATAATATGTCCCATGGCCATACAAAATGCTGAAGTGAGCAGAATACACCCATTTTCCTCTGCCAGAAAAATTCTGACCTGCAGGCTCTGGTACAAAGCACTCACTAAACACCCTGTATAACTATTTAATATATGTGCCCTCTGGAAATGCTGAAGGCCTTTCTCCTTAGGTGTCTGTCTCTGATCCTAGCAACGGACACTGTTTCTTTGTTCAGTGACCTTATGAAGAGAAGTACTAAGAGCCAGATAAATTGCTAGCAGCATCACAGTCTTTAGTGAAGTCCCGTGATCCTCCAAATTTCATCCTAAACATAATTATGTGGAGAAATCTATCTACAGAACTTACCGGTTCCTCAAAACACTTCATCTGTCATCACCCCATTGAACCAACACTATTTATTTGCTTTCTAAAGGAAAGCTAATTGATTTATCTGTTACTTGGAATAACACCACGATAAATAAATTATCACTTAAGCACAATGGATTACTAACATTTCCTTTTCTATTTATATTTATGACATATTACCACATCTTGCTTCATTTAAGAGCTTGCATATGTATTCCTTATCCCTATAATCTAATCTAAGGTGCAAAACCTGGACTTGTGCCAGTGAACCCCTCTGTTAATATACTGCTGAACTACCAGAGTCCATCTGGAGTTACTGTTCTGCTTGATGTCACACGGCAGATCCTACCTGCATAGAAGATGAAAGGACATTCAAGGCACGTATCAAGGGATGACAGTTTTCTTTGTGATGAACCACAGAGTCACAGCTTGTTAAGTAAGACTGTGACAGTGATAAAAGACAAAGCCATCATTTTATAGCAGAATATGGCCTATCGGTACATGACAAGCCATACTATCTCTGCTCACACATGCTGACATCTCATAATGCATTCTCCCAAGAGCTGGACAGAAATAGTCCCTGAAGACAGCACCACTAGAGAGTAATAGCATACTGCTTATCTGGGAGCAAATGAATGGAAAAAACCTGAACTGTGCAATGTGTCCCTACTAAAATCACAGATACTTTCAGCTGAGCTTTCAGCTGGAAGTATTTTCTAATTTCATTAGAAGTTCAATTGCTTTCAAATAAAACAATAAGACAGTTATATTAATTGTCAACAATGTAGCCCCCTTTCACTATGATATTTTTTTAAATGTTGAAAGTAAATTTACAAAAAATCTGTTGGGAGACTTCCTTTTTGAGAGCTGTGCATCCATCCTGCGCATACAGTCTTGCACTCTACTTAACATTCCTCACACTCGACATCTTCCCAGCCTGTCCAAATATCACTAGCTGGTGCTTACAGGCTCCCAAGCTGCCCTGCAGGGTGAAAGCCCATGGGAATGTAGGTTATGGTGAGAGGCTAACAGCCAGACACCTCTCAGAGCAGGCAGCCTAGAGGGACAAGGAAGGGACACTGTCAGCAGAGGTGGCAGTAAGGAACTTGAGGCTGGTACCTTGCCGGAGGGAATTGGAAGACTTAGTGGCTTCCTGGGGAGAAAAAATTCCTGACAGAAACATCAAGAAGGAAAAGATTTAGCTTGAAAGAATAGGGAAATATGCAAAAGGCTACAAACTAGCAGGAGAATATAAGGCTCTTCTCTTGGTTTTAGCCCAAGCCTTTTGATAGCCCCCATGCAAAAGTCTTCATGCTGCATTGACATTGCTATTGGAAGCAATTGCAATCCACCCGAATGGAAAAAATTAATCTATCTGCTCTAGTGATTCCTATGAAACCTCTTTCTCCCTACGCTCCCACAAGGACACAGCAACTCTCCTGCAAGTGCAGCTCATGGGGAGGAGCAAGGAACAGCAGTGCAATAAAAACATAAAGTGATACTCACAGAGATAACCTTGTGTGACTGCAAAATTAGTGGTGATGTGAGGATGCAAGTGCTGTTTATCAGCAAGGAGCTGTCAGTGTGGTTAACAGGGGCTTTCAGGCTGAGCATTAATCACATGGGCTTAACTGAGAAGTTCTCCTGGTGCTGCTGTATATTTAAGATGCATTGGCTGCATTGGCTGGGGATTGTAAGTCTTCAAAAGTGCCAGTGAAAAGCTGCCTGCCACTCTCCTCTCAAGCTGCACAGTGCATAGACCTCCCCTTCCCACTGCACCTGCAGCCATCCCTTCACAGAAGCTGTCCATCTAGCACAGCCAAGAATCCTGTTCTCACTTGCCCTGTAATTCACTCATAAATACCTGCAAAATTCTCTGGTTAATCACCTGCAAAATTTCCCCCTGCGATACCTGTAAAATATTAGTCACAAAGGTGAAGTAGCCCATGTCTTGAGTGGTGCCTGCCACACTGATCAGCATTTACTGTTTGCTTGTGTCCTTCCCATCTGTTGACTAAATGGCTCTTATCTTCACACATAAATATTAAATTCTTTGGTATAGTTGTAATACAGTAAGCACATAAATAGCAGTAATGTTAACTACTGTATTTAATAGTAAGACTCTTGATGACCATTTATATTGCTATTATAGTTAACCCAGGATATCTGATTTGTGTCACAGCTTTTTTTATATAGATTGATTTTTTGTTTTCAGTAGTTGTTGACATGATCAAATAGATACATTTTAAATTTCCCCTCTTCTCTGTTCTGGACTTTTAAATCTATATAGGCACTCAGGTCTCAGTACCTTTATCTCCATTTCTATATCTAGAGTACCTTCCTCCCTTATCCTCCTTCCAGTCTCATTTTCATGTCTTCCTTTCATGGTGATTCTCACACCTGAAACTGTTCTCTCCCGCCGCTGATGCTGTTTTGCAGGAAGCCCTCCCTGATAGATGGAACAGAAAAACTGTATTGAAAGACAAAATACTTCAGAATTAAACCCTGAAAACATTTCAGGCACTACATCTGATATTTGACTGTCGCAGACTCATTAAGTACCAGGTTACAAGGGATCTTAAGGATAAACTGGTCCAATCTTTCTTGGCAAAAGCTTAGTCAAGACAAGATGACTCTGCCCTCTGTTCAGCTGAATCTTAGAAGCACCCAGTGTTGGGGAAGAATCAAAATTTGAGTAGTACAGAACATGCATACACGACCACAATGTGGTACATAGAACTGTCTTGATAACAGATTAGGAAGATCCCATAATACAGTGCTTTTGCAGAGGGAGTCTCCCCATCTGCTACGCCTCAACTAATAAATCCTGTGTCTCAGCTTCGTATGAGCTTGGACAGATTTTTTCCCTTTCCAGAGCAACCACCACTCACAACTTGTTTCCACTTCTTCACTGGTGCAGTACAGCCATAGTTAGTCTGAGGCAGATCTCCATCCTGTGTAGTCTTAGGTACGCATTTACCTGCCTAGAAAGGATATGCAATGTCATTTCTCTCCAAATTTTACTGTGGTCATGTGTTTGAAAGCTTTTAATCCTGAAGTGGTGTGATTATGTGACAGTTCCAATTTTCATTTGAAGAAAAACTCTTCAAAATTTAAAGAAGTATGTTCAAAAAAATCTGAATTCAAAAAGAGAGGAAATCACCTTTTCTTGTTTTTAACTTTTCCTGATTTTTCAGCTATTTTAACAATTTTGGAATATTCTGTTCTAGAGGATTTGTAATTGGAATTAGCTCTACTAAAACACTTCATTGACTTGAAGCAGACTGAATTTTAAATTTGTAAGCTCATGACAAAGATCACACTTTTTCACACATTCTGCCATATGCATAAATTTTAAAAAGTATATCAACATTAAATTCTCAAGAAATGTTATAGCTTCTGTTTTCTTCTAATCAAGCCATCACACAATTTTGAAATTGGAAAGGACAAGTTGTTTTATGAAGACAATCATCATTTCACCTGAAAAAAGACTATTTTTAGAAATTCATAAAGCATAGATAGCTTTTGCTAGAGTTTTTAAGCTTTATGCACACTGTGGTTCCAACAGGGACTACAAGTGCCAAAATGTCACAAAAAAAAGACTATTTCCTCAATACTTTCAGCTTAGTGAGAGACAGAAAGTGCTGGAAATTTTATAAAAAGAGAAGTCATATGAGAATTACCACTCAGCTTTTAGATCAAAAAGGCTGATTAAGCACTGGAGGTTTTGGGAAGATTTTCAAATAGAATTAATGCCATAAATAACCAGAACTTTGCTGATCAACTTGGCAAACTTATTGAATATTGTCTTACATGTGATCACTTTTAATATGCAGGTGGTCTTCATACAGATTTAGAAAGAGATAGCCTAAAGCCTAAACCTGCCTAAACCTGACCATTGCTGTTGGATAAATATGAAAACACAGAGAATGTGTTGATGACTGAACCCTGCTATTGTTCAGGTTAGCTCTTCATTGTTCATCTTATTAAGAAGTCCCTAGAATTACACAGGAGAGTGCCAACAATTTGAGATATTTTCCATGCAGGGCAGGAGCTCTAGGCTCTATCTGTAGCTCTTGAGGAGGCAGAGGCTGCCAGAGTGGTCAGGCTTCACTCTGTCTGCCATAGCACAGGACCCAGGCATCTGCATTCTAGGCCAGGTTGCAAAGAAGCAACCTGTAATACCAGAACACTTCCTCTACAGAGCCATGGGATGGAAGAAAAGCACGTACTAGAAGCAGTGGAGGATGAGGGTTAGATGTCAGATGACTAAAGTTTCCCAATTTTCTGTTGTTTCTCTCTACAAGTTGTTTTAGGTTCACTGATGTCTTGAAGCAGGAGCAATAATGAATGTCAGGAAGACTTTCTTCGTGTCTCAGGAACAACGACTGGAATATATTTGAGACATTTGGTCATTCCCTTACCTTGGCCCTGATCATATCTAAATATTCAAAAATGCACATGAGGGGGTTTTTATGCAGTAACTCTGACCAGAGTTTTTGGATTGCAATGCACAAGTTACTCATGTAAGACATGCAATGCACAGTGAATATGAGATAACCTCCTCCTTGTCAAAGATAAGGTGTGAACTTACTGATGCTTTTCGGAAGTGGAGTAAATTACTTCACACATTGCTAGCTAAGAGAATTTGCAAAAGGAGCTAGTGTGGAGTAGTTTATGAGCTTGAATTCACACTTAAATTTTTTTTCTTTATGGTAACTTTTAATGGAGAGAAGCATTCAGTCATCTTAATTCTGAGAGTCTTAGTTCAAAAAGTGACCAGAGTTTTAAAAAAATGCAATGTAATATTCTTGTGTTTTCTGAAATGTCACTTCTCCATAAGCTGAATTACACACTTTTCAGTTTGTTCTGATTTCAAGGGTAATGGTATGAGATGTTTTCCTTGAAAAATACATATAGTGTTAACATGGGCTGTTGAAATATGTTACAGACAGATGAAGAAGAAATTCTAGGAAATTAGTATACTAATTAGCATATCAATAGTACTGAAGGTCTTATGTAACTTCTTATAGTTTAGGTCTGGCATCTTGCCTTGCTCAGTAAGTTCAAAACCAAGGGAATCCTGCCTCTTGTAAAGCTAGAAGTTCTGAATCCAGACCTCTTTGGCACATGAGCAAGAACGCAGCAAGAGAAGCACTTCCCACCAAATCTTGCTGTCATTCCAGATGCACAAAGACTTTTAAAAGCAAGAATCTTGCTCAGGGCTTTATGCAGTCTGGTTTTGACACTCTCTAAGGATGGTGACTGCACAAAATCATCTGCAAAGAAGCAGGCTTTTAGCCTGATTTTTAATTGTTTTGTTTAAATTTACACTTCATTTAAAATGCTCATGGAGGTGGAGTGCTAGAGCACTTGTCAACCTTTTTGAAATGTGCTGAATCACAGGAAAAGTGAGGATGCTTACTTACAGAAGATGTCCTGGGTTAGAAAACTTGAGTAATATTAAACTAAGTGAAACCAGATTCCTTCAGAGTCCTCACAGGATCAACATCATCACTTTCCACAGGGTCCTAATACAAAGCATTTTATGCAAAATTCTAGGAATTTCAAGCTAGTAATAACCTATCTGTAAAAACTAATTTCTGTGACCCCAGACTCTGGTTAAAGATAAGAGGTCAGTCAATTGGATGGAGTTCAGTCACCATAAGCAGAAAATGAGAAATTAGAAAACCAGTAAAAAATAATACCTTGAATTTGCTTCTTTCAATTTCAGTGCTCTATTAGACTGCTTTAGGAATTAGTTCATATAAGTATCCCATACAGCACAATTTTAGGTGCTTAACTGAATATTGATCAACCAGTATTCTTCTGAAAAAAACATTCTTTACAAGTTCAGCTTTGTTACTTGATACCTGATTTTCCACAGTGCTGAGCACCTGCAGCTCCCAGTGGCTTCATTTTCACAGTACCCACAGTTACCCAGGAAATCAGTTCAGATCACGCTTGTACTCACATGGAACAGCCTCAGTTTTCAGTGGAAAACTGTACATTTTGAAGACTAGGGCATTTTTTTATTTTGCTACACCTTCAGCTAAGAAGTGTCTATTTTTCCACAGCAGATGCTGGAGCCCTGTCCTTTTAAGCTGCCAACATCCCAGATTCTGTTTCCAAGCTCATCTATTTAAAGAGTGAGGATTGTCATGCTGGAAAGTACCTTAAAAATAGGGGCCTGGTACAGGGCCTAGACCCAGCTCCCTACTTATTCCATTCTGTATGCCAATAGCAAGGAAAAATAAATTATGAACAGATGCTTGCTTCCACCCTGCTCTGGATTCTGGCCAGACAGACTGTCTGAAAAGGTGTAATAGAAGCAGCTGCTTTCTAAAGGTACAGATATTTGTTCACAGGAACAAGAGAACTGAGATGAAAAAGGTAAAAGAATTAGGACTCTGAAAAGTACAATTTCTTAGAGCTGCCAACAAGGTGACACAGCTTTCCGCCTCTCCATATGCAGAGGCACCTTCTATAAATCCATACTTGTGCTACATAATCTGAGGCACTTGGACAAGTCAAGTTAATGCAGAGTTCCTTGTTTCAGTGACTCTGCAGAGCACAACTGGAGATTAGGAAAATAATTATTCACTGCAAAAAAGAGTGCATAAGACATTAATTGAGATTATAAAAAGCTAACTACATCTGGGGCTAAAAAATTGTGCTAACCCAAATTCTCATTAATAGCATCCAATTACTGTCTGTGGTTATGTAACTGTTCATCCCACTATGTGGCCACTTACTGCTGGGGTCTGTTGCTGCTCAGCATAAATTGCACAGAGCACAGTGTGTAAAGGCATTAATGGCATTTACTTTGCATTTTGCAGTACTAGGATAAACAAAAATATATCCTGAAACAAAATTGCAAGTTGCAGGGAGAGGTCATTCCAAACAGATTTTAAAAATTCTTTATTTTTTTAAAATTATTTCAGTTGCAGAGGGGTTGGGAATTTTGGTTGGTTGGTTTGGGGTTTTTGTAGCAAAAACATATGATCGTTATGGGGTATAAAAGAAAGTAAATGTTTTCTCTTTCAAATATGTAGTAAAAACTAGTACACTATCACATAAAACAAACCATTAATTTTAGAGGGTTTATTCCCCTGAATGCTATACTAATATTTTAGATCTCAAAGTGCACATCATTAGAATAGGGGAACTTTTACTGAGCAGTCTGCATTTGGCACTGACCAAATAAAATGTCAATGAGCCTCTACTGATAAGAACAAGCAGAGATAAAGTGGACAGAAAGATCTGTGAGTCAGTAAATACTGCAAACAACAATCATAGCAGGTCAGGCAATTATCACAAGAAGAAAAAACACTGATAAGTCCAGCAAATAAAATGTGATCCCCTCATAAACCACGAGCATCAGTGAGAGTGACAGCAGCCTAAGCTGGGGTTCACAGGACATTAACCTTTCTGAATGGAGGGCTGACTATTGCTTTGGAACCAAATCCAACAACCAATCTGTTTGTACAGCAAATTATCTATTTCCTTTGTAGAAGGGAAAACATTGTTTGAGTAGTAAAGCTGCTGTGAGAACCAAGGAAACAAAATCAATGAGCCAAAACATGAGGGAACTGTTGCAAACTGAAACAATGAACAAAAGAGTTATGAAAGATAAAAGCCAAAGACTGAAGCAGCAGACGAAAAAAAAAAAAAGAATAGGCTGTAATGATTTCTGAGAGGATGGGTTTTCATTTTAATGGCAAAATTTCATTGACCTCTGCTGAAGTCAGATCAGGATTCTTAAGATGAGAACAAAAATGGCTGAGAAAGGACAAAAAGCAGAACAAGTAGTGAAAGGATTCAGTGTTAAAAAATATCCAACTAATTCTAATTCTTCCCCCATTATGAGCATAATTTCTGCCTCTGTTGGAATGGAAATTTCCATTTTCTGCTATCTACTAAAAAATAATAATTTAAGAAGAAGTCACCACAGGGTTTTTTTGCCCTAAAGAACAAAACCTTCAACAACTTATTCACACAATAATAAGATTTCTTAATCTTCAGCATATTATCTGGGGTCTGAAAGTACACAGCTGATCCTCAGCTCCTTCAGAAGGGCCTGCAAAATTCCCTTTCTAGAATGTAGTGCATAAGGTATTCCTAAGGAAATAGACATTATACTATAATGGTGGTATCTCCTGGTATTGAGCTTAACTTCTGAAATTTCCTACATATGGAAAAAAACGCCTCCTGCTTTTTATAAATGAGCATATATCATGAGTTACAATATGAGTTGACAGATATAATCGTGAACTGATGGATTATTTATTTCAAATTAATTAATTATTTCAAACTTCCTTCTGGAAATAACCCTATTTTATTCAAGATTTTTTCAAGATTTTTTTTTTTTAACTAGCCCTGACAAGTTTTCTGGGATAAAAGCAGTATTGAAAAATCAGAATTCAGCCTTGTAAGTTAGCTAATATTCTGCTCTATCCAGCAGAGCCCCAATGCATAAGTCTAACATCAGATATTCAATACATTTCTTTCAAAACTCATGTTAGCTTAACAAGGATCTATGTTGCAAGCCATATTAATCATGTATTTGCAAACAACAGCTTTTATCAACATTGATTATTTTCTTGATAGAATTACAAAATCAATAGGCAAAAGTTAGACAGTAGATGCAATATATTTAAATTTATAATGTATTTATAATTAAATTTTAAAATTAAACTTGAAAGTGGCTTACATTAAAGCATTTTGACAGATTAAAATCATAACTGAGGGGTATCAATATGTGTAAAATACATGAGAATAGTATAAGAGGCTAGCTAGAAAGAGGAATCATTAATAGTAAAACAATTATGGTGAAATTAAAAAACTGTAAAGATCATAGCTGCAAGAAAAACATTTTCATATATATTTATATATATATACATACATAAGAAAAGGGAGAAATCCTTGAGGACAGATATTTGTGACAAAACTGAATAACAATTCAAATATAAATATTTAGTGTGATATAAGGACAAATTAAATGGGTGCATGTTGCTCAATTTCTTAAGCAATGTTGAAACTCAATACTAGATAGATGTACAGAGTACAAAACAAGAACTGCCCCAGGAAAAGATCTATACCATGACCAAAGGCTCAAAAAGAAATAACAAATGTGTAACTAAAATGTTCAGGGAAAGAAATAAATTCAGAGCAGAAATTAAAAAGAAAATAACGAGACTGTTTCTCATATTAATTTCCCCCAAGCCTTACAGATAACTTCTAAAAATCTAAGATATTTCCAGAGGAAAAGTAAAATAAGTATGGGTACGGAGAAAGACTAATGTGAGTGCAGAGACCGAGCACATGGGTACCAAATACACATTTAGAATACCTGAAACTAATAATGAACCTCCAAATCCAATATTGCATCCCTTAACTTCTGCACTTAATCAGGTCAGGAAGATTTGTAGATGCTTCATCTGGAACACTGCAGGCTACAGCATGGCAGGGCCTCTGTGGCCAGAGACCCTGGCACTCCTGCATGGGGGCAGCACAGGTGCAACCAAAGGTTTTCTCCTCTTTCTCAAAAATGCACCTAAAGGCATGAATAGTGGTGAAAGCACTTTCCTTTGAGACAGAGTCTGTGTGTTTAATGCTTTCTGAGGAAGAAATTGAACTCTGATCCTAATTTAGGAGCTGGTGAACTCTAGAATATGATAGAAAAGGTGAGCAGCATTGTCATTTTCTCCATTAACTTAAAGAAAGGGAGATTGCAGAAAAATGCAGCATGTTTCTGCAGATATGCTTTTGGCACATTGCAAAGAAACTTCTTAGGTTAAGTCTCAGAGTCAATTAAGTGAAGGAATGTCTGCTTCTGGGGTTCCAGTCATATTTAGAAGGAAAATAAGTAATAAGATGGCTACATAGACATCATCTGCTCTGAGCATCTACAGAAGCACCAGCCTATATTCTTAGGGATTTCAAGGCAGAACAGGGAGCTCCTCATTGAATTTAGGCTCCACAAATGTTAAATAGTGACTGAATTGATAATTTGTATCTACTCAGCTGTTGTCTTAGGTGCCTAAATCCTTTCCTGGAACTGGACCAGGAGAGAGCAGAGCATTGTGCTGTTAAGTGCTCTGCTTTTACAGAAAATCAATGCCAATCTACCATATTTTCATTTAGAAGATCCTCCCCCAGTATTTGTATAGCTTGCCATTATACAACTAATTGGACACATTATAAATGCTTAAAGATATTGAAGGGCCTTAACAAGGAGGAAAACACAGTTATTTAGTTTAGTAGAAGAGTACGAAAGTCAGAAGAAAATTCATGTATGTAGGAAATATTGAGAATTTATTGTATCCAGATGAGGAATTACTATGGACTTATAAAAATGGCAGAAACTTTACCATTTCTATTATTTAAAAAGGGAATAAACATATCACTAATAAGTAGAAGGAACATGATATTGCTAAGCAGCTGATGTTGTGTATCATCTCTTCCTCTTAATGATGTGACCTGATGGAATCAGCTCTCTTTTCCATTTTGAATATGTGATTTTGAAGCAATTAGTGATTATCAGAGAAACCTGTGGGAACATGACCTGTCATGGGGCTGCTATTTTCTTGCCAGCTACTTCAGAATTATCAGGTTTTACTCATTTGATCCAGGATGGTAAATCCCTGCCTGGGACTTTCTGAAGATAATATTTTTCTCAGAAGCAAATAAAGTAATGAACATAGAACTAGGTGAGGTAACACTTTTCATAAAAGTGATAAAGCCACAAAATCAATAGCACAAGTACTTTAAAAGGGAACATCCATTATCCTCTGTTAAGATCCAAGGGAGACGAAATGTTGATCTCCACTGTTCTTCAGATATGTTTCTCCACACTTTGGGAACATTTTACAATACATAAGGTTGACCAACAAGAACTAAACTCTGAGCACTGATCATTGCTCAGAAGGTAAGGATCAGAGCCACACATCATGAAAAGCAAATCACTGAAGTCTGATCCACTATGGAATCTCATTTTCCTTATTTCTCTGTAAGATGATTGGGTTGGCCCCAAAAGCCAACCATATTCTGGGCAGCATCCAAAGCAGCATGAGCAGTAGGACAAGGGAAGTGATTCTGCACCTCTAATCTGCTCTGGTGAGACCCCACCTGTATCACTGCACCCAGCTCTGGGGTCCCCAACAAAAGGACACAGAACTGTCAAGCAAATCCAGAGGAGGTCATGATGATGAGCAGGGCTCTAGAACATCTCTCCTGTGAAGACAGACTGAGAGAGTTGGGATTTTTCAGCCTGGAGAAGGCTCTGGGTAGAACTTATTCATCTTCCAATACCTGAAGGCAGCCTAGAAGAAAGATGGAGAGGGACTTTTGTCAAGGACATGTGGTAATAGGACAAGGGACAATGAGTTTAATCTGAAGGAGGGTAAGTTTTGGTTAGACATTGTGAAGGAACATCATGGAGATAAATAGTCTTTTCTTCAGGGTAACTTCTCTGGTTAAGGGACTTATCCACTGGCCAGTTTGTCCAGCAAAGCACACAACTTTTCAAAAAATATATTCAGTATATAATTTTAATATATTTCCGTACAAATAGTAAAAAAAAAAAAAACAACAACAAAAAAAAAAAAAACCAAACAAACAAAAAAAAAAAACCAACACATAATTGGCAGGCATTATTCACAAACTTGGATAAACTATTTCATCCAAAATATACTCCCTAAAAAATAATACTAAAAAAACCAAAACAACAAAACCAAACCAGTTTTAGAAGTTATTCCTGTTATTAACATTTTTCCAATTCTCTTTTTTCTTGCATTTTCTTCAACACACTACCTATAAAATTTTTATTTATTAAAGTCTTATCCTTTTACTGAAATATACAGATTTTTATAAAATGAAAAATGTGAAATCTATATTGATAAAATATAAAATGGAAAGAAAAATGGGAAATGGGTCAATTTTGAACTGTAATAAATGGAAAGAATTTTAAAATTTCAGAACACCAGATGCATTTTGACAGGTAAATGTAGTTAAAGATATCAATAGTGAAAAGTCCACTGTGTAGACTTCCAAAAACATTAGCAAACAAAAGAAACAATAACCATTTTTTCCTCATAATTCCTTTTTTTTAGCCAAACTTGCTTTTTCTTGCAACCTGAGTTAGTAGTTTTGAATGCTTAGAGATGGCCAAGCTGTAGTCAATTTGCATTTAACTTGTAGAGTGCACTGTGAGTCTGATAATAAATTATTTAAATGAAAATTGCTTCCATTTCCAGGAGATCTTAGGAATCTGCTGAATATAAACCTACATGGGAGCAGTTTAAAGTCTCTATTTATTCACAGCAAAGGCTTTAAAAAACATTGAATAAGAGTAAAAATGTTGATTCTCTGTCCTTCTATATCTATTCTATTAGTAGTTTACTAAGCAGTGTAAAGGAAGGTATTTTCTTTATTAGAGCCCACTCTAAAAAATCACAATAACTTCCTGAAAGCAATACACATTCACTTTCAAACAGGGAATATTTCCCTTATAAGATGCTTTAATAATTGTCTTAGTAACTAATGAGCTTTCAGGGAAAAATATTCAAATAAACTCCAGGGTTCACACAGCCTTTTTAACAAGGACACCTGGATGCCTCTTTATTTTTAAATACATTTAGTTTACTAAGAGGAAACAGAGCCTCACAGAAACATATGTGGCTTTTGGCTTCATTGGCTGCAGACTGCCAAGTGCACTTTTGTCAAATCCAAGCCAACATCTTAAAAGGCCAGGACAAAGCTGCAATACCAGTGTGAGGATGCACAGCAATGCAGCCACTCTCCCCACACTCTGCCTTGTGTGCCCTCCCGGTAAACTTTGGGTATGAGGGTCTTCATCTTACCCATGCCACACCATCTTTCTCCTCCTGACAGCAGTGGTTATCCTAAGCAGTGTCCTGACCTGTAGAGGCAGAAGAGCTTTTGACACAAAGGTGACAGGCAGATCTCACAGTAAATACATGAGTTACATATAAAGGAATTAACTCAGCCTCTTTCTTGTCTGCATAGCATTTCTTCTTCAGTAATAACAGGAGAAGGACTGAGATCCGTGCCCACAGTGTTGCTTTCTGTTCTGCCATGCTATTCAGGAATAACAATTTCCCAACAAAATATTAGATGGTAAAGTCCTGGTATAGCTAACTTTATATTATCCCTCATTCATTCTTAAAAGACAATAAAATAGAGCAAGCTTGTTATTAACTATCAGAACATGCATGGCTGCAGAGCCTCTGCTCATGTGCTGCTGCACTCAGAGGCCCAGGGCAGTTGGAGTTAAGACAGTCCCAGGCAATGAAAACATAAACTTCCACCAGGAGAACAATTTCTGTCTTCTAGAGGACGGCTGTCACCAAAAAGCACATGACACGTTCAACTTCATTGCTGAATAAAAGTGATTTCTAATTAGTTTTGCATGTATTGAACAAATTTACATTTACTCCGGCAAATCTTAGGGCTTTCTGTTCACTTTATCATCCCACATCATATGACATATAAAACTTACATTATCTGAACTAGTGCCCTATGGACAGTCAGTCACAGGCTGATTTAGATTAAAACCCAAACACTTGGGGTTTATACCTTATGCATGTTTTTATTTTTGTTTTCAAGGCTACAAGCTGTTTAATTCTGTGTTAGTGATAACCAAGACTACTGAATGATTATTCATTATCTTTCAGAACTAGTCAAATAAAAAATTTCCATTGTTATAATCAGTAATTATATCCCACATCAATCACCAAGCAAACTATTCAACATTTTTCCCTACTCCAAAAATTTTCTGTACATAATAGTTACCAAACAAAAAAAGAATCAAGATCCGTTTCTGAAAATCTCAAATAAATTATCCATAAATATTTTTTAACCAACTCTATTACCTGTCATGTCTCCAAGCAGATGTTAAGTATTCCCCTAACAATTTTCCTAAGCAAATTAATATCTGGTTACATACTTTTTTTGTGTGTGTATGCCACAGTAACATGATTTTAACCTCACTTTCTTACCTGTGGTCAGGTACCAGTTCAGAGCAAATCATGTCTAGTCACAAGTATTTATTGTCATCCAAATAAAGTTTCTCCAACCATGACCAAAAAATATTTTTTGTTCTTTCCTTAGTTCTCTTCCAGCTTCACTCAGATTAAAACTACTGTTGTATATATACCTTGTAAGGTCAAAAAAGAATGGCAGAAAATGCCCAATCTGTTTAATTAGCTTCTGTCTGATGAGTTATTTGCTTTATCTGCTCAAAAGTATTTAAATGTGTTTCCTTGTAAATGGGTACCTTATATGCTGATCTTTAAAGAGAATATCCTAAAATCTATATTTCCAAGTCTAAGACAATCAGGGCTGCATCGAGTTAGCTCAGGATATTTCCAGCTCCTTACCTTGGCAGCATCTCTTTGCCCTGTTGGAGTGATACAGGCTGAAAGGCTTCATCGTTTCCCATAAATACATAGGTATTTTTATTCCTTCTAAAATAATATGAAACCTTCTTTTTTAAGTAATTGGGAGAAGAAACAAGTGTTTTGAGTTCTAACACTTACCCTAAGCAGCTACAACAACTCAGGGACTCAGAGAAATAGGAGGAACAGAAGTATCTAAGTGATTAGACATTTCCTGTTTTTGAAATGCAGCAGAGGGGACTCAGTTGGGCTCGTAATAGCAGAGTTCCCCCAGTGCCTTACTCAGATTTCTTTCATCATCATTTTAAGCATACATAACTTGGGGTTCCTGCTAAAAGATAAAGTTTTGTTCTCTACCAATTCTTTTTCTAGGTTGATTTCAACCTGAACTGTGAGTACATGAACACTTGCTCTGGCATACGGGTGTAGGCGGCACAGGAGCAAAACGAGATGACAGAGATGGGAAAGGATGGACTTTTTGGAAACATGTATAATTAGTGCCAGCTTCTGAAGCTGTGATGTTAAAGTCAGCGCTCCAAGACAGTGGTGCTCTGGAATCATCTTGCTTTGAACTACTAGGTAAGATGTCAACAAACTGAGATTTATTTAGCTATCACAATAAAGAAATACTTCTGCTGATTTATGAAGGATGAGGCACTTAAGTCCTGTTAGATAATTCCAAATCTGATGGCCGTACAAAAAGTCTAAACTTGTTTTGCCTTAATCAAAAAATGGATATTATGATGAGACTGTTCTAATGATTTAAGTGGAAGCACTTACAGAATCATATAATCATTAAGCTTGAAAAAACTGTAGGATCTTTGAGCCCAAACAACACAGAAACTGCTGTGTTTCAGTGTTAATACAGTCATAGACTTCTATCTTCTGATGCTTTATACGGGGAGTGTATTCCTGTATATTTCAGTCCACCAACTTGTATTAGTGCTTTTCTTAAGGTCAACATGAACTTCCATATGGTCATATTTCCCAAGTTTTAGTTTTCAATAAAAATTTAAAAATTTAGCCAGATATCTGGTGCAGCCGTGATGAAATCAGCACAGTTCTGATCTTTTATTCCAGAGACAGATGCACTTTATAAAAATATTCTTTATCTTGTGATACTTAGGAATTTAACTAAGAAAGAAATAGATTTTCCATCAAATTGAGGGCCATAGAAGAGAAAAAAGCGTTAATAATACCTTATAGTCCCTTCATATCCTTTATCAGTCACCATTTTCAATTGATGTTTTTATTCTTGGATGTTTCAGTGATATCTGACACCACAGAATAACACTAAATTGCTCAGAACTTATGCCAAGCTGATACAAAATGTCATTAATTTGCTTACCTGACTATGTACATGAGGTTCCGTCTGGCAATTTTTATTCTTTTTCTTCCCCATAATCTTTGCATGTATCCAGGGAATTTACATTTTGTCAATTGTTATCCATTGTTTCTACGATGCCTGTGTGTGAAACAGTCAAATTGCACAGTTTAGATTTCACTTACTCAGTTGCCTCATTTTGTGCTCAAAGTTGAAGTCTATTTATTTTGCCTATATTTTGAACCTAAAGCTAGTTAATATTAAACTCTACAGGTCAGGTAAAACTTTCCTGTTTAATGTTGTCTCACTATGACAAAGTTCAGATGATAATTAGGGAATAGGCATTTATAACGAGTGTCATATTTATAGTCCACTTTGCAATTTACCATAGTATATTCATAATGGTTGGCATGATTTAACTGGCAGCTCTTTGTGAACTCATAGTTACCTGACTGAAATTGAGTATTTGATCCATTTCTTTAAAAATAAAACATGATTGATGCCACAAAATATTTTCATAGATGTAATGCTACTCTTTATCTAAAAATGTGTAACATTACCTTTCCAAATTCTTGCCTATTTAAACACCAAATTATTTCTTTATTCAGAAATAAATTTTAAACAAGAAAAATAACTATTTTCTAATTTGCTCTCTGATAATGTGAATGAAGAACCAAAGCAGTAATAACTCAAAGAGCAGAAATTTGGGTCATACATAAATATACAGAAACAAGTATCTGAATTTTTTTTTTTTTTCATCCAAGTAAATAGTAGAAATAACCTGGCTATCCATATTAGTTTGCTGGGGTCTTTTTCCATTGGCAGTTTATATAATGAAAATAATGACATTTAATCAAAAATGTACACAACCTACAGAGCCACACCCTTTTTCTTGCTGCCATTTCACAGAATCACAAAAGATGCTGATTTTGAAGGGACTCCCATGGATCATTTTTTTGTACTCCCTGTCCTGCACAGCTCCATTCCCAAGGGTCACACCATGTGCCTGAGAGCATTGTCCAAATGCTTCCTGAACTCTGTCAGGCTTGGTGCTGTGGCCACTTCCTAGGGAGCCTGTTCCAGTGCCTAGCCACGCTCTGGGTGAAGAACCTGAGCCTATTCTAGACAAGAGATCAGAAATGGTGCAGCCATCAGGACTATGGCAGTGACTGTCCCTCTGTACTCAGAACTGGTGAGGCCACACCTTGAATCCTGTGCCAGTTTTAGGCCCCTCTCTCCTAGAAATACACTGAGATGCTGCAGCTGGTCCAGAAAAAGGCAGCAAAGCTGGTGAAGGGGCTGGAGCACAAGTCTCATGCGGTACAGCTGAGAGAGATTGAATTGTTTAGCCTGGAAAAATAATACAGGCTTGAGGAGCCTCGTTGTTCTCTGCAACTCCCTGAAAGGAGGTTGTAACAAGGTGGGGGTCAGCCTCTTCTCCTGGGTAACCAATGACAGGACAAGAGGAAATGGACACAAGTTGCTCCAGTAGAGGTTAAGTTTCAATATTGGGAAAAATTTCTTCACAGAAGAAATTGTCAGGCATTGGAATGGGCTGACAAGGGATGTAGTTGAGTCACCATCCCTGGAGACATTTAAAGGACAAGTGGTTGTACCACTTAGAGACATGATTTAGTGGTGAACTTGGCAGGTTAACAGCTGGACTCCATAATCTTAAAGTTTGGTTTTTTCCAAACTAAATGATTCTATGATTTTAAGATTAATTTAAAATCAAGTTCTTCACATATGCTATTTATTTATTCCTATTGCTTTCTAATGCCTTTGGTTGGTGACTGACTGAATTGGCAATAGCCTTGCTTTAAAGTGTAGATCTTATGTACTTCATTTCAAAGTGCTAAATTATCACTGCCTGGTTTCTTTTCAGATTCCTGGGTATGTGCCATTTAAAAATGTAAACACCCAGCAGACATGATGTAAACATACAAAGATTTTAGTCAACACACTGTTTGGGATTCCTGTCACATTAGCAAGGACAGCACAGACAACTACCAGCTCCAGGTGTTTTGATCTTTTAAAATTTGTAACACATATGCAGGAAAACTATGTCTCTCTTTAAATAAACATTTTCTATTAGAGATTTCTTAACGAGACTTGCATAACACATTTATTTCCCTGGGTCATTTTCCATTTTACAGCAAATAGGCTATAGACACAACATACCAATCTGACAGCAGCTTTTCCCTCCATCAATAGCATTTCTATTTAAAGATGAGGATTCAAAATCAGTATTGAAGGTACATGCTGTTTTTTCTAAAGGGAGTCAGTGTACCTGTACATAATTCATCACTTCCCTTAGTTTAGTAAGACCAGGTTTAAAAATCAAGGAAAATCTGGCACTAAGTCTTTTCATTTAAATGGCCATTGCTCTGCAGGTATGAATCCACATCTTCACCTAAAGCCAGCTCTATTCTCTGACCATGCTACTTGTCTACAGGAATGCTGTTGGCACAAGCACTGTTGGCACAAGCACTGTTGGTTTAACTGGCATCCAAAGGGAGGGTCGTCCCCACTGTACCTTGAGAATACAAGGATCTTCCATTACATTCCACTTTTTTATTCTTCCACTTTGTCCTTGTGTTCTCTGGTAAAAAAAATAAAGAGCTCAGTTAAACTGGTTAACAGGTATGGCCACATAGGTAACAGCACGACAGCAAATTAGTCAAGCATGAGCTAGTATCAAATTCAGAAAATGAAGGAAACTTTTATAAGAAAGTAAATTTTCATCCAATGAAATTAAAGAAAAAGTATATGAATCCCAAAATAGTTACCATCACACCTGGCTAATGCTATTATGCAGTTTTCTGCTGCTTCTCAGTGTGAGAATAAAAAGGCTACTACAGTTACTAACTTCTGAAAGGGAGACTTACCATAAAAACACATATAAAGTGCAATAACTATCATAAAATATGCTGGAGTGAAACTTAATTTCCCTTATAAAACTTCATATTCTGCTTCCTGACATTCTTGACTGATTGATTTAAACAATGCAGTCTTCACACTATTTTAAGAGTTAAGCTTAAATGAATAGCCTGACAAAGTCATGATCCATGGCCTTCAGTAGCTGCCACAGACCTTCCTGAATGATTTCTGATGAACAGAGCCCAGAGTAAACACACTCTTGTAGATTGCTTCTTCCTGTGATCATAATTATAGGTACACTGTCTTTCGCGGATTTACTACTGTGTAACTTGCAGATTTTTTTCTTTCATTACACAGTTAGCTTGGAAGCAAATACAGATATGAAAGTGACATTGTGATCACAGGGACATCGAAGAGCCATGTGATTCTATGTCCAAAAGTTGGCAGTATTTTCACAAAAAATACTGTCCTTAAGGCCGATATCTGTATCTAATTATAAGGTTAATGGTTTGGGCCATGAAGGTAGGAGACCACCCCTACTCCCAATAGCCTACTTTTTTGTTTAAAGTGTTTATTAAAAGAAACTATCCCAATAGCAGCAAGTGGAATTTATACCTAATTTATAAGAAAAAAATGAAAACTGAATTTTCAAGCCCTATTACACATTTTAATGAGCCTCTTACTGGATTCTTTCATTTTTTTTCCTCCATCTTTTTAAAGACAGAAATGTAATTCCTTTGGAAGTTTTAAAGTTAGAAATAGAATTCAAATGGATTTTGCTTCATTTGCTCAACACCTAACAAACAGGTATCTAAACCCAGCTAAAAAGACCCTGGATAAAACAGTCTGATGCTTTACCTTTAAAAGGCAAAGTTTTTAGAAACTGGGCTGGATATCAGAAATCTCACTTTGTGTAAAATTAGCTGCCTAATTACAGCTGTAGACTGAAAGAAAACATTTTTGCTATCTTATTATTAACTTGAGTATATGTGTGTATAAACCAGTTAATTTCTAATCCCATGGTACCTTTTTTTTTTTTTCACCAGAGGATCAGGAAACAACTGTTCTCCTTTATGACTCTGATTTTGTACTATATGGCAGTACTGACTTCAGTGGAATAACCCTTCATTCAGTGAATTCTCTGGAGAGAAAGAGTAGAGTATAATTAGATCCCTTAAAATTATTAGAAATGGTAGAGTGAAATAAGCCTTAAAGTAGCTGTGTTTCCGTATTGAAATGCTTTAGTAGCAGTAGGTTGCAGGGAAGTCTATTGTCATGTGCTGCCTATGTTTTAGGCATGAGTCTGCTAAAAATGCATATTTGCTGGGGATGTTGTTGCTAGGGAAGTATAAGTTACTAATATATATATCTATAAAAACCAGATAGTGTTTAATAAAAAGAATGAGAAAAAATTGGTATCAAGAAAATAATGTAAGTACCTCCAATCCAAAACACAGTCTGAAAAATGTTTCATGAACACAAGCTGGAATGGTACCTACTAGAATCTGACTGATGCCAGTGGGAAGAGGGGGAGAGGAGGGACACTCGTCCATGGAAAGTTAAGAGTTCTGGAGAGATTTATAATAGAATAAGACCCCCTAAAAAAAAGTATCTATTTCTTCTTTTATAAAACTCCAAGCCCTATAATTTTCTTTTGTTTTACTGAATCACTCTCACAGCAATTTGCGTAATTGAAACAAAGGAAAAAATCTTCCTTAAAAACGGAATCCCTAGCTACCTTCAGAAATTTCCTACTATTGAAGAATATCCTAAGTATACACATCTGAATCCCAGCTACCCAAACAAATAGGAAACATAGCAACTATACTGAGACATTATATAGCATAGAGAGAAAATTGAAGGTAAAATAAATTGGCTAGCAGTTGTTAAAGATAGTAGATTCCAAGAAAGTCTTTTAATCACTAAACATAGAAGCGATTGATAATTTATTATTTATCCAGGAATGTAAATTTTTTAAAACTAAATAAGGTATAAAATACAATTATTAACGTAATTGATTATATATAATGCTAGACATTTTTAACTCTATATATATTTTAGGTAAAAATAATTATTATTTTTCCCCCTAAGCTAACTTCCTCTTGGCTTTAACTAGATGCGCTTTTAGGTAGTGATTGTCACATATCATTATAATGCTCCCATCCTTCCTGAGGAATTTTCACATAGGAAAAGCAGATGGCATTATAGCCAGGGCTCTGTTACCAGATTATCATATGCCATAATCTGTCATCACGGGCCTCCAGCCGAGTAATAATTAGCCTTGACTCCATGATTCTCAGAAGGCTGATCAATCCCTTTATTATACTGTACTTATTAAGAAACCAATCGCCCTTAATGACAGTCTTATACAGGTGGACCCAATTGGTCCTTCAATGCAAACACCATCACCATTGGCCAATCAAGAAACCACCCTTTGGTAAACACATCTCCACAACTCATTCCACATGTTCACAACAACAGGTGCAGCAAGTGAAGATAGGAGTTGTTTATCATTCTTTGATCTTCTCACAGCCTTCCCCAGGACAATGCCTGGGAAAGTTCTGCATTGCTCTCTGTGGCCAGAGAGCTGCTGCCACAATGATCTGTCTCAAGTGTGAACTATTTTGGAAGGATTTCAATGCTTTATAGTTTCTTAAATTCATAAATTGATAAAGTGTTCCAAGACCCACAGCTGTTCACATTCTTGTGAATTAAAAATACATGCAATATTTTTGGCTTATCATATATGTTCTACCTACTGAAACCTCCTGGCTTGTCTAAAATTCACCCATAAATATGTGTGTGTTCAAGCAGCAGCAGATGTAATTCTATCCATATTAAACCGAATATTGATAGTTCTTGTTTTCCTTTCCCTTTTTCACTTTCAGGAATTCTTTCTGGCAGTAAAATGTTTACTTAAAATATCAACAGGAGAGACTAAAACATACAAAACAGAATTCTGAGATTATTCACGTCAAAAGCAAATGAAACAAGTGGGACACCAATTTCAGAATCTTCTGGATGACAAAATGTGGATTCCAAGTTAGTTTATGAGAATTGAAATTAGTAAATTGTTCTCTTATAACTATTTATTTTTTTGAACATTACTATTACACTCCAAATTAATCTGACATGCACACTTTGGCTAATGCTTATCCACACACCTGTCTCCTCTGAGCATTGGCTGGTGTATCTGCTTTTACTACTTCTCGTGGAAACTGAACTAGAACTAAGTTTGTTTATGGTTCTTTTTTAGAAGTCATCAAGAGCAGTACATATTTTTTAACTCTTAGATGAGGAAAGCCAAGCAAAATTATAGAAAGCAGACAGTTTTCAATTATTCCAGGTAATACGATCTGCCTGATGCTTGTCATCTGCACGGTGATTCTACTACTCTCTAACAGATCACATTTCATATACTAACATTTAAACAAAATTAAATCAAACCCCTTGAGTCTTTACTTCTATAGCAGTTATTCAAATTACCCTGTTCACCTGACTACTGAAAAGGCAAACATGTCAGTGCTGAGGATAGAGAGACACAATAAAGAGGAAGAGGGAAATCTGGTAACCAAGCAATGTAGTCATGAGCTTCCATCTGTGAGAAGGATCAGCAAAGTTCTTGTGCTATGTTAGCACAAGGGAGCGGTGGAAGAAATTAAAGTCTTATCCATGAACTTAAGGAATTATAGAACTGGAAGTACTTTATGGCAGATTAATAAATATTACTAGAAGATATAGAACTCTCATGAGAGAAAAGCAGTGCTGATGCAAAGGAGCGCTGAGAGTCAGGGGAAATGCTGCTTCTTTCTAAATAGTTAAGAAAGAAGAACAAAGGGACAAGCAAATACTCTGGATTTATATTTAATGTTCCATCTGAAAAGGTTTCAGATATCACAGACAAGTATCCTGCTAGAATACATGTGTATGTGTGATGTCTTTTAAAATGTAAATCAATTATGTATCACTTCTGGAATATCTCAAGCCTAAGGAATGCTATTCATTCCATTGATGGTTTCAGCTAATGGTGGAAATGGAAATACATGCTTCAGGGAGCCCTATGAGGCCAACACATGGATATTATAGAAAGAAAGAAGTGGCATTATTAAAACCTAATTTGCATATTCTGGATAATCAGAAACCAAGTCTCAATATATCTGAAAATATCAAACATACCATCAGGAGTCACATGATAATATGGTTGTGAGCAGCCTCAGAAGGTGCAATGTCCTGCCTAAAACAGTGTCAGGAAAACTGTGAGACCAGGTGGTTTAGGGTTTTATGTAGCTCAGTCTTGAGGATGTCCAAGAAGGGGGAATGCGTGTCTTTGGACAATCATTGTGGTTATGTGAGTTTAGCAGAGAAAGGACTATTGAAGCACTAAATGAAATTATAGTTTTGTTCTAAACTGAAGATTTATTTTGTACCCCTTACCCTCAAAGGATGTATAGCCCTAGATTGGGTTACTTGACAAGGTCTGGAAATTGATATTCATTGTCAGGTAAATCACAGCAATTTTGAGATTTCAGGTGACAGTATGATGAAATCTCTATTTGAGATTATGACAAATTCTCCCCCAGTACAGTCCTCTGATTTGGAATTATCACTTCTCAAAATGTCAGTATTTCCTGGGGAAAAAAATATTTTTTCCTAAGAAAAATAAAAAATGTCTTTAGGAAATATTTTCTCTCAATATTCAATATAACTTTATCAATTTGGTTTTTTCATGATAAATTGGAATAAAAACAAGGCCTATGTTTTCAGCAGTACAGTTCTGTGTCTGAATCTGCCCATGGATCTGTCAGGATGAGAAAATCTGGAGGCAAGATTGGATAGGCAGTCATCTGAGTTGTGCATCATTGTCCTAACCTGACACAAAAACATGGTGGATTTAAAATCTTAGATGCGCTTTCTTTCAAGCTCTTGACATAGCATATGAGGAAAATGAGTAAATTAATATTTATCTAGCTCAAAAAGCATAAAAAATTAATATATGTCCATACTGGTTTTTTTCAAGTGTTGTGAAATCAGACTTTCAAAACCACCTGTGAGCAGCCTGAATACTGAGCTAAGGCACATTTTCTGAGTGATTGCTTTGGGTACAGGGGAAGTTCTCTTTCAAAAAGCATGTCTGGATAGTTTGGCTATTATATTGTGAAAATAAGTATAAAGTATAAAGTATAAAAATAGTTTAAATTATAATCATCAACCAAATTAATATCTCTACTGTGATCTAACATGCACCTATGTTAGATCACAGTAACAAAGGATGATAAAAAGAAAAATACAAAATAAATAAATGTGTTGTGATGAGATAATCTTGCTATTTATGAATACGTATTTTAGCATAGCAGTGGTTTTATTACTCTGTACTGGCAGAAAAGTTGACTTTCACTTGAAATTATTGTTCATCCTGCCAAATAAACTGAACTGTATAGAACACAAGTGCTAGAAAATGTAGACTGAAAATATATCTTATTTGTATTGCAACCAAATAGACATAATGGTAGAGATCAGAAATACAGGAGAGATTATTTTTAAAAATTATATCTTAGGCAGCAGAAGACTTTCACAAAACAACATATGTCATTTGATTATCTCTCTCTGTCATTACAGATCATGAGCAAAACTCTCACATGCCAAATACCTGCTATTCATACTGGCTTCACTGGGGTTACTGAATACAGTGCTTAGCACTGATGAAAAATCTCCCCATTCATTTGCAGCTGTATTGATATAACTCTGGAGATGTTAGCTCCAGACAGGCACCTGGGTTTGTATATTTAGCCTACAGTACATGTGTTTTACCTGCACAGACAGCAGATCAGCTGCACTACTTTTGAGGAGGAAAATGCTGTTTCAGGATATGAGCATCTCTTCAAATGAATATGGACAAATGCCAGTTTTTGTCATATAATTTGACATGACCTCATGCTATGGGATTATGAAAGAAGAGTGGAAATATTGAAAAAGAAATATGCAAACTGGAAATTCGCAGATTATTTTTGACAGCAATGTGAACAGAAGCACTGATAAGTACACTGTCAGGAAGAATTAGCCTGTACAATTCTGGGCTCTACACAGTTACAGAGAAATATTATTACTGTGAGAATAATACTGAAAAAATAAATGTGGAAAAATACAGTTGTAGGGAGAAAATATACATGGCAGGTGGAGAAAGCTTCGCCTACAGAACTGAGTGTTAGAATATGCTAATAATAAAATCGTTAATGACTAAGTAAGCACAGTGTAGAAAACTGCAGTTACCTTATTTAGATGAAGTGACTGTGTAAAATATGTTAACAGAATGCAGAAAGAGCAAAGAAGGTATGAAACACTAAAAATTAACATAGAAACACAATGTACTATTACTGAGATATTTAGGAAAATTAAATTCACCTTCAAGACCCTATGGAGCCATTGACACTAAAGCCTCATATTGTTTTGGTGGGGTTTATTTCTTATGAATGAAATAGGAATTTATTTGCTATACTGTGTTCTGGGACATATATCCAAATTTCTTAATCTTACTTCACTCTGACTGAGGTCTACAAAGTCTCTGGGGATATATAGCATCCTTAGGAATAGCAAAAACATTCTTAAGCTGGAATAGATGTCTAAAATTGTATTTAAAGTTGATGGAAGTTATTTTTCCCCCTAAACTGTTTCAATTTATATTTAATTTTGGCTCTAAAGTTCAGTGCATGTTATAATTTCTGGCCAGTTTCAGGTCAGTTTCTGGTCCATTTGTACTTCCATCTCCCTGTTCCTTACATCCTTCTGCCTTTGAGGCTGAGAAGTACAAATAACTGACATAACTAGTAGATACAGTAGTAATATTGACAGTAGTCAAGCAGTGAAGACAGAAATCTGAAACCAGTAGGAAACACGGCACAAAGGGCATAAGGGAACAAAATTTATCCAAAATCCTAACATATCGGATCAGCCCAAGGAAAGGGAACAAAATGAACTCCATATTTATCTATTAAAATAATTTTTTAAAAAACTTCTTAGATTATGTGTACTACCAGGATACTGGTGTCCAAAAATAACTACTTATATGCTTCAAAATTACATTTTATTGATCTTTATCTGTGCTGGAAAGATATTTGTATATGATTACTCTTTGAGAGCGTATCCAATCTGATACCATCCAAAGGAGATAACAGGTCTCACTGCCTCCTGGTCAATCTCAAGAAAAATGTTACCATGAGCAAAGTTCAGAGCAGCTGCTGTCCTTTTTCTCCCCTCCCTCCTCAGCATTGCCACACTGCCAGTTGCTGCAGGGCAGAGGAAAGGAAAAGAGGCGTTCTGGCTACCTACTGCTTGCTAAACTAACTATGGAAATATCATCCAAGCAGGAATTTGGCTCCTATACCCTGATCTGAGGAAAAAGGCTGAAGAGTAGAAATAATCTCCTTCATCTTTTGACCTCTCTGAAGTTAGCCCCACCAGTAGAGAGGAGTATCTACAAAACTGGTTCAGAATAGTAATTTCATTTTGTGAAAGATTTTGATATGGCCCATTTTTATTATTATTGTTTAGAAATGAAACCATTTGAAAATTATGAAAGGAAATTGTGCAAGCACAGAATGTTCTGGGGTCACTCACTCTGAAGGTTCAGGCTACCTTTCCCTGAGGACACATGCCACAGAACCCTGCTGCATCTACACTAGGAGGAACTTCAGGCAAAACCAGAAACCTTGTAACCTCAGCAAGGTCTAGGCCATTGCTTTAATTTTCATTGGCATTAGGGTGAGAGGTGGAAATCATTAAAAATCTGCTCCAAATGCAAGGTGCACTCTCTCATTATTATTGATAAAAACACATTCAGGATATGCAGATGTAGAAGAAGGAATTCTAACCACAGTTTATTCGAGTGAAAAGCTAAGAAAAGGAATGAGCCTCACCTGACAGATGGCAGTCCTAACACTTAATATTAGAATACACTGTGGAGAAGGAAACTGGAATTTGGTACAAAGATAATTACTTTTAAAAATGCATGGATCTAGTGCAATTAGTAACTTACAGACAATAACTTAATTTTTCATGTTTTAGCAATGATTTTTTTTTGCCTTTCCCAGCTCATTTGATATTTTTTAGGCATACACTTCTAAAGAGATTAAAACTTAACACTTTTTTATGTAAGCATAATAGTTCTTACATTAATTAGCACAAACTATTATTATAAACAATCATACCTGGATTTATATTATAATGGAAGACAGATTATGGAGAATGCATATATTTATTTTCAATTACATTGTGCTGTAGTACAGAATTACTCACAATTATATGGAGCAGGGTACTTGATTTGTACACCATTAAAATTCTTCTATATATGGTTGGAGGAAACAAATAAATTAATAGAAGTATGCTTCATGTCTTGCCTCATTAAAATCAATATTCTTTCTGGACAGACAGCTGTCAGAATCACAGAGTCATAGCACTGTAATCCAGCTAGAAAACCTTGCAGAGGAGCAGCACATGCTGGGATCATTCCTGATGCTCTAAATTGGCCAGAGAAGGTCAGCACAGAATAGCCTGAAGGACCCATTCCAGGCCAAGGCCCCAGGGAAACACAGCGTGCATCTAAATGCTGTAAACCCCCAAGGCAAGAGCCCACACCACAACTGTGGCTTCATATGAGGGAATGAAGCCCTGTGGTGAGACAGAGAGATATTGAAAGAGTCTCTCAGAGGAAGAAGTGCAAGCCTCATTGCTTGAATAATTTAAATCCTAAATGAATAATACAAATGCAAATATACTAAAGGGAACTATCCACTGGCAGGGCATTGAGTAAATGGATATATTGATGGTTTTTGTAATTCTCTTTTCATACCTGTACCTGCTAATTCTGAAATGATCCTAAGTCATGATGTTCTAAATCCCTAGGCATTCTAATATAGCACATAATAATAGCAATGGATACTGTAGAATAACTAACAGCTTTTTGTGAATCTTTACAGAAAAAGTAAAGTTTCTTGCTGTCTTACTGTTTTCCCATGTGATGTTACCTTTAATAGACTAGGAAATTTAGCACACAGAAGTTCTGCCTTATGGATTTTGCATTTATAACTTAAATTCTTGTAATCAAATTACTGTCTCTTAGAGTGAATTACATGTAAAATATACATTGAATGAAATCCAAACTATAACTCTTTTTATTACTGATTAAATTAAATAGAAAATTAAATAGAAAATTTTAATCACTTTTTAGACTGCAATTACATGCAGACAATTCCTTTATCATCCTAAAATCCTGACAGTCTTTCTCCTGTGTTGATATCTGAAGTCCTGAATACTAATAAGACCCATATGCAGACACAAGGATGACGTATGCCTTAAGGCAAAATATAATAATTACCTCTGTGTAATCTCATTGACATTAGTGGTCTTGCCAGGAATAGGAGCCTTTATTTTAGATGGAAAAAGTGAAACACAAAATAACCATAATCAGATCTAAATTCAAGATGAATTTTGTAACACCAATAATGAAGCATTCCCATTTTTCTGTGTAGGTATCTGTGTAGACCATGTAGCTTTAGGATTAAGACTGACCTGGTGTCTGAGGCATCAGCACAGTACTGCTTGAAGGAACCAGTTCTGGCAGCAGCAATTGCCACCACACTCACCCAGTGCCTTTCTCAGGAGCATCAGCAGAGATTTGCTATTTGGATGTTCATGATGTTCAAGCAGTTGATTTCTATCTTCTCCAATAGAAGTAATTTGGCAGTCTGTTGTCCCCAGCAGCTGCATACTTTGCCTGAGCCTGGAGTGCAGACAGTAATAATCTAAATGATGATCATTATTATTGTGAAGGACTAAAACAAAATCTAGAGCTATATCTTGAAGCTCTGGAAAGACATAAAAGAGATGAGAAAGCAAGACTGATATAAACTAAAGGTGATGAGAAAAGACATCAACCTGTCAGGGAATCACAAAGGCCATCTTAACCTAAAATGGGATTCAAAATAAGGTTTCAGTATTGCTCTTGATAGCTCTGAAGACAATTCCAGCCTTATTAAAATTGTAAGCATATACAATGTAGATGGATGAAAAAATTTTAAAGGCATGCAGGATATATGTGGTAAAAGCAACACAAATACCTATGCTAGCTGGAACAATGGCAGGGCACAGAAAGAAGGAAGGAAGGAAGGAAGGAAGGAAGGAAGGAAGGAAGGAAGGAAGGAAGGAAGGAAGGAAGGAAGGAAGGAAGGAAGGAAGGAAGGAAGGAAGGAAGGAAGGAAGGAAGGAAGGAAGGAAGGAAGGAAGGAAGGAAGGAAGGAAGGAAGGAAGGAAGGAAGGAAGGAAGGAAGGAAGGAAGGAAGGAAGGAAGGAAGGAAGGAAGGAAGGAAGGAAGGAAGGAAGGAAGGAAGGAAGGAAGGAAGGAAGGAAGGAAGGAAGGAAGGAAGGAAGGAAGGAAGGAAGGAAGGAAGGAAGGAAGGAAGGAAGGAAGGAAGGAAGGAAGGAAGGAAGGAAGGAAGGAAGGAAGGAAGGAAGGAAGGAAGGAAGGAAGGAAGGAAGGAAGGAAGGAAGGAAGGAAGGAAGGAAGGAAGGAAGGAAGGAAGGAAGGAAGGAAGGAAGGAAGGAAGGAAGGAAGGGAGGAAGGGAGGGAGGGAGGGAGGGAGGAAGGGAGGGAGGGAGGGAGGAAGGAAGGGAGGGAGGGAGGAAGGAAGGGAGGAAGGGAGGAAGGGAGGAAGGGAGGAAGGAAGGAAGGAAGGAAGGAAGGACCATATTTTGCTCTAGTACAAAAAGTGTTTATTAAAAATGAATGCACTTAAACTTCTGTGTACAGGAGGGCAAACATAAGACTTTGAAAAGTCAAATATGATAAGAATGCTAGACTAAATCTGAGTTCCGTTGTTTGGTTGGTTTTTTTTTCCCACCAAAAATATGATGGAAAATATGATTAGAGCCATTTCCCCAGAGCCAGCTTTTCCTGACAATAATAGGTTTAATTGCTAACTGCCAAGGTGTCAAAACACATCAGTAATACATCTTTAGGCATATAGTGCTCTAAATTCTCTTAAGGAACTTGAGAAGGAAGTAGTTAAAACGCCAGTGAAAACCTTGCAACCACTATTTCAAAATCAGCTGCTCTCCTTGAGGCCAGGAAATGCCAAATATAGTTCTGCTGAGGAGCAGCCGAGCTCACGGGAGCTGTCCTTGGGCTATGGCGAGGGTGGTGCCGCAAGGACCGATACCACAAGGGGGCAGAGGACACGGGATGGGCCACGCCGGAGGGCTCTGAGCTCCGGAGACACCTTCCTCGGCATTTTGGTCTCTTGCAAAGTTAGTAACTGTACAGCTTTATAGATAAAACATATATCTCTATGGCATTCTCCATTTCTTTAATCACAGTAGAGATGCACATTTATAATGAATTCAAACTTTCCCACTTGCATGCATATTTTCCCAATCAAATGCAAATTATTTCACATTACTTTCTCTGTGCTTGTTGTTAGCTGTCCAATTTTAATATATTTTCCTCCTGCACTTCTCTATTGGCTTGCTACAGAAAATTAACAAGCAATAAGCACAACGAGCATTAAGCACTCCAGGAGCAATAGATCATCTACAAGACTGCAGAAGTGCAAATCACCACAATGAAAGATTTTCTGATGTCACCTATTGCTCCTGTAGTTATTAAAACCCATCATTCTTGTGACTTCATTCCTGCTAAAAACCACATCTCAGATCTTGTCTTTCAGCATCAGTTTTCTTGCTTTCACTGGGGTTATCTTGATCAGTTCTAAACCAACCAACCAAGGTGGATAAAAAGGGGGGAAAAAGAGGACTATAATATACATTCACGTAATCAGCATCAAAGTTCAAGCTACCATCGGGAGAAAGAACAAAAAAGGTTTTCCAGAGTCATGGAGTTCTGGCGCCTTCAGTATGACTCTCAAACTTAACATAAAGATGGGGCTTCACTGAAATTTGAATTCTTTAACATATTTTTATATTTAAATATTTTTCTCTTGTTTTGTTTCCAGACAGGCATCTAAAGCACTGGACTCTGGACTCTACTGGCCAGTAGTTCATCTAGTTTGCTACTAACTGTTCAATATTAGAAGCAAATGCTGATTGTTCAGTAAAGGTCACAGTTTTATTGTGATTATTTTCTACTGCTGTTATAGATATATCAAAGTGACATTTTTAATGTAAAAATGAGAATGATGTTCACTGCTGGCCATTATGACTTGACTAGATGTTAGGTATTATTGAAAGTGTTAAAAGAAATATGTTCCTCTTCACTCTTTCTACTACTGTGTCTGGGAACTTTAATAAATTTTCAGAGATTTATTTTTCTTTGTCATTATGACAAAGAGCAATAAGAGAAAAATTCAACTTGAAGGCTCATCTACCTTCCAAAGGAAAAGTATTCAAAAATATTTTAAGACTTTTTTTTCTCTAATGTTTATCAGAGTCAAAAACACGAGTTCTCCAAATATTATTACAAAAAATATTTGGATGTTTTCCCTTTGATTCATACCTCTGAATATAGAGATTTTAACATTTGTTTCTGCAAACAAGCAATGCTCACTTCCTAAGATTGATTACATATCTGATTATATATCCCTTAATGTAGCTGGGGCTTTGTAATTAGTACACAGTCAATTACTATGAAGCCATCTTAATACAGTTTATGTATATATAAATTTTATTTTCAGACACCATTCACAGTTGTGTAAATCCAGGATGATTCCGCTGAGATTAAATTAAATTAGTCCAGAAATGCACCCTCATACTCAACAGACTGTGCCCTACCTCTGATAAATATAGAGGATGGCACACGGTGACAGTGACACAAAGGGCCACACCTCTGAAAAGCTCACGGGAATAAGGAAACACCTGCTTGTGCTGTGGAAGAACAGGTGGGAAGCGGTGGTTTGCCGGCTCAATATCCTGTGCTTGCGATTACAAAGAACGGTGCTCAGGTGCCTCTCTTTTTTTGCCCTATGAGTTTATTAAGAAGCCGCCGGTGCTTTGCACTACCCTAGAGATGCCTTTCCAGCATCGCATGGCTGCCCCCATCTCCCTCCCCGTGTCACCTCGCCGAGCCGTGCTGAACGCACACCGTTTTGCCTGCTGGGTAGTGCAGGAAGCCTTAATTACAGCCTGAAAATAATACCCGCTTCCCCCGGGAGCCTCCCCAGCCGTTCCTGTGGGACGGGAGAAGCCGAGAGGAGCCGGGTGGGGGGAGGCTGGCGCTCCCGGGCCCAGCGCGGGCAGCGGCGCCTCCGTCCGCGCCGGCGAAGCGTCCCCAGCACCACGGCCAGCTCCGAGCGGCCGTCGCGCCCCGACGGGCCCCGGCCGCGGGGCGGAGCGCGGTCCCGGGCAGCGGCTCAGCGACGGGGCGGCCTCGGCAGCCGCTCGGTGCCGCCGCGGGCCGGGCGAGGGCTCCCTGCCGAGCTCAGCCCCCGCGCCCGCGGGACCCGGCGCGCCCTCCGCGCCGCTCGCTCGGCCCCGAGAGGAGCCCGGCACCTGCTCGGCAACCCGGGGGCAGCGTTCGGCGCCGGGGGAATCCCCCTTCCTCCCAGGAGGGGGTCGTGAGGCGAGGGGAAGCCCTCGCCTGGGTCACGCTGCGTAGGAGGGGGCAATCCCTTCCACCGGGGGGAGGAAGGATGCCGAGGGCTCCGGTGGTCCCTTCCCCCGCTCCCCCATCGCTCAACGTCGACCCCTACTCGCGCCGCCCCCCGCCCCAGACGGGGCGTGTACCGACTTCCCTCCCTCCCCCGGCCCTGCCAGCGCCTGGGGCTGCCCGGCGGGCCGCGCTCCGGGGCCGCGGAGGGCCGGCGGTGCCGGGAGGGCGGGGACGCCGGGGCTACCGGAGGGAGCGGGGCCCCCCCGCCGCCAGCGCCCTCGGTCCCCGCTGACCCCCGCAGCCGCCGCGGTGGGGGATGTGGCACGTCGCGGTGCTGCTGGGGTGTAGCTTATTCCTGATGCCGCTGTTTGTCGCCGAGTTTTGAAGAGATTTATTGGCTGGCTCTTGCTAAACCACGCTTGAGTAATCCGAGCTGCTGCGCGCCGTGGTGAAGCCCGGAGGGGGGGGAAACGTCACTCCCTCTGGCAGCGGAGAAACATTAGTCTTCCAGCCCTCAAACCACCACTACAGCGTCGGGAACTGCCGGGTCACAGCCATTTGCTTTGGAAAATTGGCGATGTTTGGTGCTAGAGATCGATTACCCTTGTAATCTTTCCCCACCCGCCACCTCCTCCTGCTTACCCCACCCCTACCCGCCCCAGACAATAGCGTCCGAGCTCCTCCGGGAAAAAAATAGAAAAGAAAGCAAGGAGAGAAAGAAAGAAAAAGAAAGAAACTGGGGGATGAATCTGACTCCAATAGGAAAAGCGTGTCTCTAGAAGTGGTGCTAATGGGAAGAGATTTCCGAGCTCCAGAGGACGATGATTTGTCACAAAGGGTAGCTGGCTCGGTGCTTTGGGCTGGAGCCGTGTAGGAGATCCTTGGAGAAGTCATTGTGCACAGAAAACCGAAGACCTGTACAAACATGCCTGTTCGCAGAGGTCATGTGGCACCACAAAATACATTTTTGGGTACAATCATACGAAAATTTGAAGGGCAAAGTAAGTTCTCGCTTTCTATCTATTTTGCTATAGTAGTTTTATTCTGCTTGTGACTAAATGGACAGCAGCTCCAGACTATTTTTAAGTTTGTAGCTTGCAAAGAAAACCCCGGAGGTAAGGGGGGGATCCCTGGCAGAAGTAGCAATGTTTTTGATCTAGAATACAGATTACCAACTTAAATTATTGGCTAGTGGGCTTGTTTGGGTTTGGGTTTGGTGGGTATTTTTGGGAGGGGGGGTTGGGGCTATTTTCCTATTTCAAGCAATAGTTTTTATCGTTGACTGTATCCATATTGTACAGCTATAGAAGTTATATCTCTTACCTTCTTCTGAACCAGTGAGATGGCTCTGAAAGCAGAATGTAGAATCTTGCTGTCTTTGCAATATCTAAAAAATAGGCTAGATTTATTATTATGATTGTTAATACTGTTAATAATAATTGCCTTTTCAAAATAAAGCAGAACTTCAGACTTTGATTTAGAGGAAACAGAAAATATGCAGAAGAGTTATTGAAGAGGAAATACTCTCTTACCTTGTTGTCATGACTGCATTTAATATAGCTGTCAAATTTCTCTCTTTTGTTTATGTAAGTCCAAAATATCTATCAAACCAGTGCAAATGCATCCTCAGGGAGAGTCTGTGAGATCTTTTCCAATGCAGCAGTTTACTACCTGTCGAGGAGGCTGAAGCTGAAGTGTTTTTTTCCTGGCCAGAATTCTGGTTTCCTATTAGCTGTAAGAAGGATCACTTGATGCTTAAAATTAATTTAATTTAGAAACAGTACTTTGATATATGTACATTGATTTAAATATTTAGCATAATTTTAGCATCAGTCTGGTGTGAACCCTTACAATTAATTCCAGTTCATATACTTCCATATACTTAAACCCATATTAGCACATGTAATATTTATATTTTTTGAGAAAAAAATAAAGACAGTGCTACTCCTAATTTATCTATAAGCTAAGTTGGTGTTGCTACTCCACGTTTTTATGTAGTGAGGTGTAGATTTTTTTGACAGTAATACTGCACTAGCTACTAAATAGGCAAGTGATAGTGAAAGTTCAACATGATTGAAAGACAGCAGAAGAAGTAAGAATGAAATTTCCAGATATGTTTCTTGTTCAAAGATGGACATATTTAAAAGTTTGAAGACTTGCACTGTTTACTTGGTGTCATGTAAGAAATCTTTTATAACGCAAGCAATCGCCTTGTGAATTTGAATAGCTAAAAAATAATGTTATTAGCAGTAAGTGTATCACAGTCACACATTTATAATTACAATGGGAATAATGTGTTAAAAAGGTAAACAGAAACAAACTAATGGGAGTTGAAAACTTTTGAACATCTCTTTGAGATGAGAGTATGGGAAAGGAGGATGGATGGAAGCACAGAACTTCAGTGAAATTTGCAAAATGTTTCCAACATAAGAATTGTTTAACATACACCCTTTTTTGTTTATAGGAACTTTCTTTTCTTCTGTTACTTTCTAGATAGATTTATTAAAATATTGACTATAAATTTACTGTCATTCACCTCAATAAAAACCCCTACAGAGTAGATTGAGATGGACCTTACATCAGGAAGCCCTTCACTTAAGTAGAACCCCCTTCCCGAGGCTCTGCTTTTCCTCAAAAGAAGCCACTAACTTTTCAAGGACTTTCCTGGAGTTGTGACTGACAGGATGGCACTCATCTCTTGGGCTTCAGTAAAGCCTGAAACAGACAAAATTTTGAAGTCAAAAGATTTACAGAGCCTTGCACAGTGTGGTTTTATTTCCTTAATAAAAGAATTATATTAATCTTTAATGTATTCTAAATTAATTGAAGTTTCTTTAAAAGTTATGGATCAAATTATCTTCATTAAATGACTGAAAATCTCTGTATTTCAGGCATTCCGTGAAAAGAAGGGTTGTTCAGCATTCATCTCTGCGATCGACCCTATAAGAAATGTTGAAAGAGCACTAAAAAATGCATCACTTTCTTTTATTGCAGATAAAAAATTCATCATTGCTAATGCTAGAGTGCAGAATTGTGCTATCATCTACTGCAATGATGGGTTCTGTGAGATGACCGGGTTCTCCAGGCCAGATGTCATGCAGAAACCTTGTACCTGTGATTTCCTTCATGGGCCAGAGACCAAAAGACATCATATTGCCCAAATTGCTCAAGCCCTGCTGGGGTCAGAGGAGAGGAAAGTAGAAGTCACCTATTATCACAAAGATGGTAAAGTCTGGTTTTATTCTCAAAACTTTTTGCATGTTTGGTTAGCAGTTGATTTGGTAAAAGTGTGTATGTTGTACTGGCCAGCCGCTTTGCTGGAGGTGTTGCAATTTCCCTGAAGTCCAGTGAAATACATTTGCGTGTATCAGTAAGGGACTCTGCCCTGAGAGTAGTGGGTGTATGGAGTGTGTCACTGCACGCTCACTCTACCAGCTGAATGAAGCCAGCACAGTGTTTGCAACTCTGAAACAGAAGTTCTTCTCTTGGTTGGTTTAAAGATGTAAATCACTTAAAGTAATCAGCATAGAGGAAACTTACTTTGATTTAAACAGCAGTATTTTACCACAAAGTTAAAAGTAGAAAAAAAACAGCCCATCATAAAGAAATAATTTGCTTATAAAGAAAGGGACAAGTCTTTTTCAGAGCTGAAATATTGTGAAGTACCTGCAATTGAGCTACCGATATTGTCCTAGTATTGCCAGAGTCAAAATGTGGGTTTGCCTAGACTCTGAACCATTCCCTCTTATCCACTAAAGAGTCAATACATGCAGAATGGCTGAATCTGCTGATACATTTTTCCTGTTAAGAGCAAAAACTGAATAAATATATTTGCAGATTTAAAAATGTACACACATGAGAAGTAATTATGATACATAATAGTTATATGTAGAGTTTTGTTGTTGGTTGGGTTGTTTTTTTTAATTACCCAGAGTTATTTACAGAAACACCTATCTTCCAAATGAACAAGTAATTGATAATCGTGGTGTACCTTATTTTATCTCTTGCTGTGTACACTCTTGGGAGAAGGAAAAGGAAATTCATATTCAAATGCTGAGCTTAAATTAGTTCTGGAGAAGTGCCAGTGTGTTGTTTACATCAATTTTAGAATCACATGCAATGTGCTCTCTTATTTTAAAGTCACAGAGTTAAATCCTGTTCTCAATAATTCTGTTGTTATCTTGGAGAGACTTAAGTAATATTATTTTTAGCATTGGCTGGTATAATTCAGATAGGACTCAGGCCAACCATTCTACCCACGCTACCAATATTTAAGCATACTCTTTGTAACAGATTCTCAGTAGAGCCCTTTATTCTTAGATCTGGTTTGGTGGTCTGGAGCAGATTTCGGTTATGATTTTTTGTGGCTGTGCCTTGGACATAGATTTCTCAGGAGACCTGACACTGTGTGTCTTTTACACATCTACTCTGTGTTTGTGTTAGCCTGGCATTTGTTAAAATAATATTGCAGAAGGAAATGTTATTGCTAACTTACGCAGCCATCAGCCTGGAGCACTGTTTGGAGATATGATAGTTTAAAAGTCCTAAAGTCTCCCAAAACATTAGGAGGGAGGAAAAGGCCTTTAAAAGTACTGCTTATCTGCCAATTACCAGAGGAAGAGATAGATAGATATATAGATCCTTTTCTAAGATGCTGAATTCTGAAATCATGCAACACGCCATAATCTGTTTGAGACATACGAAAAAAATACTGTCCATAAAAATTGCCATGTCTTTCACAAATAGTTTTGAACACTGAGTTACAGATTATTTACTGTAAACAATCTTATGCATAAGGGTTTTCAGTAATGTCACTTCTGTAAATAGTTACTTTAATTGCCTCTATATTTTACTTGTCTATATTTGAGCATGTGAACTGTATGATCTGCTAAATTTAAACAGGTGAATCAGGCAAAAATTGTCAAAATATAAGATAGGTCTGACACTCAAATGCATGGCTATCTGTCAGCTTGATTGTATATACAGAGTTTTTGGTTTGTTCCACATAATGTTCAATTTCTTTTCAAAACGTGATAAAGCCTTAAGTTGATGTGGTCTCATGAAATTGAAACTACCTGTATGGTGAATCTATTGAATGTTAGTAAACATGTTCTATAGTTATTATAAATAACTCAAAAATATATACCTCACTTTTCATCTTCACTTTTTCAAATTTTCAAATTTGATTTTCCATTATATAGCATATATACATGTACCTATATATAACATATATTGTGTATCGTGACAATATACAGAATAGTGATACATAACAAGGTTTTCCTCCAGGTTGTGAAACAAAGTAAATCTCAAGAGTTTTCTAAAACTGTGAAAGTTTAGTGCCTGGTTAGTGGCTTGTTTTGCATTTGTGCTCTGAGTATGAAACTTGAGGTAAATTTCAGCAATTTTCAATTTTCAGAGGTCAATTCTAGCACAGTCAGAAATGTAACCTTCTATATGTGAGTAACCCAAGTTACGCCAATGAATTATCCACTGCTTAAAAGTTTAATTTTACATTTTATTTCATGGCAAGCCATTGTATAATATTTAACGTAATACTAAGCATACTGAGGAGGAAGGCACCTCAATAAGATGTGAATTGCTTAAGGTTACACTGACGGAAGGTTCTGAAGACCATATTACACACTCCTGACTAAAAGCCCAGTGAATTGCAAATAAAACCTTATTCCACATCACACTATCATTTACTCTACATGAGCCTCTGATTATATTAAAAATTATTCTAATATTTTGAATTAAAGCAAATGTCAGTGGAATCACTTTTAAAGCTAATCTGTCATCAGAATTCTAGCAAAGCAGATATCAGAAAGGGAATCACTCTATGAATAATGCTTTTTCTTTTTGAGTCTAAATACCACCTCATGTAATTCTAAAATGTCACAGCTTTGAAGCTCAGCTTAAAAGAAAATACCTGCTATAAAAAAAAGGTATTTCACACACACACGGGAATTGAGATTCTGATGTTCTCTACTGGTCTATAGTCCACTTTTCTAGAAGAAAGTGCAGGATCTTGAGTTTTAAACACTGTGATGATGGAAGACTGAAAGCTGCTGTTTGTTCACTGCTTTAATTTTGGCCAAATTACTCACTCAAAGAAGATGGGACAGAAGGATGGGAAAAATTTTTGTTGCAAGTTGATATTCAAAAAAATGGCAATTGCTTGAATCTACACTGCCTTAAACATGACAGACAAAAGATAAGAGTGGTCAAAGGAGAAAAAAATTCTATGTATGATGGTTTTATAAATGAGTAACCTGGATGGAGCCTGTTTCCCTTTTCACTGCGCAGTGTGGGGAGGGTGCAGAGAAGCATTGAGTGTTGTGATGGCTTTGTGTTAATTGTTTAGATGGCCTGGACTTGGGCACCCAGGAGGCCCTGTCCCAACCACACCAGTGCTGCCTTCACAGCAGTTTTTACCATTTGCAGCTAAAAGCCTTACTAGCTGCTCTGGAGTACTTCTATCAGAATATAGCTTACTTTTGGGTTGAATTTCTCCTCACACTTTTTCCTTTTAGAAAGGTATTAACACAACACAAATAATGTTCTAGTCCACTGTCCTTTTCAAGTAGTGTCACGGTAGGCAATTACACAGCTACCAAAAGAGTTAATTACTGAGAAAAATGGTTAATGGGAACAGATGGTGCCAAAACTAAAGGTCCAAATTTACAGGGTCTCATAGCACAAGTAGCTCCACAATTGTAGCAGGATGTGCTCATGGGATTAAAGACACATTAAATTTCTTTTTTAATGTAAATATCCCTCTTTAAAAAGAGCAGTAGATAAATACAAGTCACAAGAAGTATTATTTTGAAACAGATTTTTTTCCAAGGATTGCCCATTAGGCATTAGCAGCTGCTTAATTAAAATATTATACTCTGATATCAAAGCAGCAATATCATAAATTCCTTACCATCTCACAATTTTTTTCACTAATCTTATATCTATATGATCTGAATTATACTTGAAGGCAAGATATTGTTTATACAATATATCAGTTCTTATTTTAATAAAGTTATTTATGGTGAAAATATTTGACAGCTCTTCCTTTGAGAACTCCATTTTGCCATTTAAGTCATTATTGCATAAATCATTCTTGACAGATGTAAAAATTGCTTGAGGTGGTAAAGCTGTAAAACTTTTGAGATAAAAAGTATAATTATTTTGGGATTGAGAATGGATATATATAATAATCAGAAAGTATTGTACCACACAGAATACATTTTACTTCTTACTGTATGCTTTGTGAGCAATAATGGGATATGTCTAAGTTTGCAGATGGTATCTATTAAAGGAAGGTAGGATCATTTAAGCTCAGCTTAAATTTAAGTTTAGCCATCAGATATTCTAAGGTTGAGAAGAGCTAAGGTAGAGTATAGGTTTGAGCAAAGATAAGATCAAGCAATTTGCAGTGTGTACAAACCTCACAAACTACTTGCCATTTACCAGTTTCAAAAAAATAATTTGCCACAACTGACTGTAAATTAAACATACTTGCATATTCAAAGCACATTTCCAAACTAATATCCTAAGGCCTTTTCAACACTTTTTTTGAGGATAGGAAAATAAAAATTGTGAGAACATGGTAACAAAATAAAACAAAAATTATATTAAGAGTTCTTAAATAGAAAATCAGGACTTCATTTAGAAGCTCATAATCTAGACCTCAGTCAGCATAGGCATTTTACCACCTGTTTTTGTGACCCTACCAATCAATAAAAAATTAAACTGAAAAGAAAGCTGCTTACATGTGTGTGTGTCAAATCCCCTTCGATTTGTTCTAGCGTGGGGGTCAGCAACTGCAGTCTTGACCATAGTTTCAGTGCCTTATCCAGAACTCTTGAGATAGGCCAATGAATCCAATCTCTCTGATACCCTACTGGCGTAGGACTCCTTGACAGAAGGAATACTATCTGTCTGCATTTTGATAAAGAAAGTGTTTTCCCCCCGCAAAAAAAAAAAAATAAAACAAAACCAAAAAACAAACAAACAAAAAAAAACCCAAAAAAAACCCTTTCTTAATGCAGGGCTTTTTTCCAGGCATTCTTAAAATACCCCCTAAATGAAATCCAGACTGTTACTGCAGGTGTTGGACTATTGGAAATATTGGAAACAAATGAGGATATCTATTCTTGTGTCTGTATTGCTGTGTTTCTTCTACCTTAGGCTTTAATACTTGTCAAGAAAAAAACATTCCTTGCCCCATTCAGTACTGCTGATTTTACAGCAAGGAGAAACCTCAGCAGTGAGACAATATCTCTGTGATCCAAATATCTCATTTACCCATCCCCATTCAGATACTGCTTCTATGTCTGCTCAGAACTGTGGGTCAGTTCTGATTCACATTTCATGTCGGATATCTAATGATTATGAAAAAGCACCTCTTAGATATCCTAAGAAAGCTTATTTATAGGCCAATTTCAATCTTATTTTTCAACTCCCTGACTTTCCAATATATTCCTTTTCCTCTCCAGGTAAAGATGAATTTATTTTAAATAAGGGGGGAACTTATAGAAATAGTATCTGAATAAATAGAACAACATTTAAGTTAACTTCTAAATTATTCTCTTTCTCAGTGTTTAGAGTCAGAAAGGTATGAATAGATATATGTAATTTTGATAAATAATGAAAAATAAAATTGATATTATTATAGGTACTGCATCTTTAACAGGAAAAAAAATCTTAATTCGGAAAAATCCATTCTGACAGTTTTGAGTTCCTCTATGGCACAAATAAAAACCTGCAGGCTAGTGGTTCAGGAGTCTTTCATTTCAGTACAGTGTTAAGACAGAACTCCTTTTACACTGGACTTCCATAGGATAATTTAATGTCAGGATTCAGAATGTCACAGGGGCAATTTACACCAATCAAGGGTCCCAAATTTCCCTACTCTAAGCTAAAAAGAAAAAATTATTGCGGATTTTCAAAAAGTATGTTGTGGCAGTAAGAAAGGTGATACATTCTAGAGTGAAATGGCAATATAAGGTTATGATGTGATACACATCCTCAAAAGAGCTTCATTTTTTAATTAGGCATTCCTGACAAAATTTTTTTTTCTGCTTTGATTATGCTCCCTTTAGTTGTAGTGAAAGCTATTTTGATTTTGGGTTATGAGACAAAAAGAACAGATGCTGTCAGTCTATTTTTGGTGACGTTTCACATGATTTATTGTGTCCTCTTTCCATCTTTATCGTGCATCCTTTCTAATGTTACATTATGATAAGAGAGTTATTGCATACTCCTAATTTATGTTATTGATTGGTTCTTTCCCTTCTCCACCAAATTGGCCCATATAACAAAAAGAGATGCTGAGAGTAAATCTGACATCATACCTTGCAGTAGACACAGAGGAAGAGCTACTGCTTTTCTAATAGCAGCCTTTTGCATATTTGATGTGAAACAAACATCAAAACATGGCACTTCAAGTAACACCAGTGTTGACATGAGTGCTGTTCCCTCTGGTTCCAAGCAATGGGAAGAGGACAGCGGTGTGGGTTAAATTTTATGTTAGTGCTTTCAAGTCCGGTATTAAAGTGTTTCCTACATGCTTGACTTAGTGTATGAGTCAGTCTGTGTGCTAGGCAGTCCACGCTCTTCCAAGCTAAGTATGGAAAAAACTTAATCAGGCAGTATAGGATTCAGAGTAGCAAGACAGAGCTGACTATGGAAATTGCTAATTGACTGTGGAAACTGCATATCTCAAAAGCAATCAGAACTGTAGCTGTGAACCTCAATCCAGGCAGAGCGGATAAATGACAATGACAGTGAGGTATTGTGGCTCTATAGTTACTTACTCGTTTCACATTGTCTGCAGCTCTGAAAGTTCACATCTCTGAGGTGGGAGCTATTTGCCTTATGATTTTGTACAGCTTGAACTTTTTAGTCTAGTATACTGGGATTTTTTTAAAGGCAATAGCATGCATATTTGAATAATTTCTTGGAAATTAATTTCATTTTGAAAGCAGGATTATAGCCATAACTAGTCACAAAATGCAATTTTAAGCTTCCTTACCAATTTTCTCAATATAGCCTTTTCATTTCTCATTTTGTTAATTCTTTAATACTGAAATCATAGTGAAGTCTCATTGGGAAAGATCACCACAAAGAATACCCTAATTCAATCTGAGAAAAAATCTGAGTAAACACTGTAAAGGGAAGGTCTTGGCTTTTTTTTTTTTTTTTTTTTTTTTTTTTTTTTTTTTGTTTCATTAACTGGATTCCAATCATAGATCTAATTATACCTAGTTTTGATACTGACTTCAATTATAGCAATGAAGTGTTATCCACACAAAGAATATATTCTGGCTTATTTGTTAACAAAGAGCCATTATATCACAAAAACCTAAAGATGGTATTTAAGTGTCCACATTATTAACTATTTCATTACTGATAGTGAATGGAAATGACCAGAAGAAAGCTTAGGCCAGAAATCACAGCTGCCTTCAGTACTTGACTACATGGTGAAATATCTTGCTTTCCAAGATATTTCCTTGTTCCTCCATAATAACACATTACCTCATTTAAACCTCTGATTTGCCAGTTTAGACTGCAATGGAAACAGAAGGTCTTGCCTAAACAGTCAGTTCGGAGAAACTCAACAAGAATTTACTTTAAATTCTTGGAAATTAGGGTTTATCACAACATCTGAATACCAATCATTGACAGTACCAGCTTGTGAAATCTTGGCCATTTTTTGAGCAAATGCACAGGACTATTTGGCAACTGGTTATTCCTGTGGCCAGAAACACACCTAAAGGCCTGAGAGCAAGATATCAATGCCTACTGACAGAGGAATTAGCTTGCACACCAACAGCTTTTGTAGAATTAAATTGCTAAGTTTAGTTTTTGTAACACTGAGAAATCCTGATCTTTAGGTTGTAACACAGCTTGTACAGTATACCTTTGCTAACTAGTATTAGCTGAATCTCTACTGCTGCATAAAAAGATAACAAATTATGAAAGAAACACAGACAAAACTTTCCTCTATTTTTATCCACAGGTTAGACGGGCAGATACAACTTCAGAACAAGGACATATTAGGGAGTTTTGTCTTTGTCTTGTACCTAGGCTACTTGAAAACTGTTAATTGTCATGTAAATGTGCTTAATCACTAACATGCATGTGCTAAAGCACTTACTCCCAGCTGTTGTCAGACTTTGGAATTTGTACCCTTTTGAGATTATTTCTTAGAGCATTCTTTGCTGATTTTCATTCAAATCAATGCAAGTGGATCTCTGAAAATAGCTTGCAAATTTCCTTCTTTCAAAACTCATTTATGTCAATCTGCTTTACTCCTTCCTCTCTGGAAAAAAATGCCAGATAATCTCATTAGTATTTTTCATGTTTATGGCAGTTCTTTTTATACTTTCAAAAGAACATGAAATTCAGTAGTCCATAAATCCTATTTTCATGGCAGTTAAGGTAAAATACTGTTGCAATTTTGTCTACTAGCTAAAAAAGTGTCAAGAAGGAAACAAAGAAAGAACGTAAAGTCCATGCCATTTTAAATAATGACAATAAAAGAAAGGAAAATGTGTTCCATTTTTTTCTGATTTAAGTGCCCAGTGTTATTTTTGCTTGATAAAATATATCAGGAATCAATTTAACACTGAAGTCTATCCAACTGAAAGAACAACTCTTCCCAGAAGGACTATTTCTGGGGTCATGGACAACATAACCATAACATGTGAGAGAGTCATAGTAGCCTTGAAGTACAAAACCAGGTATCTAAAAATCAGCATCTGAGCCTTCTCTGTGGATTAACAGAGCAGCTCAGTAACTAGTGAAAGCCTATGTATAGTGTCAATCCTGAGCCAGACCATGCTGGGTCGCTGTTCAGAGCATCCTTTGCAGAACATCCTTAGCCTTTCTATAAGTTACACTGATTGTTTATAGCAACAAAAATATGGGCACCTAATGCACAGAAGCATATTTAATGTTTTACCCACAGAGTTTTAAAGAAAAGTTTTGTAGTTTTTTGAGCTAAAGAACAGTTTGAGTACTGTTTGTGGATGACCAAAAACCTTTAATAAAACCTTGTTCCTCTTTATCCTGAAACTTGCAAATCCCTTCTCGTGTCAGGATTAGAAGTAGCATCTAAGGACCACTCCCAAATGCCTAAAAAGTTTAATTAAAAACTACTCACTTCTGCTGCAGCTACAAGCAGAATTAGTGTCTGATTTGTGATGTTTGTAGATCAGGAGCTGGGTGTGGGTGGCTTCCCCCTCCTGTGCTCACAGTTATTTAAAGAGTGGAAAAGAGGAAGGAATGCATGGTTCACAGACCACTCTTCTTCCTAGCTGATGGGTAGGTAAGGCTACCACGCAGATCTATTTACATTCATTTTTGGTTGTCTTTTGACCTCATTTGTAAAAAAAGCAGATCCTGCAGTAGCAGAATTACCAGTAGCATCATTGTCTCTGCAGAACTCGACATATGCAAAACATAATTATTAGCCAGACAAATACATTGTGTGTGGCTGCTTGAATTTCAAACATAATCTCTTTAACATTTGAATGTGCAAGAGCATTTGTCCCTGCTTCATGGGAATGATTGAATTATTTCCCTTTTAAATAAAATTTAATTCTTAATCCCTTTTCACCTTAGGATAATTTTTCTGCAAATAAAAAAATAAAGGACTTTATTTTCACTTTCTGTGGAATATCTGAAGAAAGATGCCAACTTTTTTTTTTTTTTTTAAATTATGGAGGAGCAAATCTACACATTTAATCTAGATTATTACCTGGAAAGTAGATTATCTAAGTGTTGAAGCGGTGGGGGGGGTGGGGAGGGAGGGGGGGGGCTGTTTCCCCGTAGATCCCACAGGCACTAAAATATCAGATTTAACTAAGTTATCATAGCTATGAAGAGCATCCTGAGGTTGAGTTACTGCAAGAGAAATTAGTGACCTGAAGTTTTACATGTAACATCAAATTAAGGAGTTGATTTCCAAATATATGTATATATTATATGTTATGAAAGTGCATTTCTCCTTCCAAAAAGTTTAAGAACCACTTTGAGGAACTGCCAAAATTACATCCTACCCATCATAGAATGCAAACTGATATCCTACAGTTCACAACACTTTTCTTATTAAATAAATAATAAAGCACTTTTCTTATTAAATACATTCAATCACAGGAAGTTTGAACTAAATAGCAAATTAGAGGGGCTCCTTGTGAGCTGATTGACTAATGCACTGAATTTTTTACCTCAAAAGATGTATTATTCTGGAAAAGTTCACAGTTCTCTCTCCTGTCATCATAAACAATAATTTCCAGAGAAATGACTTCTTGTCTTACAGAGGTCACACATGACCCTGACGTGCCAGAATGGGGTTAGAGACAGTTGTGGCAAAAGTGTCCAAAGTGAATGGCAAAATTGTCCAAACTGTTTCCTTCTCTTGACATAGGATTAAAGGAACATAAAAGAACACAAAGGTAGGATTCAACTCTTGTGTCAACTTCAGCCCTCAGCCTTTCCAAATTTTATATAGAAAATAGAACTGCTAAATAAAGGACAAAGAAAGTATACAGGAGGCATGGTTAAGAAAGTTCAGTTGCTGCTAGACTCATGCTTTTTTCAAACAGAAAAAAAATATCATTTGCCAGTCTCACATTGAACTTTGTTGTGGTATTTGTAGCACTTACTCAGGTGCTACCACTAGTCAGTCATAAAGAGTCTGTTCATCAATATTTCAGAAAAGAAAAACTTAACTGAGTATTATTTGTGTTTAACTGGTGCTGCATGTATTATGCAACAAATGGGGCTTTATTTCATCCTCAAAATAAAAAAACTTCCGCGTTTGAAACTTCTAAAGAACTTAAATTTCATCAGACTCTAGCTCGATTCATTTTTTTAGGTGCCCATAAGGGATTTTGATCTTCATGATCCTGAATACTTTTGAGAGCTACATAGTTACCAACGGGAAAAAAAAAAAAAAAAAAAGACATTTCTGCAGGATATAATATATCTGATTAGATTCAATTTACATATCTCTAAAATTTATTATTAACCAGAGATATCCTCATGACCTAGTTTAGATTGTAACTTACTCCTCTTCACCTTTGTTTGTACCTTGTTTTTTAGAAACTGGGACAACCTATATAATGAGTAATGCTTTGTTTAACATGGAAATCATTAAATAGCAATCACTCAGATGTATCTGCTTTCAGAAAGCATTCTGTTAGCATGGGACATACTCTAATATATAGCATTCCAGTATAGCAAAGAATCCTTTTCTTAGATTGGTCTTTTATAACCATTGTATTTTCATAGAATCCAGAAGCATTTAGGTCAGGAGGAAAACTGGGAGGTCATCCAGTCCAGTCTTCTGCCAAAAGCAGGAGCAACACAGAATTCAGTGTAGGTTGCTTAGGACTTGTCCAATTGTATTCCAGGATGGTGCTTCTCTAGGCAACCTCTTTCAATACCCTCATGTTGAAACTGTTTTTTCTTTGTACCAATTTAAAGCATCATCTATCATTCTTTTGCCATGATCTTCAATAGAAGATATGCCTCCATCTCCTGGTAATTTCCTCACACTTACTGAAAGACTGTTATTACGTCGCTTGGAGCTGTCTCTACTCTAGGCTCACAGCCAAAGCCAATTTCCTCAATCACTCCTCAAAGGACATGAGCACCAAGTCCACATCCATCTTGGTGGCCTCTGCTAGCCTCATTCAAGTTTATCAGAATTTCTCTTGTATTAGGGTTCCAAAGTTGGATTCACTATTCCAGGTAGGGTCAACTGAGCACTGAGTAAACGGGGAGTATCACTGTCCTCAGTCTACTGGCAAAGCTCCTGATGATACAACCCAGTATGTTTTATTCTGGACACAGCTGGACTCAAATTTCTCAACAGATCACTTCCCAGACTGAGGCAGTGAATGTTTAATGTGGGTACTTATACTGTCATCTATGCTACTTTTATGTATTATTCTTATTCTTTCTTCAATTGTTCAGTATAATGTCAAGTTTTAGACATTGAATTTTACATAACTTAGATACACTTATTCATGCATTAGGAAATAGTTTTATAACACACATACAAGATGGTTGAAATTGCAACCTAGGTATTTTTTGATGGAACACCTTTTCTGAATATCATTACTGATGTGCCACATGGTACAAATTCCATGTTGCTACACATTTTATTATGAAGAAATCAGTGTTTACCTGTAATAGAGATCAATTCCCCTGGCTATTAGGCAGCTGCCTGGTGTTTTTTTGATAAATTTTTCATACAAAAGTGTTTGAGTTTAGAAATAAAAATAGAATCCTAATGCTTATTTTACTGTGGATTACAATCCTCCAAACCAGTTTAATGCTAAATAAAGTTGTGATGGACTACTAAGTTTTAGAACAGCGAATCAATTGTCTTACACTAGAAGATAAATGCAACTCACTGGCAACTAACCAGAGCATTGCTGATATACAATATTGAGCACTTCATTCTTATGAAATATTTTTCGCAGTTTGTTGAATTCTTTCAGTGACTTTCAGTAGAGAGATAACATTACTGAAAAATTGTCTCATCTCAAAAGAAAAAGTTTACTGCTAATATTTCCTTAGCCAGGTCATGCAAAAGACAACATTTTCTCCTCCATTTCTCTTCTGCCATTTTAAATTTTATATTTCCTTCTAAAAATTATAGATTTATCCTATACACTTTCTTCTGGGTTAGTGACTAGGGAAGATAGAATTCTGTTTTCTTCACGGGTTAATGCCTAAGGGTTTTCCCTTTAGGACAGTGCCAACTCCCCTTCCCCTACCCTGTGGAACACCACAATCAGTATGGAAGTGTGCTACCTCCCACCAGCAGCTCAGCACATCTGTCTGCGGGCACTGATTGCAGTCAGCATCCTGCTGGAGCCAGCCCCTCACGCAGACACAGCAGCATCAGGAATCCTGCACCTTGTGTGCCACTGCAGTGATGTCAGACCCATGGATTTAAGCAGTACCACTTCAAATACCATCCCCATCATTTAGGGATGTGGTTCCATGTGAGGACATTAAAAAAGATAACTGAGACATAATCCCACTGATTTAAGACATCCCAGCTGGGGGGTCTGACAGCCTATTCCAATTTGCAACACATTTAATATTTTCTCTCAGTTCTTTATCTATAGACAAGGACCGTTAAACAAGCTCAAGGTGACAAAACATATTTAATGAATATTATTAAGATGAGTTCAACAGCTGCATGAAGGTGTTGATAAGCTTAATCAAATATACTTCCACTGACTAAACCAATATTTTTAATTTTATTATTGAAATAATTTCTCTCCATATTGCATGCATATTTAACACTTACAGATCTCTCTGTTTCATGCTGGATTTTATTTTTAATCATCCTCATGTGTTGTTTGAATGTTCATAGTTAAAACCTGCTTTATTGACTGCCAAAAAGGAACTACCATTTACTCTCTGGCCATGTGACCGATAAAAATATTTCGAGGGTGTACAACAGCAGTTCCTGGAATTACATTAGAAATGCTGGTTGTCCCTACATCAGTTAATTTGATGATGCAGAAGAGAACATATCTATCATATGCATTGAAATACAGTATTATGCAAGGATTTTTTAATTAGTAACATTTTATTTGTGTGTTTTTATTTCAGCTCAGATGCCAGGCCATTTCTACATCTAAGGTAGTCAGTGAGAGAGTCACACACTGAGGTTTTAATTGCACCCATTTCTGCATGCAGCATATATAGTACAGTGTTCAGGGTAGCAGCTTGTACGTGCTTTATTTCTGCATAGGATTAATTTGGTGAGCATAGTACTGGGACATGTGTCTTATTTTTAATTTAAAGGAATGCAATTATACAAATAATTTCTCATTCTTGGACTGGACCAAATATTCCCTGTCAGATTGCCCATGACATGCTGATTGCAAATGTTGACTTGTTTTTGTCATGAACGGTTAAAGATAGTTGTCCCTACAAGGCTCGAGCAAAGTCAGAATGTGAGCAAGAGCCAAAACAATGGCTTTTCTAGCCTTGTTTCTGATACTGTGCTTTGCAGAGAAACACAGTTATCTTTACACACAGTTATTACAAAACGACTTTCCCTTGATTAACATAACTTTCAAAATTGTGTTTACATACCATTTATTTATGGTCTTTATCTAAAACAAAAGAATTGTAAACCAAATGTCCCAAAAAAGTTACGTTCAATTTCTAAGGTTTTTGAATAACTGAAAAGCTTTTATGTTTTTATCAGGGTTTGTAATGTTTGAAAACATTCAAAAGTTACATATTTGATAAAGGCTTTACAAATACATGCTTTTTTGTGACTTAGTTGACCCCATCACACTTTTAATGATCAGCAAGTAATTTTTTTTAGATACACAATATATTATAATGTATAGTTTGCAAGCAATTATGAGAGCAAAATAACATGCAGGTATTTTAAAACTGAAATATTTTCCTACTAACTTCAGCTCTGATCTTTAGGGTTATTGCATATTGCATTCTTTGAAGTTACATTTTTTATCCCGGTATCCAGAATAATCATAAGAGATTTTAGAGACCAGGGCAGTGAGTTAAGCCACTCAGCCCAGGTCTATTTGCTGGGAAAAAATAGGGTCTTATTTTAAAGTGTTAATGCTAAATAGAAACATTTTGTGAGTACAGGACTGACAGTTCCATTAAGTCTACCTAACCAGCCTTTCTGCAGTGCAGCAAAAAGGGTAAGCAGAACCTCTGGCTAAAGAGGTACCTTGCCTCACCTTAAAATGCTTTTTCCAAATCCTGCAATGGTAAATTCAGCTTTCCTTACGGTATTTTAGGGACCTTCACGCACATCTTTGTTGGAGTTTGATATTGTTTTACATTTTGTGAGAATAAAATACGTGATGTACTGTGATGCTGAACTGAGATCACCAATCAAAGTTAACATTCTACCTCTAGATATTATCTGTAAAGGAAACTTTCCAAAACAGATTGAAGAATTGTAAAGAAAGTTCATTATTAACTGTCAGGGACATATCATCTATATATTGCAGAAGAAAAAAAAATACTAAAAAGAAGGAAAAAAAAAAACTACCCAAAAACAAAATGAAAGGTTTTTAAGTCTGTTTGTTCTGTGCTACCAATACTTTCAGCAAATTAGTAATGTTATTATGTAACAGCAGAGTAGAAAGGAAAATTTTGCTAGGATTGAATCAAGTTTAAATCTGTTTTAGTTTTACCAGGTGTATCAGCCTTCAATCAGTGATGGTCACATCAAAACTATTTTGATAAACTTTAGGCTCTCAGGGTTACAGTCCTAGAGTGATTGAGAAGTTTAAGCAAGCGAGAGAAAAGCATGTAAAAACCTGATGAAGAATTTTCCTGTTAGTTCCATGCATAAAGCTCATTTCACCTTTAACATTACTATAACTTTCAGTAGGGAGGGAGAAGAAGGGAAATGTGAATTCTCCAGAGTACCTAGAATTACCAGTTGGCACTTACCAAGAATCACACTGCCTTTCTTTACAAAGGTGTCCACAGTTTTAACCCTGTAAATTTGTTCAAATTATTAGCTATCTTCACCTTTCCTTCAGATTCTCAAGAAAATTTTATTGATTTAGCTCTTTGTGAGCATTTTGATTATTTATTGGGTATGAAAATAATGACCTGCATTTAGTCCCTATATAAGAACTTTTCTGAAAATATAGTCTGAGCTACAAATTTAGGAAAGTGATAACTCTGATTTGTGTAAGAGCTCACTGATTTTCTTTCTCATTATATCATAGAGGATCTATCTTCGACAATTGTAAAATTTAGCAATAATATACTGCATCTGGTAATATCTTCAAACAATAATATAGAATAATAATATGTATAGATATATATATACAGATATATTAAAATAATATAGAAGTACTATTGATATCTTTTTCATTGTTTCTACTCATTCTTTCTTGCATTTAATTTTCATGTTACATCTAAAATAAATATCAGAGTATGGTGAAACACAGAAGGGACAAATTACAAACTCACTGCTTTTCCACAACATTTTTCTTCAGAGCAGCTAGCAAAATCCAACACTGAATATTCATTGGTTTTGGTATCAATGTTGATTTTTAACTTTAATACAGTTTATGGGAAGTAAATAGCTTCGTATGTATTTACTATGGTGGTTATAATCACTCATAATTATATAATTGGATGCCTAACACAGTTTACCAAAGATATAGTCAGTATTACACCTGAAATTGGCTTGGCTCTGTATTAAAGTGAAAAAGTCAAATAGAAAGCTTGATGTATCCCTTGACTTGGTGCCCTGTCAGACTTCAGGAGTGAGGATCCTCTGGAGATGTTTATTACAGGCCACTCCAAAAGGAAAGAAAGCAAACTGAGGTTCCCTAAGAAATATATAAGCACGATAAGAAAACTTGTGCATGAATTTCTGCATAAGAGGGCATGAAATACTTTGGTTCTTGGCCAAACTGGGGAATAATCATAACATAAATAATTTCTTTCAAGCTCTTCCCTAAGAACTTCTCAAGTCATGATTCAACTAAATCATTTTTGCAAATGCTGAATTTCTCTGTGAAAGCTTGGAAGCTTAAGTAGGTATTATTGCACCACACAGAGAAGGTTGCAATATCTACTAAGCCCAAAAGCTTGGCTTCAAACTGCCAAAACAAGAATTGAATATGAATAAAATATTAAAAATTTAGGATGAAAGCTTTTGCTTAAACTTTGGTCTTCTGGGCAGGACAAAAAACGCAAACAATGGAGAAAGACAGACATATATATAATTAAAATATCACTTTAATTTCATTAACTATTAATGAAAAAATGTGACTAGTCCCATTGTATGTCTCATTAATATCAACAATTAATAAGGCTTTATGAAATCTGCAAAGAGGAGTATAAATAACTCAAACACTGATCCCAAACATCCAATAATTAAAAAAACATGGGCACAGAGTTTCTTTAACAAAAAATTCTTAAAAAGTCTCAAGTCTAAAATTTATACTAATTTTAAAATCAGAAGTGTTGTTGAAAGTGATCCTTACATAGATCCTTACAAATCTGCATTATATTCTTAAAATGTTCACTCTAAAGCAATTGAAGCGTTTTTGTGAGTGACAGATGAAAACTGGTAAAAAAGCTTCTGACCTGAAATGTTTAGCCTCAGATTCTCTGAAATTCAGTGAATTATAATAGCTGATATATAATTAGAGATAAAATTTACATTTCTTATCTTTATTTTTTACACATAATATAATATTTTCACATGATTTTTAATATATCTTATAGGGAATATTAAAAGTACTTATAAAGTAGGTCTATGATACACTTACTGTAAGATCCTGTGCTATCCTTTGTATTACATAGAAATCAAGGAAAAAATCTATGGTGCTTTCATTTAATACATATATTTATAAATGGGGCAAACAAAAATTATTATTTACATACCCATCATTATTTTATTAAATAATTCTAAAACATTTATAACTACTTTCTGAAAATTTTAGAAAACTGAAATATCTGCTTATTTTACCAGAGACACGATGCTGGTTTTATAATTCCTCAATGTCTAGGCCAATTTCTTTAAATTTCTGTTTATCTAAGTGAAGGTACTGATACCTAATATTTCTAAAGGTATTGTTTGTGCTGCAAACAGCAGACCAATTTCCAACTACCTTTTTTCATTCCCTCTCTCTGCTTAATGCTCTCCTCTCGAACACATCACTTATTTTTGTCGTTTGTTTAGTTGCATTTTGGTTTAATCCAGACAGGAAAAACAAGAATTTCCTAATTGTAAAGCCATACAGGCTAGCACAGGGTAAATAGGTACTTGATAGTTTCATGGGAAACTGGATTACCATTCCCCTCATTAAACTAGTTTTTGTTGTGTAAAACACTGTTTCTGCCACTGCCCCTGAACTCTATGCTCCCAGGCACTATATACATTATTCTACAAGGAAAACGTCAACTCAGGACGACTCTCTGACCTTTTAATAAATACTGAAGACATCAATTGGTCATTGCAGAGCTTTACGAAAGAGTGCAAAAACAGAACAGGTCAAGACCAACAATGAAGTCACGATCAGCAGTAGTACTTATTTCCAGGTTATATGCAGAAACCAAAGATTGAGCACATATTCCTATGGAGAAGCTTTTCATCAGAATTTACAGGAACAGTCGTTTTTTGGAAAACATTTAACAGCCAATATTTGTAGATGTCCTTACTAATTCAAAATTTCAGAAAATTTCAGAAAATACATTTTTTCACTAACAATTACTACAAGGTAAACTGTAGTTCCAAATACAAAGTTCCTTAGTAATTATTTATCCATTATGCCTTAAACTATTTCACTGAATAAAAGCATTCCATGCCATACTTAGGCAAATAAGCAGGTGGTGGAAGTTGAGCAGACAGCAGATTAAGAACAAGATCTGTATGAAGCATCCAGATACTTCAGGGACGAGGGCAAAATCTAAGTAGGTACCCATACACATGTTAATTGATTTTCCAGTCTTCCACTCATGTAAAATGAGTAGATGGAAAATTCAGGAATCTTTATCCTTTGTATCCTTATGCAAGAGTTGGTGGATGGTATTACAAGCTTTCCTATTTATCAACACAGTGCTACATGTTTCACCAATTTCAAAGATGGCAGGACTTTTACTGCCATGCCCCAGATCGCCAGAACTCTTCAAACAGTCACTTCAGTGCACATTTTTTTCTTAAAACCTCTATAGCCAAGAGAGAGTGTTGGAAGTGAAAAACCAGAATGTGACCTGATACTTTTATCCTCATCTCTGAGTACTTCCCAAAATAGGGACATACCTATCGGATGTGTAAAAGAACAACTACTGTGTGCTCACTAACAGCTTGTAAGAGAATTTTTGAATACTGAGTAGGAGGAGAAATGACAGCTGACCAGGAAATAGGGTTATTATACGTTCTTTTTCAAAAGCATCACTTTGAACCATTTCCACAAAACCACGACTCAAGGTTAATGAAGCAAACACAAACTTATAATTTCATCCTAAAGACTGAACATCAAATGCAGTATTATCTCTAATACTGCATTGCAGTATCACTTCTGGGTTTCTGTCCAAGTCTTGGTGTGGGGCTTGAAATCATGGTTTTCTGGTGAGCTTAAAAACCTACTGTGATCTCAACCATAGGCCTTCACCCTACTTTGAATTATGCAGCAAAATAATTACTGTAGTTGCACAAATAGTGGGAGTGTGATACAAATAATTGAGATTTATAGAAATAATCATAACATTTAAAAATAAACAAGGCCCTAAATATTACAGAAAGACAGTTTAAAGACTAACATATACTGCATTAAGTACTTTGATTTCTCTTAAATAGACTTGTATTGCTAGAGAAAGATAAATAGATACTAAATTACAGTGCACAGTGTTGTTACATCACTCAAGCAATTTCTTCCAGCCTATTGCAGAAATAGGACTAGACCCATTAACCTAATCATCATTGAAATTGCATTACTGATATTTAATTTAATGCTTATTTTAAAATGTAGCAGTCCTCCTTCAAGAGTTAAATATTCATGTGTATGGCACAATAAATTATCTTAGGGCTTTACTTGTAGCATGTAGTACTCTATTTGTGGTACTCAAATACTGTGGTACTCTATTTGTAATAAAGATGACTGGTTTGAATTCTACAGAGGTTGTTAAGACTGCTAACAGCTATTTTAATACAGAGGTACAATTTAGCTCTGCATCCCAGCATCCAAATGAAAATAAGAGAAGAAAACTGAGGAATGAAATTTTTACTAGGGATACAGACACCCTAATGGCTTACTTCACCATAGTGTTTGAACATACAAGGAGCAGCCAAAATTAGCGCAGTTTCTATGAAAATCTACCACTGGCAACTCTCGTCATCATCCTTTCATGAAGGCTGCCCCAGCAGCAGAAGCCACAGACAAAAGCTCGCTGATACATACATTATTAGAGAGAAACACCATAACACCTCTGCATTCCAGTTAAGTGTTAACCACTCAGGTTGGGAATGAACCAGTGTGAGCCACTCATATTATGAGTATCATATCATATAGTATCATATCTGAGAATGATATGAATCACAATTTGGTGATTTGGTGAACTGAAAACTGGAGAGGAAAATAAAACTGCTCTGAGTCAGACAAAAGAGCAGAGTTGGGCTGGGGAAAGGAGATAGTGAGTAATAAAGAAATATAAAGTCAATGAGAAAAAAAATCCAGAACTACTGCTACAAGGTGAGAAAGTTGTCAAAAGGAATCTTGCTATCCATAAAATGCCTCATCAGTGGTGCAATTTACAATTTCATAGCATGAAGCTATGTCTCAAGGAAATGTACTAACTTTTAAAATTTATATCCATTTTCTTTGATGGAAAATTTCCCAAATAAATGCAAAGTCATAAATAGTTTCTGGGCTCATTCTGCATTTACTATTTGTTTTTTATTTAAAATAAAAAATGTAATAAATTTAATCTTAAAGCTTCTTATATTTAATTTCAGAAACATTTTTTGCTAAAGTGATATATATACTCACTCTTTGTCATTTTATATATATAAAGATAAAATAATAATACCAAAACAAACAGCTAAATAGTATTCCTGATTTTGAAGGCCTCTGTGCAACAAAGATGAATGCAGTAGCCTTCTCCTCCAATGTATTTGGCAAAAATAAAATTATAAAGCCATTTATAGTGCTGTTATCATCCACGGGATCGCTTAGGACAACACAACTGGCTAGATTCTCTATAAGCACCTTGTATCATGCATGTAGAAAGAGTTAGTTGTAAAGAGTTTTTACAGCTGGATGCCAGGTTTCTGGCAGCTCTGAGTGTCAGAGCAGTCTCTGATATGGCCCTGATACAAGACTAAAGCTGTACTTCAAAGGTCTGTGGGTATAATGCATTTGTACACATGCACAAAAACAGATAGTTCAATTCCTGGCTTAAATGTCTTGGTTTTCTTGCTAATCCATATCAATACTTTTTAAGTAGGTCTTTGGGTATGAGGATTGTAAATGCAAAGTGTTCAGGAAGTTATGCCAGCAGGCAGTCAGGAAGATCAGAGGAATAAAAAACAGCAAAACCCACATTGATAGAGAAAGTTTGGTTCCTTACTAATTAACTACAACTGTGATTGAAATTACTTGTTTTGAAGAAATCTATTCATATTTCTTCTTTCAAATTTCCTAGAAAAACTGTTTCATACCAGACTTTGTTAGGTGCAGAAACATGCGGCTGAGACCTAATGAAAGGATTAGTCTCATACAGCACAGATTGAAATCACTTAGGCCTTTTACTGTGACAGGATAAACTGAGACTAAAACTTAATGCCTTTCAAGCTGTTAAGCAAGAGCTCAAAAGCACTTTCTAGCAGTTCCAATCAAAGTCTGCAAAGTTCTGATCCCTTTATTGCAAATAGTAGAAAGGATTTTAAAAACATTATTCTACAATTTAACCCCAAAACTAAAGATACCCAAATGTATTTTGGCCTTTTTCAGTCAGCTATTCTCTGTTTTGAATGTATCTTTGCAGCAACTCCGCTTCACTAAAATTGTCCCAGATGTGTGTATCAGTTTAACTGAAATTAGAACTGGGGTTAAAAACTGTATGCAAGTACATATTAAGCTAACTTGGAGTGGTATTTAAAAATCAAAAAGATAGGCCAGGAGAGGGTTTATCAGGACTGAGAATGATGCATTTCTTCCTTGCTTTTAACTTTATGATTAGAAAAATGAAGGACATGCTTTGCTTTGGAATTCCCCTATTTGTTTTTGCTTATTAGTGAAGATCAAAATATACCCAACTCTCTTACCTATGCTGCTTTATTTTCCTGATGTTGCCGGGTGATACTGAACTAGAGCAGTCATTACTTGTATCCTTATATAAGTTTCCAGTAATAGTGCACTGTTAAAATATTTTCCCCATATTCTGTTTTTAAAATAATTCTACTTTGCTTTGCAGTGGGGGATTTGTGGGACAAGGAAAGTAAATTGCTTTAGTAATCTTTTAGCCCCTGCAAATATGAAAGAAAATAAACATGTTGATGGCGATACTCAAATATTCAAGACAGCTTCAATTCAATAAAATTGTAGCAAGAAAGCCGTAATGCATCTTCCCTTTTAATGGCATAAGTTCCTACTTGTATCATGTCTAATAATTTCTTTTGCTGTTTTATAAAGTGTAGCTGTATATTTTCCTTTATGTTGCTCGGTTACAGAATTTTTTTTTAAACTTCAGCATAATTGTGTTGCCTAATGAATAAATTATATAACACATTTAATCCTGATTGATATTTCAGTAAAGCTCAAATTATTCCTGCTACTAATTAATGAGAACTTCTGTATCTGCAAAAGATGATTTAACTAATCCAATGTATAGATTTTCTTGAAGCTAATTGTTAAGTTTAATGAACCAGATATCTCCCACTGAAGTAAGTGTCATGTGTCCTTACACCAAGTAGCTAAAAAAGTTGTAAATCCTCGTGCACAATAGAAGTAGTTGGATCAAAGCTGGTTCTGAACTGTCTTCTGCTTGTGTAGTGTCCTTGACTTTAATGGGAATGTGCAAGTAAAATAGAGTTTTCTACTCTGTTATGACTTCAGATATGATTCTGTTCTCCTAATTTGTGTTCTGTTTAACTTTAGATAATTTTAAGTATCAAAAGTATAAAAAATACAATGAGGGAATTCAGATATGAAATTGAGTCTATCTGAAAAAACAGCCAGAGAGGAAGGCACTGGTGAGGATGTGTTTCAGGGAATGTGCAGATTACAGACTAGCAAGCAAAACCACAATAAAAGCTTTTTCAATACACAGTTTCTCTGGAACTTCCACATTTAAAGCCACAGACAAATTTAGCAGGAAAGAAATCATCAGTAAACTAAAATGTAGTAAAGCAATTGAACACAACTGGAGTCCCAGACAGACCTGCTATCAGCTGCCATTACTGGCGTGCAGCACAGGATAAGTTAAAGACGGCTGATGGTGAATTACAATCACACGGGGAAATGCGGTAGAGCCACTCGACTATGAACAGCAGGATGCACACAAGATTAAAAGAGCAGCTATTTGCTTAGTCACTTTTTTGCTTCGCCTTGCTGGCTGGAGTGCCAGATAATCCCCATCCAGATGTTACTTATGACATTGACTTTTTTTTTAGAACTTAGTCCAAATGTCAGGTATCTGAAATGGAAAAAACTCCAACCAAACAAAAAATAACAAGCCAACAAAACCCAACATCAAAAACCAAAACCAAAACAAATAATGAGACTTACTTGAAATAAAACATCATGTCTGGAAAAGTGACAAATTAGAAACTTGATGTTACTGAATTAGTGTTGTATCACAACAGGCTTGTTTGGAGGGTTCTCTGTCATGTCATAAGGATATTGCCACATAACTTCTCGTCTGTCCCACCATCAGCAGTAGCAGCACTAACAAGAAGGGAACATAATAAATGGGGTTTTTAAAAGTCTTTGACTGAAAATCATGCTAATATATGTGGATTCTATTTATATTTTTGAAACTATAACTTGCTTTTGGATAATGTTTTTTAGTTTTTTAGTTTCAGTGTTCATAATTTTTTTTTAAAAATCCCAAGGTACATTAGAAAGACATTTTCATAGCTGTCAAATTTACCTCTGGCTAAAATCTTGCCATACATCGTAGTATCAAACTTTCTATCAAAACTTGTCCCTCTAAAATTGTATTAATTATTATCTTTTTTTTATTGTTTACCATGAACCTACTTGAAGTGGACTGAATAAAAACGGTGAACTTTCACTGTTAAACTTTAATGGCAATTTCTATTTCTCCCTGGCAGTCTTCATTAATCCATTTGGAAAGGACTGAAAACACTTGAGTCAGGAAACGAGGAGAATATTCTTTAAATAATTTATTTAAAAAAATATTCCCCTAACTCTCAAGCCGTATTTAATTCAGTCAACTTACACATAAGACTTACTTTTAACCATATTTTTCCTCATTTGCCAACTTAGCTACACCAGTTCATTTTCATTTGTTTTGAGGTCTAGGCTCTGAAACATTATTCTCACACACCTTAATCTTGGCCATATTCTAATCTTTTGTATTTTCCCTTTCACATTATGCAACATCAAGCACAACAGACACCAAATACTCTATTACAGCCAGAGGATTACTGTTTCTGTGCCACCTAAAAAATCATATGAAAAGCAGATTACTACCTAACTGCATATTTCATAATATGGCAATGTTGCCAGTATTTTTGTGCCTGGGTATTTAAGAGGTATCTAAATTATTCTTACAAGCCATTTCTGTCTGTGTCAACGAACATGGTTTCTGTAGTACAGGAATGATTTTCTCTGCTTTTGCTTCAGGATATGGTTGGGCATAGCCAAGCACAAGGATTAGCTGAGAAAGCATATTTCTATTTTCCTGATATTTTGGGAGGTTGGCTCTTAAAATCAAAGAACAATGCAAAAATTGTAGGACAGTATAGCAGCAGTACATTGTTCAGCTCATCAGCCCTCTATTTCATGGTGGAGTTGCACAGACAAAATTGTAAGGAAAGGTCTGGCACCTTTTAGCACATTTGAATGCATGTGGAAAGGTCCTCAGGACAAACTTTGTAAAAGTGTCCAGAAGCATCAAGAGTAGTAACTGTAGAACATGTACTAAACTGCTTGATACCTGCCATCCAAGAATCTCAGTTAATTTTTTGTATTACTCTAACTTTTTTATATTATCTGACTCCCCTTAACCAGATGGAAAAATATAGTCAAAGTATTCTTAGTCTCAAAAAGTCTCCCTAACCAAGTATTAATGGTATTAACTCCCTTAACCAAGTATTAATGATATTCCCTGATTATCCAGCAGTAGCTTTGCATGCATCAAACTTCGCTTTCTAGCAATGTGAAGTCAAGATCTTTCCTTAAATCTATGTGCTTTCAAAAATTTATTCTCTCTTTTTTCCTCTCTGTTCTCTTGATTATAGAGCTTTAATACATGATTGAAAAATGGGTGAATAGTTCTACATTTAACAACTGGTATAACAGCCTGTGGTCTTTGCTAGAGTCACTGAGAACATTTTAATGAACAGGCATGAAAATTTTCTTTTTCAACACAGCATCAATAATAATCAGCTCAAGACAGAGACCCTGGGAGGTAAGCCACAATTTGTGGCAGTATAAACAAAATGAAACTCAGGAATGCAAAATCTAACTTTATTTCTGAAACTTAGTGAACAGTAAGTTAACCAAATGCATTTTCTCAGTAACAGCTGATGAATTTTGGTAATCATAAACTGTGTCTGCAGTGTTTTCCCCTCTCATCTGTGTATTGTTCCATGAGACAGTTTGCCTTTTCCCATTATATACAGTCTAACACTGATGAGTTCAGCTCATGTACCACCTTTATCCTGAGTAACAGCTGTCTTGTGTCACAGTCCAGCTTCCCAAGAACTTGGTCTATGATACAGTCAACTGAGATACCACAAGTGTTAATGAATGATTTGAGCTGTGCCAGCACCAATGGTTACTACAACTTCTTGGAACAATGTTGGGCCAGCCAGCTGGATTGTTCTCAGAGTTTGGACTATTTTCACTCAATTCAGAGGGCTCCTCTGACCTCCCTTCTGTACTATTAACAGATTTTTAATGGGACCTGGCAATGTCACTTTTCTCTAGCAAAATACACATTTCCCATGTCCTCTGTTGCATTCAAATAACCATATTGCAGTGGGTGAATTGCTTGTAAATAGCACTTTAGGGTGGGCGTGAGAAGATTGGTTCCAGGCTGTTGTGCCATACTGTTTCCTTGCAAACAGCTTTTTGGTATCTACGTGTAGCAAACTGCACCTTTCAGATCCCAGCTACCTCACAGCAAGTGGCTTTCCATAAATGAAGTGGCAGGAGAGCTATTCCTCTGCCTGTCATTGCTTTCCTGTCAAAGGTGAATTCAAAACACTTTGAAACTGTGTTGCTCCTCCTAAAATTTCCTCTGTATGTTTGTTGCTCCAATATTACTGGTTTTTTTTTTTTCCCTATCACCATTTTCCCTAGCAGGATTATAGGTATTCTTCCATGGTCTCAATATCTTGCTTTAATTGCAAAACTTAAATTCTAGACTGATCATATTAATGCTAAACTACTAGTAAAAGTCACTTCAGTGACATCTAAAAAAAATTTGAATACTTGCTTATCCCCAACTTCAGCATTAGTGGATGTTATTTTGGTCACAAAGGTTATTTTCTCTTTCCCTCATGCATTTATTCTTCCTTGAACCTGCTGTAACAATGTCAGCCATTTTCCTGTTTTAGCTCAATTTTTTAAATTTGTTTTGAGCTAAGTGTAAACTAGGAGAATAGGAGGAGTACTGTTTAAAATATGTAAGATACGATCTTTTCAACGGGCCACTAGTTTATTTTACAAATACTGCAGTGAAAAATATTTCCTTGTGTAAAAATAAATTTAAGTCAGACAATTGCTGTGGCACTTGTAAATGTTTAATGAAACTCTTGAAAGCACTTTCCCATGTATTTAAATTTATGATTGATAAATTACAAAAAAAGAGTTCTTTCAGTGATCTTGTCACACTCTACAACTAGGATGGGGTATAAATACCCAGCAAATTGTCATGTAAAAATCCCCAAACACAATGATGTGTGTTATATGTCAAGGGGAGAAAAACAATGTTACAATTTGGTTTTTAAGTGCTTTCTTCTCTACAACTTCAGTGCCTTAAAACATAGTGACATGAAAGATAAGATCAGATTTGGTAACTCCCCCAGATTTTTTTCATGCATTTCCTTATTTACCCTGAGAACAGCTTTTCATACAGAGGTTGCTCTGCAGGCAGAATCAGAAAAAAAAATTGATAAATTATAGAAGGGTGATATATTTGGGTGATATATTTATCTCAAGTCTTCACTTTGAGGAAAGGCAATGTGGGCAGGTGGTTTCCCCACATCTCTTCAAACACAGGTGAACCAAATTAAAATAGGTCAAAACAGTTATACCATTCACATCTACCTATACTAGAAGCTTGTTTTTTCCAAGCAAACATCTAGTCTCCACCCGCTACTGTCCTTTTACAAGGATTGCTAGAACCACAGCCTAGTTACAACCACCGCTGTAAAACAAACTCTTCTGCCTATGCTAAGTGTTATTTAAGATATTGTCCATTATGGGTGAAGATAATACCTGTATCTTCTGGGAACTGTACAGCAAATTATATACATCTGAAATTGCTTGTGTTCTCAGTTCACTGTAACAAGTCCCAAATCAACTGTTGATTGTGGTATGTATGTACTTAAATCAAATTTGGGCAGAAATTTTAGAAATTAGCAATTCAAGTTTTCTCTGTGGTGATACACTATCTGATTTTTCCATCCAGGCATTAATTAGCATTACCTTTGCACATACAGTAAGGAGATAAAGGCAAGAGAAATAACCAAGTCCTGATGTTCCTTCAGGATAAGAAATTCAACCTTTTAACCAATGAAATATGTATAAAACAGTCTTTGAACATTGTAACCTTTCCCTTGCGACATGATCACAATGGCATCTGATCAGTTGCTACTTTTTCCAGTCATCAAACCATTCAGAAAATTAGTCAGAGCTAACCTTGCTTGGAAGTGGGAATGCCAAGTGGATTTCTAGAAGGTCACAGTAGCCAGCACTGCCCCCTCCTCATCCTAAACTAGAATTACAAAGCTCAAAACCTCTTTACAACAGAGGCATTATCCACACTATTTCAAGCATGTGCGCATGGGCTGGTGCACGCCAGGGAAACTGTGGGCTTTATATGTCTTCGTTATCTATTTTAGGGTATTTGTATTATTACTGCAAAGACCTCACTGTTTTTCCTTGTTAAATATTTGTTTATGCAACATTCTCCCTGCAGGCAACTGTGTTCATGGGATCCTTACTTTATAAGGAATTTCAGTCCCATATGTTGCTCCTGGCGCTTTTTGCTGCTCTACTGGCACCTCTGCTGCTTGCCCTTTAACTGAAGTGACAATTAAATCATAGAAAAACAAATCTTAAGCTGTAACTGAAATCTCTCCAAGCCTGAGGCTAAAGCAACCAAGCTCCCTTTTAGATTGTATTTAAATGTTATGGACTGCATCTGGCCACATGACAGCAATGACATAAATCCATACGTTCCATGAGAATTTCAAGGCTGACTTTCTTCAGCTCAAGGAAAGCAAGTTTTGCCTGATGTACAGAACTGCTTTGATGTTAGCAGGAGTACAAAACATTCAAGATTAATTAGAGCTCAAAGCATAAATGCAACAAAGGGAATTCCCTTCCCTTCTGTTCTTTCCCAATGGAGAGAGGGAATTCCCTTCCCCTTCTGTCCCCTCTCTGAGCAGGGAGGGAATCCCTTTGCTATTCTTACTCATGATGACGATTCTTTCCTCTCCATAAGAGCAATGGGTAGTTTGGATATTTTTTTTTCCTTGTTTCCCCTTTCCCCATTACAGGGTTAAGAGCTCCGTGTTTTTCCATCATTTCTCTCTCAGAGGTGAAAAGGGACTGAGACACTCACTGTACCTGTTTTTTGTTTTAATATTTCAGTATAATTAATTTTATGTGGGGTGGGGTTTTTTTACTTTTTTTTACCCCACTGGGTGCAGCATTTTATCCCACAAACATATGAAACCAGAACACCACTTGAAATTTGGTTACTGGCAGCTATGATCTAAATATAACTGCTTCCACTTCAGTATGGCTAATTAATAATTAATACACAGAATGGGGTTTAAAAACAAGGCTGAACACCAGAATCCATATTTCATTAAAGGGGCTTCTCCTCCAGTCTAAAGCATCCCCCAACTACAGCATCTAATGCAAGAATTTAGTTATTCTCACTGGAACTGACTAAAATAGTCTGTCCCCCCACCCTGCCAGGAATTACAGAATACCATGGACTGACAAATTATTTCAAGTTCAGTTTGATGTAGGATAATGGCCCAGAGAAACCACTGCTAATGTACAGATTAAGTTCCATTTCAGCTGTACACCACTGAAGCGAGTTTTGTGTTTCCCTTCACAGGGTAATGAGTTTCACCTGTGTGATTAAAACTAAAGAATAATGGACGATGATGTGAACTTTGTTCATTTACTGTAGTACTTGTTGTTGGGTTTTAATAATTTAGAATATTGCAGATCATAGATGGAGCTGTTCTATGATACCTTTGCTAAAAAATAATGAGGTAATATTAATCTGAAACCTCCTTGTAATTTACGTCCTGAGGCTGAACTTCTAATGAAGAATGCATTTTCTCTGGTTTTAAATGAAATGCTCTTTTTTTTCCCTAACTGGTTTTCAACATCCAGGGCACAGTCAGCAAATTTTAAATGTAAATTTCTAAAACATGAAGCCAAGTATAGTAGTAATCCAAATAAAAGAAGAAATACAGGAAAATAATTTAAACCCCATAGACTATCTGCGGGAAAAGATAGCCTTTATTCCTCAAACCAATCTTCTCCTGACTGACTGTTCACTCTTGCTTCCTTTAGGCATGGCTGTTATATTACTAAAAATATCATTAATATTTCACTCTAAATGTTTATAGGAAAAGATTGTCTCTTAGGAGCAAATTCTTGTACAAGTAAAATTACAAGCCTGTTGATTCTATTCCGCTTTCTGCCCAGATTAGTTGACCAGGGTTTCTATTCTCAGAGATAAAGCACCACTGTTGACACAAAACCCCTGCTATATAGTCTTTATACTTTAAGGACTTTTAACAGAAACAAAAATCTGGAGCAATGTCACCTTTAGATATGTTGCTATCAGCTATTCACTCATATCTTTAGAAAATCACTGTAGGAGGTATATTGCAAATATTGTAAGAGCAGGTTGATGAAATAAGTGAAGTGAGAATAATCAGACCATTTTCAACACTTCCATTTAAAAAATATATAATATTTTACTTCTTGTGAGGGTAAATAGATATAAATCTTGCACTATTGAAGTGCAGCCTCACCTATGCAAAAGGAAAAAAAGAAAAGAAAATTGGTTAGTCAGGTTCAGAGAAACCAGTAATCTCAAAGGCAGCAAGCACTGTCAAAGAACTGAGAGCAAGACAGAAGCCAGACACGTCTGAATTGTAGCTTACTAGGTTTGACTTTCACAGTCTCAATTCCTCCTCTTGAGACAGAGTTCACAATGAGATTTTCAATACATTTTAAACATCTTTCTCAGCCAGTCTCATCTGGCCAGAATTTAAGGCTCAAATGATCTCATCTGTGAGTAGACTAGGTATCTAAGTCAATGTGTTACTCATAAAAATTGGGATTTTCAAGTGAAACATCAGATAAATTATCATCTTTTGCTGTACTGTTACCTTCATATTTGTAAGATCTCAAGCACTTTTATATCTGGAACAGTGTCACTTAAGTAGAGAAGTACACTATCCTCTCCATACGTAATTGTAATGAAATCATAAATTACATTCAATGTAATTTTAACCTGGTTTAGGTTTTTTTGGTTTTTTTTGTTGTTTGTTTTTGTTTTTGTTTTTTTTTTTTTAATTATAAGAATCCCAAGAGTTATCAGTTAGGCTTTTCATTTACTGCTGCATTACCATTATTTTGAAAGCCTTTTATTTACAGAAACATTCATAATCTGTATTTCTTTTGGTGTTGCATCCTTATAATTTCCCATTGCTGTCTCCAGCTCTCTAAACTTTAAAAAAAAATCAATCTAATTTCTCCTTTTTTTAGTACTTAATGCAGTGAAGAAAAGGTAAAAATATGTGAAGGTCATATGGAGGTTATGTCTCTAGGGAAACTCTTGTTAAAGTTGTGCAAATTCTGTACATGCAAATGTTGTGCAATTTCTGTACATGCAAATATTGTGCATGCAAAAAGTCAACAAATATTCAATCTGGTTATTCAATTACTGTCAGCCCTCTGAGGGCTGCTGAGCTAACCCTACTGCCTTTGACATACAACAACTGTTACATGAAAAAGACAGTGTTAGGTGAGAACTAATTTGCTGTGAGTTTCTTTGCTCCTTCTAATCTATGTTTATGTAGTCACATTCTGAAAAGAATGTTCTGGCCGCTGATACAGGTTTGCATGCTATGAAAGGACACTCAGCTTTGTGATGACCATCTGCAAATCTTCTTTGAAGAACAGCTTTTCAAAGCCCACACTAGTATAAATGTGATGAATAGTCATCTTTAATGAACAAATATTAGTGGTTTTTGCTTCCTATTTATCTGTTCTTAAATTATGTGAATGGTAGGTCAAAAAGGACTGAATTGAGGACACTCTCTTCAAAGATGTTTATAGAATGAGGAAGGTTCCTATTATATTCTGCTGTTAACCTGTAATACTACTTGTCCTCAAGTATGTTTTAGTTACATTCTTCTGCCTTGAAATCAGAGGGCCACTAACCCAAACCTTCTGCTTCACAAAGACCCAGACAGATTACAGATACAAAAGACAAATACACAGATAGCACAATACCAGAGAGAGTGCTACTGTTTCAGGTGGCAGCCTTTTTCTTTCAGTGGGACTTGATCTCTCGGAGCACCATTCGTGTCCTTAGGGCCGCAGCGGCCCCGCGGCGGAGGGAGCGGCCGGCCCGGCCCTGCCGCAGCCCAGCCGGGCGGGAGGAGGGAGGATGGAAGGAGGGAGGGAGGCAGCTGCTCCCGCTATGTACAAACAAAGCCCCGGTTGCTGTAGCAACCCGGCAGCCCTGGGCGAGCTCCCCGGCACGGCCCGGCCCTGCATCCTCCCCCGCGCCGCCCGCGGGGCTCCTCGCACGCTTCATCCCCTTTTGGACAAGGCGCTTCGGGATCTGCGCTGATCCAGCCCGCCGAGGTGAACGCCGCCGGACGCGCCTCAGCTCTGCCAGAGGAGAAACGCGAAGGGCTCCGCAGGCTTGTCACCGGCCCAGCTCTGCAATACCTACCAATAGAACGTGCTTAAATATGTATCTTGTGCGTGTACATTGGGAAGGTAAATGGTAATCTATTTGGTGAAACTGAATTTTAATATACACATAGCCTTTGAAAAGAGAGATGGGCTATATACAACAGCATGGTGTGAATTTTAATGCTTTCTTTCTAAAATTCAGCATCTATAAATTAGGTTCTGTCACCAAGCTTGTTTCATTCCTCAGTTATCAAGATAACATTCCTAGATCCACAATACCTAATATTTGTGTCAGCTTTTGCAAGAAGAATCTGGAATAAAGGAACACACCTTTTTTTTTTTTTTCCTCTTGGACAAATATATAGGACCTAAATATCAGACCAAATGAAAACAAAATATCACTAGACTTATTATAATGCCATTACTTAGACTGTTATTATAATTAGTATTAGGTCTTTCAAACATAAAATGTATGTTTGCATGAATCATGCTAAAATATCTCTCATTTTTATGAGCTTGGAACATGACACTTTGAGGAAGATGATTGAGAGAGATTTCATGTGCTGAATTGGATACTCACAGCTACATAGAAATCTCTCATTATCCTTTTAGTTCATTGTGAACAGATAATCTTTTCATGTCTCTGACAAGGAGTATTTTAATTCGTGGTCTCCTTTCAATTGATGGCTCCTATCAGGGACAAACTCAGTAAAAATGTTCAGAATCCAGTGACAAACAGTAAAAATGTTCAGAATCCATGGTCACACTATGTTACTTCATTATAATAGGAGGAATTGTATCTTTTAATAATCCATTTTTCACAATCTATCAAGATAGAAACATTGCACTGGCTAAAAAAAAAAAAAATAGTAACACTTTCACTGATATTTGAAAGTTTGTCCAGCTGTCATGAAAGAGCAATTGGTAGGAAGAATGCTAGTACCACATCAAAACTTGGCATACAGGAAAACTGATATTCTGGGCAATGAAAAAATTTTCATTATGCTTATTTGGACTGGCTCTAATAGCTGGCTCTGCTTATCAGGAAGCCCAAAATACAGATGGATATTTTCAATTGAGTGAGACCAACGTTGTTCAAGAAGTTCTCATATATTCAGTCATGATTTTTTTAGACATTCATTGTCTCTGATATCTTGAGCTAGAAATTAGATGCCTAACCTCTAATGAAAGGCAACAGTAGATGGACTTTTAAGTACCAGCCTTTGCTGGGACTTATAAAATACATCCCAAATGTAATTAGTTCCAATTTATTTAAATAGTACTCAGTTCAACAGCAAATGCTACCACAGTTAAATTTTTAACGTGAATTGCTCATCAAAATTTCCAGCAATCCTTTGACATTTCTTCTCAACAAACAGTAAGATAAAATTTAGATAATTGAGTATCCTTACCATCAGGATCAGTTTCAGCAATTTGAGCTCCTGTAACCAAAATGTTCTCAATTGTGTAACAAACAATATCCTAGCCTGTCTCTCTTCATCACTAGAAAGCATTCAGCTCTACTAATGCCTTACATTGAAGAGAAGAGTTTGTTCTTAAAATCAAGATATATAACACACAGCCTGCTGCCCAAAATATATGAGACACCATAAAAGATTCTTTATTATTATTAGATTAGTATTAGTACTAGTATTATTATGCATCAGCACAATTAATCTAAGGGGTCATTGACCTATTTCCTTTAAAAACATTTTACAGTGCTTATGGAAAATGACACTGAGTTCAAATCCATTCAGTGTATTTGAAGACCTGGATGAAAGAGATCTTCAGGAACAAAGGAATCTTTGATATCAATTATCAAATAATCACCAAATATACAGAAAAAGTGCTATTACCAATCTGACCAGATGTAAACCAATGAGCTAGAAGTGAATACACCAATTTTCCATTACTACTCTTCTGAGTTAAGTGACCACATTATTAATGTCTAAAACTGCAAAGACCTGATGAAATTAATTTCATGCTCAGGCTTTCCAACAGTTGCTTTTCAGAGAAATCTTTGTAGGGTGAAAAGCTCTTTTAATTTCAGTTAGAGTAGGATTCAAAGGCAAAGTGGGATTAGAGAGAGTATTTGCATTCAGGTCAAATACTATCAAACAGTAGTTCCACCTAGAAATAGTGATAAACATTGACTTTGCACCAAACTATGACTGATATATAAATAATTTTAATGACCCTATTAACTACAGAGTATTACATTCTTTGTCACCGTCTTGAATTTAGAACAGATCTGAATCTGTTCTAAATTATGGAAATGTAATTTTAGAGAACACTAATGTTATGAAGCCTCTTGGGCGCCACACCTTAGAAACACTTCTCAGATTCAATGTGTGGCCTCAGCTTTGGGATCTGTGAATACACAACCACCAGTCACCTCTTTTGAGCATGACATCAGTGATGGCATCTCCAGCTAGGTATCAAAGCTTGCTTTTCAGTGAGATACATTTCTAACTTTAGACTCTATATCAGCAAGTTCTCTAAAAATATGACATATTTCAAACGCACAGAGTATGAATAATGTGTAAAGTGCATATAGAAAAGTAACATAAAGGAAAAATCTTAAGCCTTACTGTAAACTTTACCAAAATTAGGTGTCTTATGGCCCCAAAACTGCACTTTCCCCCCAAAAGACCATTATGTCATTTATATTATTCATTATTCTAATACCTTCTTGTCCAAACGTACAAAATACACAACAGTTTCCTACAGCAAAACTTGGGGTATAGGAGACCAGAGCCACCCTCCCATTCACACCCTGTAACTGGCAAACCAAACAGGTCACAGATGCTTTTACAGTGCTTTGACTGGGTCAGGAAGTTTGATTGTGGCCAAGTATTCACTTGAAGTCAAGTGTGAAACAGATCCAAACCAATAAGACACTTCTATCATTCTAAACTAAAGGGAGTAAGCAGTGTTAGATGGATTAAATGAACTTCTAAAGATCTTCCTAACACTTGCCCTGTCACACTATAGCAGACTGCACTACCAAGGATACATTTATTTTTAAAAATCAAGAGAGCTAGTACTTTTTACAGTTTACTTTCACATATTTACTTCTATAGTAAGTAACATAAAGGATCAGTTCAGCTGAAAAGGCAGGATGTCCCCTTGTTATACCAAGAGACAGAATGGCTTGTCTGTGCACCCACTCCCTGGGTCCACAGAAGCATTGCTCACAAGTATGCCTCATTACATTAAGGAGAATCTCTTACTCTAGTTTTAAGCCACTATTACTATGAAAATATCAGGAACCACATTCTGCTCTTATTTACACTCCTTTTTGGTGCTAGGTTTATATCAAAGTCATGGTGAGCTCCATCTCTCATGCTAAGGTAAATCAAACATTTTTAGTGAGTCTCGTAATGCCACATCCTAATCCCTCTATGGTTTCTCTCTCCGGAGACATTTGAAATGTGTTTATTAGGAAGACCATATTTATATCTTCAGGGAAGCCTGTATACAAAATGGAAAAACCTTGTAGGGCAGATGTTGCAATTGGCTAAAAGATTGAAACCAAGCTTTGTTTTATGCAAACTAGAGCGTGAACATTCATCATGTAACTAGGATTTAGAACAACAGAATGAGAGAATTAAAGGATAAAATATGTATGTTTCTTTACACCCCTGTGCTACATTATGAAAGAATTAAGAATGTAGTAATTGACATTTTATTCTTGATGGTCAATGACAGCTTTTAAAAGCTACTCCAAATGCTGGTTCAGCAAATTATATTTAAACTTATTATTCAATGGCACACACCAACATTCCACCGATGTTAAATGTCACGAAACTGGACTTTTTTCAATATAACTCGAATAATCAATCACATTCATTCAGCTAGCATAGCCTGCAGGGCAGTGGGGACTCTGCTGCTGAAGCTTAAGGTACACATTAATTAAATGTAAAATGCTAACATGTCACTAATGTGCTCAGATAATCTAAGGTTATATCTCATATTGCATGACGGGCTTTTGGAACCTTCACTCTTGGAAACAGCAATGACCCATTAGACTCCAAAGCCTGAAAAGAAATTAAATTCCTTGTTAGAGTTTAACATACATTATAAATTTCTGAATTCCATCAATCATTCATTTTCCAGATATTCTGGACACACCTATTGGTAATGGCTAGCATAAAAGCAAAACAAAACAAAGCAACCCAACAACAAACAAACAAAAAAAGCCACACTACTAACCAACCAGCCAACCAACCAACCAAGCAACAAACCAACTCACCCCAGTTTTCCTGTATTTGTGATCAAGAGCACCCAGATTGCCAATGGTCATAGCATGTTTATATCAAGTTCCAAGATCTTCTGTGATCTTGTTGAGACTATTTAGGAGTAAGGGAAGAATGAAAGAAAAACAAGGTGAAAAGAAGTGTTTGCCACAAAACAAACCCATGGACATCAGCAAGATTTTGTAGAGTTGCAGCTACACAGGTTTCACTTCAGTGAAAGGAGAAGTGAAAATAACATGTAGGGTTCACTGAATCCAGAAGACCTGAGACAGAAAGACCCACACAACCAGTACCAGCTCAGAGTGAGTCTCATGTTTACCCAATGGAGAAAAACTGTTAAACATTAACACCAATCAACATACCAGATTGATCACTGTAAACTGTATAGAACCATGTAGATCATATTTAGGTCAGAGCACCTGCTTTTAACTTCCTATTCCTGTTCCTGGACTTTTGAATGGCCTTTTCTTCATCAATAAGATAGAGGGAAAGGAGATTGTTTTTATTATTCTGTCATAATTCGTCACACCCTAGCTGTATAGGCAGCTGATGCATTATTTTTTAGTAATCTAAACAAAGAGAAAAATCTGGTGTTTCTGCTTTTGATTTGACCACAGGTGAAGTACAAAGGGCCAAACTGACACTTAACATTTAAGTCATAGTTATATTGAAGAGTTTACAGTGGCAAGGACGGCAAGGACTGTCAGCACTCAAAAATCACAGGACTGATGATAACTGAGTAAACAGTTTTGAAAATACTGGGTCATCCAAAAGTCATTATTTGGCATATCAATACATCTCATTACCTCTCATGTACTACTTCAACTCGACATGAAGACAACTTTAGAATACATAGTTCTGATTCATGAACAATGCAAAGCAGTTTGGATCATGGGTCCTCTATTTATTATTTAAGTCTCAGCTTCTCTACCAAAACATCTTACTGGCTTTTCAGAATGGAAGTCACTTGTGATATTGCTATAGTGCATCATAAAACATGAGATTAATTTTCTCTCTTTAGATGTCAGTGCTGTGTAAGTAAATGAAATTTGCATGCTTCAGCATGATGCTACCTGATGATTTGGTTATGTTGAGTGGCATATAGCTAAAATTTTTCACAGGAATATGTGTCCAGAAGCAGCACTGACAAAAGCTGAGATGATCATGTTAAATTTGACAGTCAGGAAGATAAAAAAAAAAAGAATATATATAATATAGAAAATATGTGTGCTGTATTTTACAGTGTACTAAATAGAAAGAATAATGGCTGGAAATAGACATTCTCAGTATTTATATTCCAACAAAAGAGTCATATTAAAGTCATTTTTATTTCTAACAAAAAGTCATAAATACTACAGTAGCTGTCATATTACATGACAGCAAAATTACGTTTATTGGCCCATTAAATTATTTTGATGGTGTGTATTCAAGTCAGCAATTGGTCAAGTCAGACCAGAACATTTTCACAGGAGATACCTTTTAGGACAATTGCTGACCCTTTTCATTTACATACCAAACAATGAAATGGGTACTGTGGATGAATACTGAAGGACAAGGACTAAGCTATATGACACTGACATTTAAGTTTGTACATCAGTTATTCCCACTGAAATTCCTCTACAGAGAGACAAGGCTGCCAAGCTCTATCAGTACAGCCAGTAGTACTAAGAAGTAAATAGAGTAAAGAAGGTGTAATCAGAGGATATATAGAAAACAAGACAAGTTAAGCACTATGTGTGCCAAATTTCTTCATTTTCTATCTGTGAAACACATCAATGAAACTTTCACTTCAGTCTGATTTCTGTGATGCTCACCTTTAACCCTATCATTGGAATATCTTGCAGAGGAATTGAAAACATCCAATAAGAATCACAGAAATGAAATTATTCTACCAGTGTACATTAAAAACAGGTCTAAACGCAGGCAAAACCTTTGGTTAAAAAAGGGAAGATACACTACTAAACATAAACTTATTTGGTTTTTGACATATTTTTATGCACTGTGTTGGACAGATGAGGGAGCTATATTCCATAATTTAAAGCTGGACAGTGCATTTAACATACAGTTTATATATAGAAAAAGTGTGAAGCACCATTACTCCATGGGAAAAATATATGGCTGTATTAAAGAGAATAAATTGTTCTTTCCAGTTTCATCAAGATACATTTCTCACATGACCCTTCAGTTCTGCAAGCCTGCACAGGAATATGAAAGAGTGGACTTTAGCCAAATGGCCACCATTCCTCAACTTGTTCCTGAAAGAATATGATGACATGACGGTCTTGGAACAAAATTCACAGAAGAGCAGGGAGGAGACATACTCATACTCTACAGGACACTATTTTAAATCTTAAAGCCAAACTCTAATTATCTATGGAATGACTCCTATAAAGGGCATTATAAGCTCATCCTCACTTGAGGTAGTGGATACCCCCTTCTTAGAGGTTTATATGGTTGCATTTTTGTCCTCCCCCACTATATCTATCAACACCTCAAGTTATTAATTTGTAGGATCTATCATAAAAAATAAAGCTGCCTCTTACTAAATAAAATATTACTGGCCAGTTCAAATACTAACATTACTTTCCCTTTGTAAACAAAAAAAATGAAGGCGTTTGCTAGATTGCCAGTGAAAAGTCCTTAAATATTTCTTTAATACTATCTCTATGGAAAGGGGCCATATTCATTCATTATAGGCTCACAAATAGGCTCACACCAGCACACTCCATTTTTAACAGATAATTAGGTACTATATTCTTCAATATCAGATGCTGTTTTCAGTCCAGTGTAGTATGCTCTTACTCTTCTTTTTTCCCAAGGGAGCAGAAGATAAACCATTCTGGCACTAAAAGAACCATCTTCTTAGCTTAAATATTCTACAGGGCTCTTGTACCTTAAATATTCTACAGGTGTCTTGTATTTCTGCCATGGGTATGTAGAACATACCCATGGCAGAAAAATGTACCAGTCCATATTGCAGAGACTGGCTTTATTCTTTTCTCTGAAACTTGCTCTGCAATTGTGCAGATCCTACATAGCTAAACAGCTAATCCCTCTTTTACTTACACTCACTGAACTCACCAGTTTGGGATTTTGGTTTTCTTTTAAGACATGGGAAGAGAAAAAAGACATATCCTCTTGTTAAATTGCTAGTAGTTTTGCTGGATGATAAATTACTTTTTTTACTGTCTTTTTCCTAGTTTCAATTGTGTTTATTATCTGAGTACTCAGGTCATATTGCAGTTACTGTTACTTTAAGAAAAACTTCAAAGTAAGAGGAAAATCAGGTACTTGCCTTATTATGAGTCATGATCTATCCAAGTTTTGATCTCAAATAGTTTCTTTTACATGACTGATCTTTTTTTCCATCATATTGAAAAAGTATCATCTTTTAAAATGCTGTCTCAAGGGAATCCTAATGCTTGACTGTCTTATATCTCAGCCTAGAGTGGATCCCTTAAATATACCAAACTCACTCTCAATGTACATAGGGGAGAATTTAAATAATACAGAATATTTTACATAATACAGAATATTTTATATAGTACAAAAATCCTCATCATATAGAAGTCAAGTAGCACCCAACTAACTCTCAGAAAATATCTTCTCTTTATGCTGACACTCAAGCATATGTAGGAATGACATTCTATTATTACCCAAGCATAACCAAAGCGTCCTAAGAATTTCCTTCAAAGATTGCATTCCTTGGCCATTTACATATTTCTGTTTGTTCTGTTTCTCAATCCACAAGTATCATTGACTTCAATTTAAGTCTTACTGATTCCAGCAGATGCTTTCTGAAGTGTCTTGCAGTAAACAGGCTTCATTCTAGGGTTCAGTTTTGTATGTAGAGAGTATAGACAATCTTGAGAAGTTAGAGCACCTTCAGGCTGCTCTTCCAAGGATGTGGCTGACTTTTCTCAGAATGATCTTATTTACTTTTCTTTGAATCATTTTTGTCGTCCAATATTTTGATTCCAAATTGATGTACATTTATGTTTTATTTTCATTATCATCTCCAATTGCCTTTTAGGTGAACGAATGCAGCAGAATGTGATTCAAATGAAAAACAGTGATTACATGTGTTCTCTGTGAAGTTCTTCCCCTATATAATTATCCTCATCTTTAAAAGCTTTTCCTACCACAGCTAAGCTAAATCTTTGAAGCTGCAGATCTTGTCTTTTTGGACAGAGGAATGAGTTTATTAATTTCCTTTGTTCCATCATATGCCACATGTGGTAGCAATTTCCTTTTAGTGCTCTAGATTAACAAACTCAGTTTGCTATATCTTCAGAAGTCATGCTTCTCTACCTCTAATTATCTTTAACCTGTCTCATCTCAACTATCATCAGCTCATCCACATCTGACGTTCTGCAGCCCTTACTAGCCTTCTATCATCTGCAAATTGAAGTGGACTTTTCAAACCATTAATGAACTAACTTAGATAGATTATTAATGTATTATTAATAATAAGGCATGTTAGCTTCTCATCTGACTAGATAAGAGGTCATTATGCATATAACCAAAATTTTCCTCTGTAATTAATTTGAAAATTTTTGTCATTTTCAATGACCTTGAGATTGTACAATTCTAATATTCTGTTGCAGTTTAAAAAGTTTCATATTAAAAACATCTACCATAATGAGATCTTTTTTCCCCCCTTTTTCAGCCCTTGAATGACAATATAAGTTTAGGTTCAAATGACAGCTTAGCTGAGTTTCAAGGTTTGTAGGATTTGGTAGTTTTCCTCTGTATTTAAACACTTACATATTCACTTTTGAGTTCCCGTGTGATATATGTATATACTTGCCTCTCTAAGACAATAATATGTTATTAATCAAATGACAATTCTCCCAGTGGCAGCTAAAGAATCTGACACATTTAAAGTATTCTTCTATATGCATACTACTTTCTGTAAACATTTCTTGACTATTTGTGTATTTTTGTTAATTTTCCTTCTTTATTCATTATTCACTCTTGATGCAAGTAATTTTTCCCATCAGCCACATGACATCAACTTTGAAAAAAGGCAAGGAATTAATAACCATAGGGAATGCTGATGAATGAGGACCTCCTGAATTATTGCATAAATATGCTGCATTTGAAACAAATATGGGAATTCCTAAGGGCTAGCTATTTTTGAAGTATTGCTACAAATGTCTTTTGGTGGCTAAGTGAAAATATACAAAACCAGGGGTAAAATATCATGACTGAGCCATCCAGCTAGTTGGATTTTGAATTTATACGTACAAGTAGTAACCTTCAACCAGCTTTCCCTAACTCTAAGACCTAACATATGTACTATGAATATTAAAAAAACTTGAGTTTCTAGAAAGTATTGTAGTTGCTTTAGTAAGTGAACAAGGTAATTAAAAATGCAGAGGCAAGTAAACAAGTAGATAAATAAAAATTTAGCAAAATTCATCATGAATGTCATTACTCTGAAGCCCACTACCCCCCACCTTGAGTTTCTGATAAAAGTTCAAATACCACTCCAGCTATCACAATCAAAATCTGGTTCTTTAAGTTTGAACATCTCAAAGATTACCATGAACATTTACTAGTTAACTATGCAAATCATACTTTATTAGGAATAAGGAGCCAGTATGAAAAAAACATAAAGGTAGTGTTCCAGCAAGAAGACCTAAATTCTAAGTATACATTTCATAGGAAATAAGGTTAAAATGAGTATTCTAACATTCCAGACAAGTATAATAATGGATTTCACTTTTTTTTTTCCTCCTACACCTTAGCTTGCATCTACTCACTTTAGTGAGGGTGCCAAAACTCTTGTTAAGTTTTACAGGTACAGGAACAGACCCACTTTTTTGCAAATGTCACTCAGACCAACTAGAGGAAAGAGGTAAAAAAACCCACTACAAGTCCTACAAAACCCACCACTCTCAGAGTACTTTGAGGCATACATTAAATAAGTATCAGAACAAGTGATTTTTGTCTGGGGATTAAGTTGTAATTTTTGTCTCATGAAAAGCTTCTTTATTTCATACCCTGTACAATACAGGGGAGCTAAACATTTTTTGTATTTTAATCTTCGCTGGCAGACAGACAATAAGTCTGTCTGCTAAGGACAGAAGTTTACTGAGCAAAATCTCAAAGCTATTTTGAAAAATAGTCAGGCTTATCTTCCAGTTTTATAACCAGAAAAAACTCAAACAAACAACAACAACAAAAAAAACCCAATCAAAGAATAACCAAAAAGTTAAATCTTCCTCTCTTTGCTATAGCCCTGTTCTAGGGGATAAATTAGTAATTGAAAAATTAGCCAAATGAGATGAGGGTTTAAAAAGATGTTAAAAGTTCTCAGGTCTAGCCTTGTTGATACAGGTGTTACTGTATTACACACTGGTTGTTCGGTTTGAATTGTTTTAGATTTCTCAAGTAATGGGAATTCCAGGCTGCGTAAAACTGTTATTTTGCAGTTTAGCAGATGTCAATGAACACTTCTAGATGAATCCACTGTTGGAATAAATTGATGGGAAAAGAACATCCCAGAGCATGAGAGTTAAGAAAAGTAGATTTGAGTGAAAAAGATAAGTGATAAAATATACTGGATGTTAGAAATAGAAACACATACCAAGACGAATGAAAATTAATGAAATATTCCCATAAACAAACAGTCTGCATAAACTTTAAAATCCCATAAGGGAGAACTTGCACATGGGAAACAAGAAAGCTGTTCTTATCTTATGAAATATTTGTTAAAGATGAAATTCAATAGAGAATTCCAGGCATTCATGAATACCAAAGCATATAATTTTTTGCAACATTGCCTGTCTATTTATATAGAGAATTTATAGCAAGCTCCAGGCAACACAGTCAGGGTGGGGTGAAAAAAGTAAATTCAGAGTTCCTCTGATTTCTCTTTGCTCCAAGTATGAAGAGTTGTCATTGTCCTTTCTGTTGTATAATTTCAGTCTTTTACAAATTCAGAGGAGATGATGCAATGCAAAGGAAAAAGTAATTGCTGTTTGCCAGCACATAGTACTTTGGAATACCTGATCATGAGGCTGATTATCTGAGAAGTGGAGTCTTTAAAACTTTTGCTAAACAAAAAAGCTGTCTCTGCAGTTGGGTATTTCTTGATATTCAATGCAAACTGATATTTTTTTTTTTTTAATTTTAAGTTTTAGTAATGTGTGAAATAATGTTTTAAATACAAAACAGACTTCATGACTGCATTTTTTCATCAAACATAGCAAAAATACAGCTTTATGCCTGCATGTTATTTTTATGGTATGTTTATTGCATTAAAAACAGATCTAAAAATATAGTGTCTGTAAAAGGCAGCAGAGCAAGTTGCAACTATGTTAATTGGAACACAAAAAGAATGCATGCGTTTGGTTTAAGTAAAACACTTTCATGGATAATAAATTTCTCAGCTTAAGGAATACATTTTCAGGAATAATATATGTAATTATTGTAGTAATATATGCCAAAATAGTACTTTCACTGCACAGTGTTTAGTTATTACAGAGCTATAAAGGCATCCTTAATCCATTTTAACAGGGCTCTTTTCGAGAACTGGATTTGTAAAAGAAACCCAAGGTATTTAGATCAAGGTACATAATATTTTGCATGGAGTAATAACAAAACTCTCAACAAAATAAATAACCAAAAAAAGGACCAAAAGATAAAAACCACCAAAAACCTAGAAGCCAGCTACTTTTGGGGATGGACCCGAAATGAGTTTCAAGCAGGATTATGAGAGTGTCATGGGGCAGCAGGAATGTTGGCTTAAAGATCGGTCATTGGTTCGAATGGCTTTTAGTAGCTGGTGATGAAAAAGCTGTGCTTGTCTAACGGTCTGGATTTTTCTGCTTCTTAATGTGACATAATTATCCAGTGGACTGCAATTACCAAGGAAAAAAATATATTACTCTCTTTATTAAGAATTTGTAGCTTGTCTCTGAACAAGGACAAAAGATCAATGAGGATTATGAACCTCCCCATGCCCTTAAAATTATATGACAAAATTAAAGAGGTGATTTGATACTCTTATGTACATAGCACTCATGCATCACTTAATCTTTTTAACATAGAATGATTGTGTCTGTCCCTGAACAGGTCTAATATCAGATGTCCATCAGTCACTGGTGGAGGACCATTATTTTCCTCAGAGAGACAAAAGTGCAAATCTAGAATATCACATATTTTCTCCAACTATCAACACAAAGTTAGCTTATTTTTAAAATGAAAATTCTATCCATAAATTGAAACAAAATTAATGTTTTCATTTGCATGTTTTCACAGAATGAGCTATGATTATTATATCCTTAACACAGTTCCCACTGATCTCAAAAGGAGCAAAATATTGTTAGTGAGACACAGAAGGCACTGAAAACTACTGCTAGCTAAATAATGTACTGCAACTGCACATACAAGTTTATAGCACATGTTCAAACTCATACTTAACTAACTTCAGCACTGTAAAGGCCTGCATGAACATTTTCATTCAATAAAAACACAGCCTTTTGTGGTTAAAACCCATGATACTATTTAAACACTTGGAGCATTTTTCAAGTTAAAACTGAATGATAACATGAATGTGTTTCTGAGGTAGAAAAGTAACTATCTGTAAGACAGCTTAAAACAATGGAATGCTGTTCAGATGCTCACATAAATCAGTACACAGCCAAGGTCAGATGTAGTTAGAGGACAAAGCATCATTTGTTTCAACAAGATTTGCTGTGTTTGACTCAAATATTTGACTGGATCATTAACATTGGTGCAAATGCAAGAACAAGCCTTTGTATTTAAATAGCCAAGGAAGATGCACAGCCTATTTCCTCATATATTTTTCTGATTGATACAATTTCCCCAGACTTTCTGGTGCATTTTCTTAAGTAATACTTGTTCAGACCTCAAATCTAAGCACATAGTCTAAGCAGTTGAGCACATAATATTTTTCCTTACATAATAATAGGCAAAGATATTGTTCTACTGAAACCATATGTTCTAGAATGTATGTTTAAAGAATGGAGTGATTTCCCAACCTATTCAACATACAGTTTTTGAGCTACATCCCATATAGAAATATGAAATAGCAAAATTTTAAAATCAAGCAAAAAAAAAAAAAAAAAAACAAACCAGAAAAGGAATGTGAAAGGTGTATTACAGAAGGCTGAAGTCTTCCACTGAGGGCTTAGAGTACAAATACTAATGACATAAATGCAGTTTTTTCATCTATTTTTGAAAATCATCTTTTCCATCATAAATAGGAATATTTTGATCATTCTTGCAGTAATGTATAAAGTCATCTGGAATGTGGTCTGTCATATGATACACTTCAGTTCCCCAAGCCAGGATAGATTCCTCTTAAGAGAATCACCTTGATGCTGCACACATTTGTCAAACTACAATCTATTGTTTATTGTAAAAAACTTAAGGATGATGACTTCACTTTTTAAGTCCTGTAAAGATCAGGAGGTGTATGGCTTTGTTTAACCAAACTGAAAGTTATTTGTGGTAAACTTTGACTTAAATGCAAAAGAAAGAGTTTATCTTTAGTAACATATATTAAATTTAAAACTAGAAAACTCATTCACAAAGAAGAGCTTTATCTGGAAATTCTCAAATCTTCTACTTCTAAAATTGCTAAAAGGGAAACAGATCCAGGAACCATACATACCATCTTACTTCTTGCCCCATCTACAATCTCCATAAAACTACACCATACTCTGACACTCCTTTTCTTAACTTGCATAATCCCACCAATTCCTACAGGATGAATTCTAGGATGATTGACATGAGTAAAATTTAAAAACACACCAAAAAATCATCATAAATATCAATATTTTCACTGAAGTATTTGATAATCATCTGACCAGGACCATTTTTGATCTTTTAGATCACTTAAGGATTTAAAAGGGGTAATTCACAAGTTTCCCACCCTCCCAGTTCCCTCTTTCTCCATTAGCAAAAATGCTTACCTTATAGCTGGGTATAGAAGGTTCCTAATTTCTACCATGCCTAGCTTAGATGAAAATCTTAAGTATGTTATTCAGTGGTACTGAATATCTTAACTACAGTTATTATTTTTTCTGCAGTGGGTTTCCCTTGCTTCAAACCTTCCCCTATATTATCTTACAGAAGCATCAACTGTGTTCAAGTTCCTACTCTTTAGAAAAGCCCCTCCACAGGGAGCTTTTTGAAATGAGAACATTGCAGGACAATTACATTGCTTTCTTAGCTAACAGATCTATGTTTTCCCAGGAATACTCTCATTTGGTTTTTGCTTTCCTCCTGACAATGTCTTCTTATATTGTAGCAGCATTTCTGAGTCTAGATTTTTGTCAGACTGACCTTTCCAGCTTACTGGGTCCAACTGCTTTTGTAATAAATCACTTGGCTTTTCAATAGCTTCCTCACTTCCGGCTTTGTTAAAAGTTGCAGAAGGTCAGTCTGAACCATTGGTTCTTAATACTAAATCACAAAATGTGAAAAAGACAGGTTTTACAATCAGCATTTGTAAGAAATCTTACTAGAAAATTCTTTTCAAATTTCCATGTAACTCTTAAACATGTCAGCATTTGAAAACATGTAATCCAACTAGAAGATTGCTAAAAACCAGGAAAACAAAAGTTAAGAAGTTATAGCCATTAGTAATAGCATTGGTAAAAGTCAAATTTTGCCTACGTGCATTACATAGAGCCTACAAGTCCCTCAGGTTCTTATCACCATATATATGCTGATGTATCAGCAACAGAGCTAGTGATAAATGAATTATCTCAGTCTGCAGCTCTTAGTCAGCAAGTCACTGTAGGTTTACTCAAGTGAACTCATTTCTGATGTACTCACTCTACTTACAGAGATATTCAAGTTTTTGATACACCTGCTTGTGCAGCTTATCTTTTCTACTCCAGATACCATACTAGACCATCCTGCTACACAGTACACTATGCCTACCACTGTAGCTTTATATCCTGAAGTGTAGATACCCTTTCTCCTGGCAAAAACTGTTTCCCACAAAGTAGTTATAGCCAGTGTCACAAATAAACAAAAGTTAACACAGAAAAACTCCTTTAAGTCCTGTAGGTACATCTATACAAGGTCTTCTCCCAGGACAGAATTATGCAATCAAAAGCCTAACCTAAAATTCTCATAGTAAAAAAAGTCAAACACAGGTTTGACCTAAGAAGAACATCAAGTTCTTGTTCTCAAGAACAGGCAGCAGAATGCTTTAAATTTTCTATGAAATGGAAGATAAGATTCCTATAAAGGAATTCCCAGGATCTCAGTCAGGAGAAATGCCTGTAAGGAAAAGCATTCTACTGCAAGCCCTGCTATTTATGTGTCACGCATATCATTAGAAGGGTACATTACAGTATATTCCTTCAAACACGCATGAGATGAATAAGCTGATCAGCACCAGCTTGGTCTACTGAGCTGTGGTCAGAATGGGGGAAAGCATGCAGGAGACCTAAGCTGCCATTCACTGCCTCCACCACCACCTCTGCCAGTTCTTGGCATGCAGAGGAGAAACAGGCAGATGATACTTATTTCTAGTTGAGTCTTTAGGTATTCAGTTACTGAGGAAATGGCACAACAATCCACACAGTACAGATTTAACCCTTAGTCCTTCCATGCAGGCTCAGAAACACAATTGTCACTTGGCAGGGAACTTGATTTTGATGCTGGGTTAGCTAAGGCTGCTTTATCAGCTTCTCTCTGCTACTCTATGAATGACAGTTTGAAAAGTCTACATTGCCAACATAATATTACCATCCACAAGTCTCAGATTTATTTCAAGTTATTTAGATTAACATTCATGTGTCCTACATGTAGGATTTTAGAATGGCAAGTTGGTTGAAACCATTTTTCTCCCCGCCCCCAAATGTAAAATGTAGATCTGTCAATAAGTGAGGATAAAAATGCAGGTCAGTATTGGTATATTAGGAAATTTGAAAAAATGCAAAATTTATACATTTGCCTAAGGGAACTGAAGAATTAGCAAATGCAGAAAACTGTATGTAAAGTACCAACAAAAGTCATTGAGACTAAGAATAAATCTTAGATGTGCTGAAGTTATATTGAACACATCTAAAAATAAATCAGAGTTGATTCAAAAGAAAGTCTTAAGACTTATGTTCACAGTGCTTACAACATAATGTGTAAATATTAAAATCACAGTGGGAGTTGGAAAAGAGTGAAAACTCTTAAATGCATGTTAGGTGTAGAAGGAAGAGTTTCCAAAAGAAAAAAGATAATGAATATGTGAAATTCAGAATAAGGGAGAACAAGGGAGCGCTGCTGACATAGGAAGAGCTTAACTACAAAGTATGAGAAAATTGGCACAACAAGAAACTTCCCCCATGTAAATATTAGATAAAGCAGCTGTTTGTAACTGTAATGCTACCACTGTTCTCTGTTGATTTTTTCTTCTAACTTGTTCTAAAGGTGCACTGATAATTTTCTTCGACTCCAAAGTTTCTTGTCCACAAACAAGAGAACAAAAACCCCAAGCAGTTACCATCTTGACATGATGCTTTATATACTAGAATGGAAGCCAACAGTAAAATGAAATGCAGTGTTAACTCTCAGTTCATGGCTGTTAGAATTGATTTTCATGACTTGCAAAGCCTAGCTCTCTGGGGGTCCTATCTGATTTTATTCTGTTGCCAGTGATGCAGGCTACAGGTGTTTAAAATGTTTGTTCACCTCCTTTCAAGAACTGAAAACATTGAAACATGTACTATAATATTCTGTAACTGTCAGAAATGTGGTAAGATAGAAGGAAATTAGGTTTATACACAAAGGTTATCTAGTGTAATGTTTAAGATAATTGTGATATAATGGAGTCCAAGTATTCATCAGTGTTTCATCAACTTTCCAATTAGAAATCTGTCTATAAATCTGGTCACAATACTTCCACAAAACATAAGCTGCATATACTAATTATGAATCACAAAATTCACCTTGAAGAGAAGGCTTTAAGTTCATCATTCTTCTCCATCCTCATTTCAGGATTTCAGTTATATAATCATATAATTGTCCAGGTTGGAAGAGACCTTCAAGATCATGAAGTCCAACCATCAATCCCCAGCACTACAACTTTGACAGAAAGCCCATACCACCATCACCACCAAAAAAGATTAAACATAACATAGACTGAGAGATAGACATGCAAAATCCATCACAAACATTAGAATTTAACAGAAAAACAAATATTAAGTGAACAAGCTGACAGTTCCATGAGGACAACCACTGCAGATGGCTGACCAGCTGCAGGTGTTAATTCAGGGCACGCAGATGTTTGCTCATGTTTGTTATGTAGGAGACCTCATGCAGTGAGGTGTTCACGTGGTCAGGTAATGTAGCATTTTTGGATTATGAAGAATTCATAAGTGTTATTATCACAGTGCTAAGACAACTAGCATTATTCTTTATTTCTACTTGTATGAATAATTTGAGCTCATTTTCCTTAAATTGCCACCATCACAATAATCAAAATTCTCTTTAAATATTGCAGCACAAGTATACTTCACACAGTGGACCAACAATACCTTTTTATTACATAGTGTTTGTCATCACTGTGGAGAAGATAGAAAAGAATGAGAGTTTAATGACATTAAGCAAGAGCTTTTACTTCTGTTCAGCTCAGAATGGGAGGTCACCTTGGTGAAGGCTTTTCTGTAAGCTGCTTAATTCTTCAGGGACAGATATGTAATAGCATCACACTTCACATCTCAGACTTTCCATATGAAAATCAATTGATGAGTTTGGGAACTAAGGCAGTCACAGTATTTATGGTTTGAGCTTTCCCTTTTTTTTAACATTTAATCTTTTGTTCTTGATTGAAAGAGACAACTAAGAGCCAAGAGCATTAAGAAAGACATTTCCTGGAGATTTACAAAAGCATATGAAAAATTGCCACTCTAAGACTTCATTAGTGGGCTACAGATACAACACAGAAACAAAATACATATTTCAATTGATTTCTAGACAATAAAATGAATAACTGCAGTAAAGTATGGTTAGCAATAAGTAGCTCTAGAAATTTAGTGCAGTAAACATAATGCTGCCTTATGAGTAGGCGTTGTGCAGCATTCAGAGTTTTCTGCCCACCAAAACTGAAAAACAAAAAATATTATAATGACTGTTGAGTCCCAATATTAAATACAGCCATTCCTCCTCTTCTAGATTCCCGTTTTTCCTTGAAATCTCCCCTTATCTGCAGGGGCCTCTCCCTGAAAGCACTTGCAAATGGATCTTCCAATGCTACACATCCAAAGAAATTTCTATTTACTCAGTACATTTTAACCTTGTGCCTATATGACTTTCATCCTCATCTTGAATATTTCCCAAACTTGCTGACACTCTACAAGAGCAACAAAGCTCACTCCCTTACATGCAGTCCTCTCCAGGAAGGTCCCACTAAACTTATTCTTTCCCTGAAATCAAAACTTCTACTGCCTGCTCAAAAGTCAAATAGGACCCTTCTGTGGTCTTTTAAACAAAAGCCTAACATTTTTCTAGGCCATCCCAATAACCAAATTTCTGGCGGAGATCCAGGTGCACTTGTCAAGTCTTAAAAAGTCTTTTGGTTCCTCTCTTATTTTAAGTGGTGATTTATTCCTCATACTACTGAAGCTGCTATTTAGAAACACTATTGGCTCCCTAAAAATGAGAGAGAGGAAAGAATTTAAAAAATAATCAAATAGTAAAGTAGTAAAAATTAGTGATCTCCTAGTGATCTCAACTCATCAGTTGGCACACAGTGCATGGTATAACTTTTGTTTTTTACTTAGGCCATTATATCATGACAATTATTATTTTATTTTCATAAAACATATGTTAATGTGTATTAATGTGTATACATATCAATGTGTACCTGACAGGTGGAGTAAAGGTCACGAAGCACAGCAACCCAGAGAGGCTGTGGAGTTTTCTTCCTCTTTGGAGCACTGAGCAGTGTCCTGAGTAACCTGCTCTTAGTGACCCTGCTCGAGCAGAGGAGCAGGACTAGATGGTCTCATGTGCTCCCTCCAGCCTTAACTGTTCTGTAGTTCTGTGGCTTTGCCACTGTCTCATCATGTACTACCAAACACCGAGAGCCTGAGGGTTTTCCCCAGAATCACCACCTATTTAAGTACATACGGCCCTTCCAAGCTGTTCTTCTAAATGTAATCACTTTTCTCACAGTGACTAAGCATGTACACATTATCTAGTTCTTCACAGTGCTGGCACTATTTCTGCTGGCATTTCAAGTCGTGCTACTGGATCATCCACTGGAGCACCAGAGACTCTCATGTGTGATATAAGCTTGTGAACTGCTGTGATTACAGCAACGAGAAAACCAGTGAGCTATTGGAAATTCATATTAATGCATTGATTCCATTGTCTTATCTTTTCTTGTCATACCTATGCAATTCTGTGAAATCTAAGTAAAAGCACTGCATCTAACCAAAACAACATTCATGTCTGTAGAATAATATGTAATAAATATAAGCATCTCACATGTAACTGAAATATAGCTTCCAAAAAAAGCAGCTGTTTTCCTAAGGATTCAAAAGCATTTTGGTAATCTGTTTTGAACTAAACTTTTAATTGTCCTAGTCTGAGTGGCAAAAAAGTCACTGATCCACAGTCCACTAAAATAATATTCTTTTGATTTGATTCAAGCAAGTTTTTTCAGAAATAAGAAAGATATTTTAAAAGCGTACAAATGACTACCATATGTGGCCAGAGAAAGAGTTAAGAGAATGAGAAGTTCTTCAAACTCTCTGCAAAGCAGCCTTTGTAATCATTGCACTACTTCTATTTCAAGGGTCGCTCCGTGACATATATAAGACACAATTATGAAAATAAAAAAGTGCTTTCAAATAAGTACATTGGTAAAATAAGGTACATGAGGTAGAAGAAAAAATGATATGTAACCATTAAAAAGATCAATGCAATATCTTCTGTTGACCTAGAACTCTGTCATTTCATATGAAACCCAAATAATTTAATCATACATTAACCTACTGATCTCATAACCCATTGATTTTCACTGCCTCTAGAATCACGAAGATGAGAGATAACAGCTCAAAAGAAGTTGCTAAAAAGAAAGACATAAAGACTATAAATACAGTGCATATTACAAATTCTCTAATGTAAGGATGCTTAATTTAGATACTAAATTTATTATGTAACCTAGCTAACTTAGTAACCGAAAACTCACTTCAATTGCCAGTGCCTATTAAGTATTTGAGGTGAGATTAAGGGTCTCATAAAATAGGTTAATGTGAGTAAAGAGGTGTGTGAGAGATGGTGAGACAATCATGATACTGCTGATTTCAATAAGAAAATTAACTAAAAAGAATTTATTTCTTGACAGAACTGCTTTGCATTTTTCTGTCAGTTTATAGGCCAAAATAGAAGTGAAAATTAATTTACAGATACATAAAGCATTGAAGGGTTTGATGTTCAGATATTTTAAGAAATATGGAAAAAAAGGTGATTCCTGGGACATTGGAAGGGTAGTACTTTATATTATTCTGTTTTCCATGTCTTGAGTTCTGTTTTGGTACTAGAACCACATTTTTTGCTATTAAGATCAGAAAGCATTTGCTTTCAGATCTCTCTAACTTTGCAGAATATAATCATGCTTGGTGAATGAGAATTAACTAGCTAACTTTTTGAAGTCAGCTAGGTTAAGCCAGACATTTTATGTGTCTAGGATGATCTGGAAGACAACTGCTTTCAAATGGTTTCCATAGATTCTTAATGTGGAATAAAGGCTTGTCAGACTATATCTGCTTCAAGGTATTCATAAGAAAAGCTTTTATCAGCATGTCAAGAGTAGTGAAATGCTAGTATTGCTTATATGATTCAAAATTTTGATTAAATTACTTTTTTATTTCTTTCTAAGGTCTATCTTGGGTATATTGGTCTACCAAAGTAAAATTGGCACAACTTTGCTGGATTTTGTTTCATTCATAGTTTATCATTCCAATACAGCAATTCTGTGCATTACAGAGAATTACCACTTTGCAGCTCACCTTTCTAATCTCATTTTATGAACTACAACAAGAAAAAAATCTTACTATTTCATGGAAGTTTATGAGCTTGAAATTTAATCTCCAGGTCTATTTCTTTATGTTCTATTTGCTGGTATACATCTGTCTCCTGTTACAAAAACCTGTACTAACAGCCTTCAAATCAAGGGAATCACCTGCACACCATTACTTTCAGGTTATTTTCTTCCATGGAGACTAGGAAAACTTTCTTCTTGTACAGAAACTGTTAGACTGAACTGGGCTTTGTGGGGAATCACTGGAGACATTATGGGATATGCTGTTCTATCACTCCAAAAATGAGCAGCACATGCCTCTGGCAAGCTTGTGCTGCCAGTTGTGGGATTGGATAGATCTCCTGGCCAAGAAAGCTGCTGAGTGTTAGGTTTTATTTTTGAACACTAAAGAGTGTCTCCCCTACAAGACAAAGGGAAATATTCTATACAGGCATAACTCTTGAGTAAGCAATAGCTTCAATTGCTCTAGGCTAGATATGATTTTAATTTGGAAATTGGGATAAGCACAAAATTGGGCAGGATAATATTTCAATTATTTGGTCCGGTGCCTATGATTATGCTCTTATTACTACCATTATTGATCTCCTTTCCTAAAAAAAATAGTACAGTTTCTAGAGTAGTTATCTGTTCATTGCTCTGTAGATTGGTATACTCTGGATATGTTTGGATAAGCATAGAAAATATTTCATAGCTTATATATCAGTTTTTCTGAAAAGCCCAGGGGTTATGATTACTGTGAAAATACTGTGAATAATGAATCTCCATTCTTTTTTTCCCCATTCTTATGCAATTAATATAAACTACATTACAACCTTCCTGATAGTTGTCAAGAGCAGCAGTGAGGCCCTGTCAATCAGTGCTTGACTTGTGACTGTTTCCTAAGCAGCAACAGACAAAGCAAACCCTACAGTGACAGTATTCTCTGCTTACTTATCTTGGCAGTAGCCAACAGCTCTTAGTATTTTAAACATGACTAAAAATATCCACCAATTCAGAGAATGATATAAATGGCCTTGCAATAGACCACATAAGGCAGCATTATTTATCACCAGCAGGTATAAAGGGGAAAGCCCTGGAAGCAAATTTAGGAAAGATATATCTGCAAGCTCAGTTATCAATAAGCAAATAATTAAAAATAGCAGACTGCTTTAATGTTTTCTAATTAAGTAAAAACCCCACAGTTTCCTATTTAAAAATAAAACCTGCAAACATTTGGTTAATGGCTGTCCTCTGGACAATTCTGCTTGTTTCTTTACAGGGTATGCTTAGCTATAATTGTCAGGAAAGATTTATTTTAAAAACTTATGCTGCAATTCTACATTCTCTAAATTAGGGAGAGTTTAGTCTTTCATATAAATCAGAAAGAAAGCATACTCATTTTCACCTCATTTGAAGATTTTACAAGGATACAAGAAAAGGTTCATAGTATCCAGTGAGTTTCATACATTGGTTAACATTTTGCTTTCTGAAACTAGTCTCAGATTACAATATCTTATACACAAAGGGATCCCAGGAGTTTGCAATTAGGACAAGAAAGATACACATCTAATTTATATTCCTGAAGCTTCGGAAGACTAAAATAGCAATATTGCAGTATATAATGCAATCAAGAGCAAACTGTGCAAGATTCATCCCTGGTATTGGCATAGTATAAAATCTGAGAATGTGGGGGCAAAATGCAGTCAAAAACTTTCTGCTGCAGTCTCCCAGAAGAGACAAACAGTAAAGGGTATTTGACAATGAAAATTTCCTGTAAAATAAAGAATAAGGAGTTATTTGGAAAAAAATTCCCTTTTCTTTGTTTTTCAATTTATTCTCCACATGGGATTTTAATAGTTTTTTACCAGCATAACACTTAAGAATTACATTAAAGCCAAATCACTTCATCTTCATCCTTTCATCCTCTATGCAGACACATTCAATATTTTGCCCATATGAAAGGTGGGGAAATAAGACTAAAGGGTGAATATGTGCATAGTTAAAGACCTGATATATTAAAAGGACTAGCACTGCATTTCATCCCAAGCATTTTTTATGTTCCTTCATAAAAATCTATGTCTCTGGCTTTTGAACAGCTCTGAACATCTAGCTCTTGTCAGGTGATAAAATGAGTTAAGAGTTTTATAAGAAGCCTGGCTTTACTCTGGATACTGTTCAGGACACTGTGGGAGGTTTGATTTCAAGGAATCAATCCAATCTCATGAAAGGAACCTACTGCAGTGATAAGAAGTTCCCATCACTGATTGCAGAAATTTAACCACAATAATCTGCCTAATTTTCTATAATAACTTACCAGCCAGGGACAAAACTACTTTCTGCTGTCAATATGACTTACACAATAAAATACTGGGCATTCCCATCACCACCTAAAAAACTTGCTAGAAGGAAAACAGCAATATCACAAATATATTTTAATGTTATTAAATATTACTTTTACAAAGCAGAATAAAGTACAGTGAAAAACTTCATCATGATCATCATGCACAATCCTTATATTATTGTTAGCAGGGCCAGTGTACACTGATATTTCATGGTAAGAGAGAACTCTATGCTACATAATTTTACAATAAGAATTCTGTTTGTCAAGCTACTGTTTCAATTAAACTAGATCTTGCTTCTGGCTAAGCTGTTACATGACCAGTTATTGATGAAATGATATATCCTACATCAAGAAAGATTAAAATTACAGGAGCAGTATAAGACAGAAATATTTTAATGATATTGTACCAAATACAGGTTTACAGCCTAAGCTGTAACTTGTCATTAGGGATCATTTTGTGCATTTGGATTTTTTTTAAGGTAATACCAGTGGAAAGTTTGAGAGATGAAGGTTGTAAACTTGCTCTAATTGTTGCTGTGAAAATAGAAGACATAGGAAGAGCACAGCGTTCTTTTTAGATTGGCAACATTACTGCTTTGTTCAGTCAGGTACAATCAAAATGTTTGTTTTACTTTTAGAATAGACTTTAGGGAAAGACAAGCAGTTCAAATATACACCACCCTTTAGGCTTCAACACTGTTTTGAAGCAGCAGAAAAGACTATTTCTAGTAACATACTTATTTAATTATTTTGCACAAATATCTGAAGATTCTGTCACCTTTTACTCTAGCAAGCATCTTCCTTATTCCTGTTCACTCAAGTCTCTCAGTATAGTACTTGTTAAAGATGAACACATTATCACTGAATGAGGCACTTCCGTAATTAGAAGCAGGGTCACTGTTTTAGTATGGTTCTCAGCCCACACTTACTTACCTTGCTGAATGAGTGAATTAGTGCATATTCCTAATAAAATCACAGGTGGATATATGTTTACCCTAATTACAAGTTAGCTTGTACCCCTAATTTCCATACTTCTGCAATTTTTTTTACTAGTTACTATATTCACTAGTTTCCTATTTATGCATAAATTTATTCTGGCAATATCTTTCAGAATCTAAAGACATCGGTAGCCATTACTATTTTCATTATGTTTTTAATATTAGAAACATTTTATTTCAAACTGAAAATTCAAAATTGTTGTTTCAAGTCAGAATCTTCTAGTTAATCTGCCAGTTTCTCACTCCAGTCCCAGCCCCAGACTGAAATCTTGTCAGACATCCTTAGATTTTTCATTAGAATGTTTGTATAAACTCATTTTCACTTTGTATGCCCAGGAAATTAGGATAATGCGTTAGGTGTCTCTTGTGTATTATCATTTCATGCAGTCTGTGTTTTTGTAACAATATAAGTTTGCAGTCATCTTCCTTGCCGAGGCTAACTGAAAAACATGAAACTCATTAAAGTTTATTACAAACTAAGACTGCCTTCAGTTTTTCTGGTACACTCTGTCTGCAAATAGAGAGTGACAGTGCTGTCTGAATCTCTTTACATTGGTTTCCCGTATCTAGAGTCCAAATGCGATCTCCTACATTTGGAGTTTCTTGGGAGTATTTATCTCTTCCATTCTTTCTCTCAGGTTATTTTCTTCAGCCTGGATTTATTTCTGGTAATATGTGCTATTCAATTATAAGCTTGCACCAAAGAGAACAAAAGGCTGAAGCAGCTCTAATTGCTTCACCTTTCTGTGGTCTCTGCAGTGTTCTTTCTGAGTCTGCCTGGATGTTAAACCACTTGCACCTGAATCACTCTCACCAGGACATGTAGAAGACATTTGCCTATGTTCCTGTACTTTCTACTTTTGTGCTGCCAAGATCACTAGAAAAGTTAAACTCATGGAGCTGCACTCCATTACTTAAACAAGACTCAGACAAGGTTCATGGGATGTGCTGTCTTTGTTTCCTTTGTCAGTGTAATTGTAAAAAGAAGGGAAAGTTCTCAGATGCAGGATAAATCAAAGATGCTAAGTCAGAAGAAATGGACTTTGGCAACAGCTACTTTTAAATAATATTAATTCTTAAAATCGTCCTACAAAATCTCTCACAAGGAGTCAGATCCTAGAGAGTTGGTGGGCTATTAGATTCTGGAGATTTTGCAGGGTTAATTAGAAAAAGAGAAAATAAACAAATCCCAAACTCATTACAAGATCTGAGAAACTGAACTAAGCACATCTTAAAGGTTGAGGAACAAAAAAAAGGACAAAAAAACCCCGTATTTTGCAGTTGAACACTGTCTTTTCCAGGGTGTGAAGTGAATCACATATCCAACCTGTCTACCTATCACCAGCTAACAAATAGAGCATTACAGATTTGGGCTTGTTCAGTATGTTCTTCCTGTTCTCAAATATAAGAAACTAAGTCAATAATTACTCTGCCTCTGTGTATTTTTCTTTCACAGCAGGCTGAATCCATGTAGCTGCATCACTATCAGTCCTACCACTAAACCCTTAATCTCTCTATACTCATGTTGTTTCATGCAATGCCAAAGAGATCAGCCCTGCAACCAACGTGTAGGTACAGACTTCTTGTTAGGGCCCAGGCCTTGGCTCTTGCCTTTCCCTCTTTTTTCTGGCTGAGGTGTACTCATTTGGCAGCTGTCTCAGCCAAGAAAAGCTGCATTGACACATTTCAAGATATTCATGGTATCTCTAAGGAATATTTTGCAGACTAGCAAGTAGGATTTGATTTTTTTCAAACATGACTGTCTTACAAGTGGTAGATACCATTGACATCACAAAATCTCTTATTTTCCATTTCTAAAGGCAGCTGTGTAGCAAGTCAGCACTGGTCTTTGCTCAGCAGAAACCTGAACTTGGTGTGTAGGAGAAACTAAGTAAATTTACAAGGGGAGAATAGAGTGGCAAAAGAGTAACCCTCCTTCCCTTTCTTCTAGGTTTTAAAAGCTTTAACATGCGCCAAAGTCAACAAAAAAGCCATGATGCTTGGGTAATGTTTTATCTGATCTGTGGGAAGGTTGTATTAAAAGATATTTTGTCTTTGTCAATATACTGTAAATGTTTTGGTCAAAACATCTGTCCAATTCTACTAGGAATATGTGATCGATTCCTGCCCTTGTACTCAGAACAGTGAGCAGGCCATGAAGAACTTCAGGATGACTAATCCCAGGCACCAGTACATGCTGGGGACCAGCTTGAAAGTGGCTCTGTAGAGACGGATGCTGGGGAAGAACAAGATGAACATGAGTCAGTAATGCATCCTCACAGCAAAAAAGTCCAACTGCATTAGGAAAAGCATTTGCTGACAGGTCAGGGTGGAAGATCCTTTCCCTCCACTCAGTATTGGTGAGACAAATTTGGAATGCTGTCTCTAAGTTCTGGGCTTCCCAGTAAAAGGAAGACAGCGGCTTACTGGAGCCAGTCCAGCAATGGGTCAGAGCTAATTAAGGGACTGCAGTAATTAACAAGGACAAGGAGAGGCACAGAAAGTTGACTGCTTAGCTTCAAGAGAGAAGGCTTGGGTGTGTCTTAGAGAGGTGGTAATGCTACCCAAGACACTCAGATCCCTGGAGATACTGAAAATGTACCTGGACACGGTCATTGGAAACCTGCTTTAGCTGACCCAGCTTGAGCAGAGAACTTGGATTAAATGCCCTCATGAGTTCCCTTCCAACCTCAACAATACCGTGGCTCAGTAAAGAACATGAGAGTCTCTTCCAAGGCACCTGTCACTGAACACTTCTACTTGTACCAGAATCAAAAAGGCAGTGAGAGCTTCAAGAAGTTCTCATGAGGTAGCTTTGTTCCTGTATTGTTCTGCCTAACTCCAGCTTGACAAGAAGGCTAAACATCATCCATAGGTGATGGATGAAGATCTCTTGAGAAATTTAATTGTCATCTGTTCCTTTGGCAAGTGTTCGACTCATCACCAAGACTTTACCTAAAATACTGTTTTCTGATTTATGGGTTCAGTTGTCAGATTAGAAACACCTACTTTACTGAAGTGTCACTGGAAATATGATTTTTATCTCTTCTTAGTGTTTTAAACTTAGGAATTTTAATTTTAATTTTAATTTTATATAAATGCTGTGCTAGAGAAAAACAAAAATAATTTCTTCAAAAACCAAAAGGTGAACTTTATTAAAACTTTCTTTTCCTCCCTATGTAGCTGCTGAAATTTTTCCATTAGTTATTCCATTTTCTAATAGAGATTTAAAGAAATAATGCTTATATCCAAGCAGATAACATGCATTCTGAAGTAGATAAAAATGCAATTAAAGAAACATTTTGGAAAGTAGAGGCATATAGATTAAGAACAAATTAAGATGACGAACAAGAAATAGGAACTGATTATTATTTGCAGTGTCTATACCAGGGTATTTTAACTGATTGCAATAGTGTAATTTTTTTATTTTCACTTTTACAAGTCAAGAATCAACACAGTGGTCTGAAGAATAAGATATTATAGATGAAAATATCTTTTCTCTATAAGCCACAATAAATGGAAACACAATGCCATGAGTTCTACTGAAACAGAGAACAAAGTGCTCTCTTTTAACTAGTCCTGAACAAATGATACGCAAATAATTAATTATTCCAGCAATCTCTGTTCAAAACCACTGTTTGGTGTTTTGACAGATTCTAAGACAAACCTCAGTATCTACTTTTGGTCTAAAGATTTCTTACCAATTGCAATTGTCTCTACTCAGAACCACAGACCCATACATAGATGTATCAGTCTGTCTTTCCACAGCTTGTCATTTGCATGACTGCTAGGGAAAAATATTTAAAAATCATAATTTAGAAGCATTTTGAGACAACTTGGATTTTTATTTTAAAATTGTGGAATAGATCACACAACATAAGTGGACCCTGCAGCAAATGTTTGTCACAGGAAACAGCATTCCTAGGAAACACCATAATGCAATCTCAAGATTCAGAGCTATTTAAGTCTTGAAACTCTCTACACATGTTATCCTTAAAACTTTTATGAGACCCTTGGCTGAGCAGGTCTACAATTATTCTGTTCTGAGTTTTAAAATGGAACAAGATTTCCCCAAATCAAGTGTCAAACATTGCTTCCAGCTGAAGCATTCATGATGTGATAAAATTAGAATGCTAAGAAAACACACTCAACGCAAATAGGATTGATTTAAAAGTCAGACAACACATTTTGGCATCGGTGATGATATCAGCTGCGTTCTGCTCGCTGGTATCTGCATGCAGCAAAGCCTGCTTGGTATTGTGAAACTGCACACAGCAGAAAACCCTTTTTGGAGCAGGAGCGGGATAGGCCCAATGAGAAATACCTAAAGATGGGTGACCCTGGTGTTTCCTCAAGCTCTTTCGGCACTTTCTAGGTTCATGCTAGGCTACAGAACCTTGGGCAAATGTCAGTGGTGAACAGTGAATGTAGAAATGAAATCAACAGGAAAAACAAACACAGAAATGAAATTAAATTATAACAAATTGACACCCTCCGTGAGAAAGAGAAGGAGGGCTGACTCAAAATCTATTAGCTCACTCTTCAAATATGTAAAAGGCTGTTACAAAGAGAAATACAAGAATAGTCTAATATGTAATAGTAGAAAATACAATCATAGTAAATAAGAATTTAGTCAGACATAAAAAACCCCAAAGAAATCCCAAAAAAACAACCAGAAAAAAAAAAACCCTAACCTCTAACAACACAGTTAGTGATAGATTACCTTGTGAAAGAAACTCCTTGTGAGACTGTAAATCCCTCATCATTGGTGCATCTCACAAACAGGTATACAAACAATTGTCAGGAATTATTTGATACATGTGATTCTGCCCTCAGCAGGGAGCTTTGACTAGACAAGCTCTTACATACCCTTAGACTGTATTTTTCTGAATAATATATGAAAACAGGGACAAATAAAAATATATTTTCAAAGCATCTGCTGGTTTAGTATATAAACCCACATACAAATAAGGCAAGTTTTAAAAAATATATTTTCTCCTACTAGAAACAGCTGGAATGTTGTAGAATAGAGGATGAGAAATGAACCTTCTGAAAATCTGAGGCCAATTTATTGGATACGAGACCTCGAAAAATATGATTACTAGAGACTAAGTCCATTTCAGTGGAGGGATTCAATTTCCAGCATTAATCCTTACCAACATGAAGATTAAACCTAACAGGATCTTAGCACTGCTTATAAGGGTAGCATAAGTGATTTTAATTTCATAGCGTATGATTCTCAGCAATGTGTCTCAAATAATTACAGGAGAAATCTCTGGGCTTTCATGGTTTGAAGCAAGTCACTGTCATGTCAGTGGAGGAACAAATCAGAAATTATCAGCTTCCAAAACCACATTGAATTAATTAGAAAAGTGACACTGAATTTCAAAATAAGCTGAATTCCTACTCAGTAATTAGCAGATAGGGACACGGTAGGGGGTGGGGAGGAAGAAGGTGGGTATAAAAGTTCACTTTGAAATTAAAAGAATGAGATGTATATCTCATAGTAAAGCCGTAATCTAGGATACTGAGGATTTAGTGTCACAGGAGGGCCTTAAGTGCTTATCTGAGCCTACATATCTTTGAAGTTCCCCTCTCACGGGTTTGTGCCATAATGACCAGATCAATAATAAATAAAACTTCTAAGACTGAAGACCCATTCATTAGAGTGTTTCTAAAAATTTTAACTAACTAGTGCAATACTAAGAATGAAATCCTGTCTCCTGTATACTTCTAGAGTATAGCAGTAACTCTCAAAGACTTCAGCATGACTGAATGCTGCTCCCTAAATCCTTCTTCTTGATTCTACTCTTCATTTGATATCAGCATTTCTCATAACGAGAAAACTGTTCCAGTTAACAGACATGGCAGGCAGTGAGAAGGAACTTGCTGGTACACTATGGCCTGCATCCCTCCTGGAGCCCATCTTTGACTATGTCTTGGTAAAAATGGGAGAGAGACACATTCAGTTTCCTGCCTGGAAGTCAAAGATCTTGACATTCATTCTTGAATGATAAGCTTAGCTAAGTGAGACAAGACTGACCAAGCATATTCTGAAAGAACAGTTTTTAGACATCTGGTCTAGGTTTCCCTGGCATATCGTAGTTTCTTACACAAGTAAAGAAAGTTGGCACATCTTAAAATAGAAATTAGAAACAAATACTGGAAAAAAAAGTGCTGCCACATGAAGTGTATGAGATTGGTAACCAGCATTTCTCATGCTTTCATATGGGTGTATATGGTTTTGTTTTATTTGTCAGCTATCTTCAAAGTTTTTCTTCCAGTACAAGATTTTTAGATTAATTCAAGTGGTAATTTTGAACACTTTATTCTTTACAAAGACAGGAATTTTAAGCCTCAAAACAATATTACCATGGGCACTAGCTAGTAAATTGAGTATTTTTATAGATGGCTTTAATGTATTTATGAAATAGATGGAGTTTCTGCTGACTAAACAGAAACCCCAAATCCTGTTAAAAATCACTTCATAGTGCTTAAAAGCAAATTCTATATTAAAGCTACTGCACTGGATTATTATTACAGAAATGCACTGAGTGATTTGTAATTCAAAAATTAACTTTATTCAAACTCTGAATGTACATGAGTGATGATGAGAGATGCATATATTTTGATGAGATTTTCTTCCAGTGGTTTTGTCCAATGAAAGAAGTTATAACACCTCACAACACAAATGATTGGGTTCATGTATCTTAGAAAAAAAATTTACTAATAGATGATCACACAAAGTTCTGAATGTCTTAAGCAGTTTTCTCAGTGAGCTTAAAGAGAGCAACAGATCTTTGAGCATTTTGACAAGGAAACCCACCATCCTGAAAGAGAGGAACAGATTTGTTTGAATTTATACAACCCATAAACAATGAAACCTGCTTAGATGAGCAGAAGTTTAATTTTATTTTCTTCCCCAAAGTCTTTGACAGAGTTAAAAAAGAAGCAGACTTTCAAATGTTAGGAAAAAATTGAAAGCAACTGTTATCTTTTTTTATGCTTAAATATTTCAGATACAACCAGGAAACAGATTTCTCTCGCTTAAAAAGAGAGGCTAGAAATCTTTGCTTATTCTGTCACTCAGATACACAAAGACACATCAACATTTAAGAGACAGAGTTTGTGTTTAATGTTTTACATTTCCTAACCAATTTTAAAATTTCTTAATTCTGCCACAATTAAATACTCCCTGACGTTCTGAATATAATCTTTTCCATACATGCTCTTTTTAACCTCTCAGTACCCACAGCTACAGCCACAAAATCCAGAACAGCTACTGTAATATAAGAGCCCCATTGTATCTCAACCATACAACCTTGACTGAAGGTACTCAACAACTTCTTCAATTCACCAGTGAAGTGATTCTGTACCTTTCTTGCCACTGTGTGAAGGCAATTCCAGAATCTTCAGAGAAGAGCTAGGCTAGGGGTCTGCTTGGTTTAACAATAATTTTAGAAAGCACCCAACTCAATCCAAGGGACAAAGGAAACTTCAGTCCTCTCTGGCCAATGGGATTCACTGGCTGAGAGTTTATTCTTATTCATATAGTTTTCTGGCGCACTTATAAAAGAGCCAGGCATTTTAGGAGGTTAAGGTAGGTTACCCTGATTTTGCTGTTGGCAAAGCATTTAGACACAGTGGGTTCAAAAGAACAAGCCACTCAAACATGCTATTATTAGAACCAGGTGGGAAATAATTGCCCCAATCTGGGAACACTTCTGAAATTAAGAAAAGAAAAACTCTTTATAGTGTTAATTTGGACTAAAGGCCAAAATCTCAAAAAAATCTGCAAATTGGAAATCAGTAGAAACAATTTGGCTAATTACAAACCATTAACAGTTTGGGATGAAAAGTGATCAAATTTGGAAAAAGTATTCGGAAGATACAGATATGGTAGAAAACACACTAGGAGAGAATAATTGGTGAAAGCACTGTCCTTAAAATTATACTCATTAATAATTACCATGAAGGATAAATAAATATATTGGTGAAGACCATCTACATTCCTTGAAAGCGATAAACTCATAAAGTTCTCGTTTCCTCTTCCCTTTAAATTCATATGCTTGCACACAGAAATCAGTCATGAAATTATAGGCTTCCAACATTATGTAGATTTGTGTTTAGAAATAGCAACAGTAGAATCTTCAGTATTTTGAACTCAAATTCCTTGATAAAGCCCCTGAACTAAAAGGTTGAGACTGAATAGATTTGTATGCCTGCTTTTCAAGTTCAAAGAGAGGTACAATAGACCACAATGCCTATGAGAGACTGAAAAGAAATGTCACCTTCAAAATATGTCTGTAAATGCAAGAATGTGAAGAATTTCACTTCCCAGAATCAGATGTCACGTTAATCCCACAGTACGGGTAAATAATTCACCATAAGCATCACTTTGTGTGTTAGGCAGCTTTAAAAATTTGAGTAAAAAAAAAAAAACACATATAAATAAAACTACTTCAATTTAAAAAAAGCAACTTCTGAAAGCTGTCTAACAAAAACTCAGCATGGCTGTCTAGATGCATTTCATGATTATTTGTTTGGCTATGCAATGTCACACACTGAATGCAAAGTCAGATTCACCTGTGACCCTGGAGGAAAAACTTCACTGAGCTCAATAGATTATGGTCACCTGTAATAGGGGTAAAACTAAACTCTCACTTCATGCCCTTCCACATAAGAGAAAAGACACAGATGCTCTAAAACTCAGGGTTTATAGTTTCTGCAGTTTTTAAGTTGTTCGTCCAATACCCCACAGATATTTATGAGATGTATATTCAACAACAGTGTATTTAACCAGGCAACAGAGTTCCATTGTCAAGACAGGATGGCCTTATGGCAGAAATTGCAACATGTTTTCAAGTCTGGTGATGAGTTTTCCAGTTCCATGATGAATCTTGTTTACATTTCTCTAGTTCTTTGTAATGCCACTGCAAGAACAGAAGAGCAGGATACCCTAACTCAGCTTTCAGTGGTACTAGGATTGACAAGGCGTGTGTTCCAGTTTTAACTTGATTTTTTGCCCCAGAAATGTGGTTATGATGCTAAGAATAGTGTTTGAGCAAATAAGTTGAAATCAAGAGTAAATTTACCCCCATAAATTCAAAGGTAAGTATTACCTAAACCAGCTGAAATAAAATATACTGCCTTATTTTAATAGTACCTGCCGGTACTATTTCTCTTATTTTGTGTTCAGGAAAGGAAAACAGATAGGTTTAGTATATTAACAGGCTAAGAAATATTTTTAAAAATCATTTTCTGAACATTTTGTCATTAGACACTTCAAAGATGACAAAGAGTTTCACAACAGCAGATGATAAGCAACAGATATTCTTCAACATAATTATTTTAAAATCTGATGGCTGTAAATATATCTAAGAAAAGACAAGTGAATCCTATACATCATAAGAAATATCATAATTTCTTTCCTTACATCTTAAAATATTTTCTAGGCAGCTATCTCCTTGCCTTGAAAAGCATACGCTGTTTTAAGCAACAAAATATTCCGGTTTTATATGCAGCAACTCTAGCATGGTTCTTTACTGTATTTTGCTAACATCCTGGGTTTTATATTCTGCAATAATCAATCATTCCCTGCTAGAGAGAAACGTGCTATTTCTAACGTTTTATTTTTAACAGCATGTTTCATAATAGATCACATTCAATTCCATTTGTGAGCTCTCCAAAGCCCAAAATAGCAGTAAAAGATGGACAGTTTCTGGGTAAGAAAAATATTTTGGCTGAGGATATTTACAACTTGGAAATATTTAATCCTTAATAAAATAAAGGTTAGCTGCTGTGAAGCTGATAATTAGAGCTCAAAAACACTGAGGCTGCCTAATGATTTCTGGTATGTAGGTATGGAAGTTCCATCTATGTTTTGATAAATCTTGTTCTCCAAATGCTGACTTGAACCAGGAGGCTAGAGCTGAGAGCATGAAAAGCTACTTTTAGCTCTCATTCCCTGTGTGAGGATCTAAATGGGCTACACAGACCCCAGTGAATAGTGCTTATAAAACATTTGCATGGGGACAATCATGAAAAAAGCCAGAAGTATGTATCTAACACAGAAGTACACATATTCTTAAATTGGCCTAAGTAACTTAGATGGCCATTGCAATGACCTAAATTACACCAACTGTATTGTGAGAATAAACATTTAATAACAACAGAGAGATGATTCAATATACCTTGGCTGTCTAGGATTAAGTGACCCTTTGATCTATGTGGTCATGCTGTATTTTTGTATATTTCATTACAAAATAAAGAATTAAACAATTAACTGCTCAAACTTTAGAGTCAGTTTCAAGTCTTCATACTTAGGCATGTAAATATGGTTCAGGTTTTCAAAAAGGCTCACTGTCTGGGAGCTGAATATTTTTGAAGTCTGATCAGTTAATCTGGCAATAAAAGTGAGTTGAACAGAGGTCTATTGATAAATTAAGACCTGCTTGTTATTGATTGAATCGGAAAAAGAAAAATGAGATAATGTATGGAAAATTATACCTAAAGAACCAGTAGCCTAGAGGTATATAATGTTCAAAGTAATGTGTCCTTCCACCAGAACATGTTACTGTTATAGAAATTACATATTACATAGGCTAATTACATAGAAATGCTGAAATTAATCTATTGATCCAGAATAGTCATCACTTGGAATAAAAAAAGAGGATGACAACATTAATCCTCTCTTGGAATTGAAGAACAATTTCAAATCTGTATGAACTTAAAAAAAAATAAAATAAACATGTGGCGGCTGAAAGCAGGTAAGATTTTAAGAATCTGTAGTGCAGCCCTACCAGAAAAGAAAAGAAATTTACTCAGTGTCTAGAATTAAAGAGAAAAAATTGGCATTTTAAATATACTTGCATATTTACATATACATATATTTATATATACATAATTAGATACTTTTTTTTACCTTCTCTGACGCTTTCTTAAGAATGCTTGACAGGATTTGAGTCTATTTTAATTGGCTAAGCCACAGCAATCCTTTGGGGACTTTTGTAACAGAGCCTATGAAGAATATTTGAAAATCTCACCTCCCAAATTTATAGTAAAGGAGATTAATTTTATGTTACTCTTCTTTGCAGCTCCTTTAAATGTCTATTTGGGTACTATTTTCCTACTGCTTAACACCTCTGAAATGTTTTCTTTGCTTGGCAGGGTGATCAGATATTTTATGAAAGTACTTCAGCAGAGTAAAGCAAACTGTTTTCCCTACAGCTGTCTGATGGATTTGCCAATGACAAAGTGTCATGTTATTAGTAATTATTTCCATGTTATCATGACATCTCTAAAGCATTTAGCAAGCCACTGTCCTGACTTACATTTTTAAATGAAGTATCTAATGGAGCATTTTGGATGCATGAGTGTGTTTGATAAGGTTTTGGACATTTTCTGCAGTCTTAAAAGTGCTTCTGTGTTTTCTGTATAGATCTAGAAAAAGTTTTTGAGAAAGCCAATATCTGAGCGCTTTAATGAAAAAGAAAACTAGACTTTGTATTTCCCTCTGACAAAATCAAAACAAGGATGTCCATGCCTCCCTGTTTTATGCATGATGACATAAAAAATTATATGTATCAAACCAGGAAAGGCTGTCAGAGCAAAGAGTGAGTTTATTTATGCTGTATGTGAGCTGTAGCAAATGATGATCCGCCAAAAGTTCAATGGATTCTAAAAACTAGAATATTTCAATTGAAGGATATTTAAATGAGTCAGTGCAGACTCTCTCATCCTTTCTGCTGTGATAACAATGGAATTTAAGGCTTTTCTAGAAAGGATGTAGAACATACCTGCTCCTTTTTACCTCTCTGGAACATTATGGCAGACAGGTTAGAAGGAACCATCACTCAGATAATTTTATCAGTGATGCAAGTGAAATTACAGAGTAAGTTTACATCTGTTGGGAAGGCTCTACACGGTGTTTCACTGGTTTCAAATACATTGCACCACTGCAGAAACACACAACATTTCCATTTGAAAGTCAAGATGATGTACATCATTTGGTTGAGTATGAATGTGTGTTTATGGCAAGATCTCCTTGCAGGAAAACAAATTGGCCTCACCTGACTCACAGATTCTAATTCCAGTATTTTGATAAGAGTGGCCATACAGAATGTGGCCTTTTCATACCAAGTGTTTAATTTTTTCTTACATTTTCATGAATCCACATCTATATCAGGATTTCTCTTCGGCTTGTTTTAGACAATGTAATGAACTTTATTTTGATTTTTTGCTCATATTTTGTTTCCAATGACCATAGTTAAGTGTCTTCTAACTTCACAACATGATATAAAGACAAAGAAACTTCCCCATAATTAAAAAAACTCATTTTTCTTGACATGAGCACACTATAAATTTACATATAAATAATATGAATATAATATAAATTTAGCACATGACATTCAATAGATTACATAAACATCCTTCTTATTGTAGCACTGCTGGAGGGAGGACATCAAATATAATTAATTTATTTGTTTCATTTTTAATTTATAACCTTGGTCATAGAAAAGCAATTTAATGGAGCTACTTCTGGAACAAATCCAGAATTCCACATAACTCCAGGATTGCAGACCTTTATTCCAGTGAGATCTCTCTAGCTTCCTGGTGTTATCCTGTGTGGTATGTGTTAAAATATCAATAGTTTTAAGATCTAAAAAAATCTCGGTACTGACTTCCCCAGTCTGGACCATCTGTTGTCCTCAAATCACATATGCAGTTTACTTTTCCCTCCAGCTCTACATTTGTTTCTCCAGTCAGTTTGAGCAACAAATTCAGAAGCAAGGTATGTGGTGCATATACCTAAGTACCATATTTTTGTTAAATTAATTATATGATTTCATTTTGCCAATGATGCAAAGAGAATTCTCGGTCAGAATGAAAATCATGCTTTAATTCCTTTGTGCAGTGCATCAATTTAGTTTCAAATACAGTGTTGACTGTCCTGTATTTGAAACCAAATGAATGCACTGTCTGTCTGTGAGTCACAATATGACTCCTCCTTTTCTTCTTGCTGTATAATGCTATTAACATAGACCTAAAGAAAATACTTTTAAGCTCTTTAAAAATTTATTAAAAAATAATGCATCAGAATTGTGCTTATATTCCCACAGCCCTGCAATATACACAATGGCAGTGCATAGGTAAAAGCACAGTCATTATACACTTTGTAACCTTTTCTCAGTTTCGAAAATACAGATTAACAAGTACAGAAAAGAGGAAAAGAGCAGGATCAGCAGTTTCTTCTTTTGTTCATTCGCTGCCGTTACTGTGTCAGACTTTTTATTTTTCAAGGCTGCTGTTTTCCAGCAAAGTGAAATGCTAAATTGCTCAAACCATAAGAAATAATCAGAAAGAACTACACTCATTTTAGAGCACTAAGTTAATTTGTAGTAGAAAGTGAGAAAAAGGGGCAACCTGTTCCCTCTCCAATGTAAACAATGGGCCTGATTTTTGTCTCAATTACACTGCTAAGAAAAAGTCTAAGTTCTGCTGGAGACTTCCACTCCATCAGTTATGTGTCACTTTCCTGGGATCAAGAGGACAAAACACAAACACATTTTATCCTTGTATTATTTGAAGAGTATAGTTGTCTTCCTGGTTTGATATGTAGCAATAATCCTAAACTGAAGTGTATATTTAATGTTCAGATTTTCTGTGAGATAAATGTATTAGTGTTCTTTTATACATTTCTATACATGCAGTGGTGCAATATTACTAGTAAGAAGCTTGGTAATTTCTAAGGCTCCACTTTGAAAGTGACAAAAGAGAAGTTCAGCAGTCCACTTGACAATCAAGCAATGTTTTGTTTTTTTCCAGTTTAGCTCACCCAAACTTTGAGAATAAATTTGCTAGGAAAAAAAGGGGTTGTATAGGGAACTTAGGATATTATCTTAAAAGTGAAGAGAAAAAATAATTGAATCAACTTAAGAAGAAATTCTGACTTGTAATGTAAACAAGAGTGACCACAAATACCATGTGCCACCTACAGCCTGTGAAGCTAGTTGCAACCAAGATTGTCTGATAAAAACTTTTTCTATTGGTTGACCTATCTCCAGAAAAAAAATTTTAAACTACCCAATCTAAACAGCTCAGGTCCCCGATTTTTAATTTAAGGCTACTGCAGGAGGAAAACAGCACTGATTTAAAAGGGAGCAAGGAGAAATTCTCTTTCTGAGAAAATTGTATCAAAGCAGAAAACTACAAAGCCACCTCCCATCTCTTCTCAAATTTCTTTTGGCAACAACCTTGCTTTTTTGCTGCTAGGGTGCTTTCAAAGGCAAGGAACTTTTCCTTTTTTTTTTTTTTTTTTGATTTTTTTTATTTGTTTGTTTTTGATGGATTTGCCTAGCATAAGGCAAATCAGTTTCTGGACTCCTGCTCTGCCTCTATCTCACAACTCAAGACTTTCCAGCAGGGAAACAGCTTTTACAAAGCAGAAATTGAACATAAATGTTTAAAATGTCAGGGCAAAACACCCAAAAGTGAAGGCAAAGACTCAAAATTAAAGCCTTTTTTTTTTTTTTTTTTTTTACAAGCTAATTTAAATCAATCTGATTAAGTAAGGACATGGCAATGACTCAGATGAGCATAACCTACCTAACCTTTTCTGGAACAGTAACTTTGTTATTTTTGCAGCTGAAACATCAACTGCAAAAATCTGACAAATTAAAACCTTAGCTAAATCTATATGGCTTTTAGTGTTAATGAAGACTTTACCATTCTTATCTCTTCTTACTAAAGTGCCCATATTATCTCATGAGTATACATCAATTAACCATAAGGATGTAATTCAGAATAAAATCTTCTTGACAGTAAGTGTAATCCTGCCTAATATCAATTCTCCTCTTGGTTAAAGCTATTTCCTGTCCTGGACTTGCCACTGTGCAACAATCCTAATCAATACCATAAGAAATCTTAGCCAGAGAGGTCAACCTCCCACCAAAAAAAAAAAAAAAAAAAAAAAAAAAAAAACCCACAAAAAACCACAGCACTAATTACTGCTAAGAATGATTTTGATTTAAATGCTTTATTTCCAGTCAACCTTGAAAATAACCTGATCCAAATTTAATCTAGAAAAACAGTTGCTTACATCACAAAAACATTATTATTTATTTGTAAATAATATCATCAGAAAAATTATAAACTGAAAATCTTTAAATGTTGATAGAAGTGGGATATCCTCCCCTTTGGATCAAGATAAATTTGAAGAAGATCTGTAAGTGAAATACTGTATCACTGCACTGTGTTTCTCTTTAACTCCTAATATTCAAGCTGCTGATTTCACCATACATCATAAATCTTATATTCTTTAAATGTTAATTCTTAACTAGAATCTAAAATTTCAAAGCATTTTAGATAGCAGTCATGGCCCAATATTTGTACTCTGCAGGTAGGATCAGGTTTAAAAAGGAGGTTTTTTTTGGCTTCCCTGTTCACAGTTTCAAGGTACAGCTTGGATGCTGAACAGAGCTAATCTTTAAGGCCATCCAAATTACAGATGAACTGCGCAGTTTAAACTGGTACATGTACAGTGAAAGGAGGATGGATGAACCAGAAGTGTTCCTTCCAACCTACCTAACCATAAGAATTATTCCCCCATATAATGCCACAATCCATCTTGATTTCATTCATTTAGGTAAAATTGATATTGAGAGTAAGAGCTCTTATTCACTTACCTAGTTTCAGTGTCCATAATTACTAATTGAAGAAATTTTTGCCTAGACTCTGGAAATCATAGTTATTACATATAACTACTGGTGATGTCTACGTTATTTCTTACAGTGGATTATGTTGATGCCACTTTTCCAAGCAGCTCTATTCACTTGGTTTCCTCAGGTAGCCTTTTTTCTCTCTAGCAGTAAAGGGACAGGAGAATATCAGCTTCAAGGTATTGCAGATCATCTGCTTAACGTATTCTGTGTGCACTGGTATAGCTGGTGAAAACAGGAAGCAAGTAGGTACCTCCCTAAGTAAACAAATACAAATTCAGTAATGGTGTCCTGTTTGGTGTTAGATCAAAGGATTGACACAAATGAGCAGAGGAATTTAAAAAAAAATCTAATAATATAACCATTAGTTCTACTAAGGGACAATCAATTCTTGAATTGCCCATAGATCTCCAGAGAATAATATGCAAGTTTTTCAGTATTTCACAGCTGTGTTCTGCCCTCAAAGTGGACAGCTCTATTCAATTACAAAGGATGCAGATGAATGGCATGATATGTCCTGAAGTGATGACAATCTGATGATTATTGTGTTTGATTAGAAACTCTACCCTTACCATTGAACTTTTTTTTTAAAAGCCTATTTTAAAGAGGTTATAGAAACCTTTGTCTCATTCCGTCTAAGGCAGAAAATAGCATGTAAGCCTAAAAGCAGTATTTTCCTTTTTTTCACCAAAATGAGAGAAAGAACATAAGAAAAAAACAGACACATCTACTCTGGCCTCCATTTTCTGTTAAGGTCTTGGTTTCTGAGATATTGAGGCTTCAGTATAATAAATCAGGAAATAAATATCCTGATGTGATCCTTTTCAGCCTTAAAAGATGCTTCATGAAGGTAGCTAATTTTTCCACAAAAATATTTTGCAGCAGTACATTTTGAGTTCAGCAATGAAGGACTGACAAATCAATGTGCAGAAACACTCTTCATTTGCAAAAGGAGAGAAACATCCTCCCTTGTTACTCCAAATCTGAAAGTTTCAGTTTCATCCTTGAAGCCAAATATGTGGTTCCTCCAATTTGCAACAGCATTTCATTTCAAATTTCACATTGTTTTAACTTTAACACATGAAATAATCCCAAAATATTTTCTTAGATTCAATAACAACTTATGTTTTGTTATTAAGACAGAATCGTTCGTTTTCTGTTTCTTCAACATTTGTTGTGATTGGATTCCTCTTTTACCATAATTTCTACAAAAGACTCAATTTATCCATAAAATCCTAAAAGAGAAATGTTCTAAAAAGCTATTTGGTTTGCTGTTTGCAAACCTGCATTTTTGGTTTAGTTTTAAAAACATATATGTAGCTAACCATATTAGATTCTTCCTAAACCTAAATCCTCTCTTCTGGGTTGAAAAATAAATTTTCATTTGCCCAAGAAAATTGGGCAAATTTGTCACCATACATTCAGCAAGAGAACGCCATATCAAAAAAAACAACCAAGATATACCATGTCAGTGAAATACGACTGTCTCTGTGGTCAGTGATGCTGACTTTCAATTTAATATTTACTTTCTAGCCAAAAAGAGAGAGCTTAATTCTTCTCACCATGCATGGAAAACACTTACTGCGTACTCTGTCCAATCAGTGTTTTAAAGGACATGCTCATAGGGGATCTGTATGCTATACAAGACAATAATTTCTGCCTGAATAATTTAATAGAATATAGCAAAATTGAGACATCATGCAAAACAATAAATTGACAATTCCCATCAAAATACAATGCAATTTAAGCTAAATCAGAAGCTGTAGCTGATTTCCTGGCATAAATAAAGTGATACCAGTCTTCTTTAAAAATAAAGCAAAACAAAACACAAAGTAATTATAATTTTCAATCTTATCAGCACAGAGTAATCTAATTAACTTCTTTAAATTATGAGACAAATTTTGGATAACTGGACTTTGGTAGCTTTGTAAAGAAAAACATTGCACTAATAATAGAAAATCTAGATGTTAAAGAGGGAAATATCAATATATTGCATTTCAGTGGGAAACTTCATTGAGAAGTAGCATTATGCTGTGTACAAAATGACTTCTGGACCCATTTTTAATTTCTTTCTACAAATCTTACTTCTTGCTTTACAGTAACCACCTGATTTAATTACAAATTCTGTGTCTTTCTTTTTATGCATGATGTTTAGTCACATTACATCCAAAAGACATGACATTTTTGGATGCATACAAACCAAAAAGAGCAGGCAGTGCAATTCAAGCATTGTTTGCTAAACTTTATAATAAATAAACTGGTTTTATTTACCTCAGCAAAATTTCACATAGTATTCAAGCCTAAAAACATCCACCTTCCCTTTGGGTAAGAAGTACCATTCATAGGTAATCAGTGCTTTTTAAGAGAATTCACCATTCAATCAGGGGTTTACCAGGAAAATTACATAATATAGTAAACCTCTATGGGTTTATGTAGGAAGTGTTGAAAGGAGAACCCTCTTCTTCACATATTTACAAACTCAAGGCCAAGAACTTGCCAGTTTGGAATGTTTTCTAAACTAACTAGCAGCTTGGGATCTTCCTTTTTTTCAATGTTTAATTTTAGAAACTTATGGGCTCATTAAATCTCACAGTAGTAAGTACTTATCTCATGAAAATCCTTTACTGAGGATCTCATAATTGCATGTGCTTATAAGAATTAGTTGTCTGTAAATGTTAAATGATAAATTATAGAACAGACCCAAGGAACAGATCAGAAGTTTAGGTATGAATGATCATTCTTTTCTCAAATCATGGTTCTTTTTTGTATGCATATACAAATCCCTGTCCAGTGGCTATTAAATATCATTAAGAACAAGAGTTCTAAATCTCAAATATCACAGGGAAGTATGGGGATGACTGAGGATTTTTTAATTTAGCTTGGCTTTAACAGCTAAAGAAATCTCAGATTTTTTTTTTTTTCAGGTCTTTCAGTTTCTCTGGTCTTTTTTCCCTACATATGTTTGCATAACTATAGGGAAATTGTCAATTGTTTCATTGACAATTTTCTGTTTAACTGCAGAACAGAAAATTACTTGGGCTTTTTTCACTTTATTTGTTTGAGCATTCATTTGACATTATTTTCTGGTTCTCATCATCTATTTTGATTTTCTTTAGCACAGAAAATATTTCTGTTCCTACATGTCTTCCTTTGTTCAGTGGGTTCTGATATATATGTATCAATGTTCTTTTCATTTTCTTCTGGAAATTGGTCTTTTAATAGCCTTCAAGATTTTCCAAGCTGTACCAATAATTTACCACTTAACAGTGGAAGTACAGCAACTGATCTTTTATTGTTCTCCTCTAAAGGAATCACTTTTGATAGTCAAATCTGCCTTTAAGTTATTAGCAAGTAAAATTTTGAAATGCATCCAGAGACATGGGGATAAAGAATTGCAGAATAAGTTAAATTCCAGCTTAATTAATCATTTAGAAACAATACATCTTTCCCAAATAACCAGCAATCCTCCCTGTCAAAACAAGACTTTGCCAGACTTTTCATCTGACATGCTGTTAAAAGGAGACAAATCTTACAGTCTAATTTTCTAGTTATTTGAAAACTTCTCATTTTACAAAGGGAAAATAAGTTAGTCACTCACAATTTTTTCATCCATAAGTGCTTGGAGAATTAAAATGAAAGTAGAAACTGAGTATGTTGCTTGATTACAGCAAACATCAACTACTTTAGTAAGTTGCTAAGTGGACACTCTGTTTTCCCTTGGTACATACATGGTTTGATGTAACAGAGCAGACCATTCCTGCAGTCATCTTCTTTATAAACTGAAGCCAATTGCATTAAAAGTACAGTTAACATTATTTTGGTTCGTATTACCTTATTTTCTTGAATAGGTAACATAGCCTGTTAAGCTCAGAGTTCAGCTTTTCCATAAGCAGTTAAGGTTAACCAAGAGACTGAAAATAACCATGATTTTTTTAAACAAAACCACTAATTTCCACAAAGATTACACTGGCTAGCTCAATTATAAGTCATGTTCCTTGAGCAGTTACTATGTTTTCCTTAATGTGAGTGCTCTTTTTACTTGACAGTAATAGTATTTTTCTCCTAGAGTGGCTTGAGAACTCAATTCTCTTCACTTTCCTTCTGAAAACTACAGAAAAAAAACAATGCAAATTTCTTCTAAGACAGACTCAGAGAAGCATGGGTGGAGGATAAAGCCAGAACAGAACAGATGAATGACTATCTTGGTCTGCTAAGTCACATCAACATACTAACAATGTGTAACATACAATGATGAAATAGGAGAAGTAGGATAATTCACATCCAGCCAAATCAGCTAAAATTCCCATTTATTTCAGATGTGACTGTGGTCATGAAATGTCTGATGCTTACCATTTACCAGCCAATAAAAGAGATGTGATATAAAGACAACCTTCTAGCACTTCAAAATAATCTTACAGTGGGTAGTGTTATTGAGAAAATTTAATAGTGGATGTGAATTGATGAATGGTAGGTAGTATTTTATTACTAAATAAAAGCTTGGCAAATTGTGATTTGATTTCTGCAGTTAAAGATATAAGACCAGCAATCTCAGCCATATTTATTAACCATAACTTAAAGATCATCTTATCAATTCATTATAGCACTCATATGTCAGAAAACTTCAACATGTTCCCAGCTCGTTTCATGATAAAATTGAAAACTATCTGAAGACTACAGTGGAGTTCTTCAAAAAGACAAAGTGTCATGGTTTAACCCCAGCTGACAACTATGCACCATATGGCTGCTCACTCTCTCTCCTCAACAGCAGGACAGGGGGAAGAGAACAGGAAGGGTAAAAGGGAAAAAACTATTGGGTTAAGAGATGAATAGTTAAGTAACTGAAATAATTAATAGTAAAAACAATAATAAATTGAAATGAGAAGAAAAGTAACAAAGAGAAATAAAACCCAGGAAAGGCAAGTCTGCAAACAAAAACAATTTCTCACCACCATCCAACTGATACCCAGCCTGTCCCTGAGCAGTTTCCCCCTGGAAAAAAATGCCCCCTTTATTGCTGAGCCTGATGCCTCGTGGTCTCAAATACCTCTATGATCAGCTGTACCAGCAAAGTCTCCTGCCAGCTCCTTGGGCACCCCCAGCTCCTCACTGGTGGAGCCACCTGAGGCACTGAAAAGGCTGGGATGCTCTGTAAACCCTGCTCAGCAATAACAAAAATATCCCTTTATTGTTAACACAGTTTCCAGCACAAATCCAAAACATAGCCTTGCACTAACTACTATGGAGAACAGCTGAGACAGTTCCAACTGAAGTATTTGATTAATGCTACAATAGAGGGCAATCCTAAAATGGAAGTCCCGTCCCTGTTACTTCCAGCTGAAAAGATCCTCAATGTGACTGGTGAGGTTCTGCAAATGTAGCTCTCCATCTGTCACAAATCACATTTTTTAACAACTGCACAGATAACTCAAAAGGTTTCACAGTACAGGATTTCCTGCTCTGTTATATGAACTTTTAACCCTTTAGTCCAGAAAGGCAAAACAAAGTAGAATCCTGCAGGACAAGAGCAAATGTATGAGCAGAACTGTCACAGCTGAGACAGCCACACTATACAGCATATCACCATACAAATTTAGAAAGCTTCAACCCAAACAGACCACCATACCACAATAGAAGGCTTCAGGAGTCTGCCCTTCTTGTTCTTTAGTCCAACCTTTTATGCACCTCATGTTCCTGCAGTGCACCTGTGTGCCCTCTGTTCCCTTTGGTGGCTGCTCAGTGCCCCTGGGCACTCCATGGCTCATTGCTGTCAGTGCTGCTCTCCTGCTTCTCACAGCTGTGCCCACTGGGGATGAGCCTGGGCCCAGCCCCACCCCAATTACCACAAATTTTATGCCTACACAGAACTGTGTACAGTTCTTCATCCCAAAGCAATCTATGCCAAATTCTAGTTGATGTAGCCAGTTCCATTGGTTTCTACTAATTTCAGTCAATCTTTCTTTAAGGAGAGAGGGAGAGGAATGAATGGTCAACAAGGAAAGTTGTCTATTGACATAAGCATATGATCAGTATGTCACAGAAGGAACAGCGAACTGGACATTTCTTTTCCCATCTATGGATTTTTTTTTCTAGATTGTCTGTTCAAACTCTATTCCCAAATAGCAACAGTCTCAGTAGTATTAGTGACCTTTGGCAACAGCCTTTCTGTCTTTTGGGACTACATTGATTTTTTTCCCCCCCTCTGGCTTCCATATAGCAATTTGGCATCTTATTGACCCAGATCTACAAAGTGGCCAGTATCATTAGCGGCAAGGGATTTTGAGAGGTTTTTTTAGTACAACAAATTAGAACATGAGCTGGCGCAGGCTGCAGTGAAAAAAGCATTGGTAGTACTCTAGATTCAGACAGCTCTAGTGGACTGAGAGCCGTGTTTGGCAGATGTGGCATTGGTGGATTTTTCTCAAGATTAGTTTGTTAGCCACACAGAGTACTTGGTAGCCACACACAGTACTTGCCTTGCTGGTCTTCCAGAGTGTGTCTAGGCCCCAAAGGCTTTAGTTTCAGTTTTCAAAATTCTAAGTGGGTAAAGGTTTATGTGCTTTTAGACTGTATTAACATATTAACACATAAGAGCACAGAAATTATGAGAACCCCCTCAACTTCTCTTATTTTCTTGTAATTATTGAAACATTCCTAGGGATTTCTTGTATAGACAATGGGCCTGGTACATACTTTATATTTTTCAGGGGTTTCTTAGTAAAAGTTAATGCATATTCCATTTCCCTGTAGAATACAATAATCTTTTCAGCAGTAAATGTTTGGAATCCTTGTGTGGATTTATTCTCATAGTGAAATTACCCTGTATTCCTATTTAAAACTCTGTGCAAAGTACTGGCTTACTAAAGGATTGAAATGGATTGCTTTGAACTACATTCTGTGGGAGGATAGTCTGCAGCTATCCAGCCTAGTTTATTTGATACTACTCAACACTATTACTCAGTAATTACAAATTAATTTGGGCTAAAACTGAATGGTTCTATCGCATTCCAAAGACCCACACTGATGCTTCCCAAGAGAATACTCTTTTTTGAGTACTGTCTGAAAGTTCTCTTATTATTCTGTTAGGGGAAATCAAAGCTGTTTTGTAGACTATTTATTCGAAAACTTTCTAAGTGTTTCACTTTACAGGATTGTAAAGAACAGCACGGGTCATATGCAAATCACAGCCTTGAGACTAAATTCTTACCATCACAGTAAGCAATGGGTTCAATCCTAGAGCAACCTTTCTTTCTTTCTTTTACAGTTGTTTCTCTCTACAGTTACATCAGCTATACAATTATCTCTCTTTATATTTAAACAACTGCAACAAAAGCCCACAAAAAGAACCAAAACTGGAAAATTAAGAAACATCCTCAATGAGAAAATAACATGGAACAATGTGAGCTGTCTTTGAAAATAGTGAGTTATTCCAACTAAAAATGTGTAGGTTTTTATGCTTCAGCTGAGGACAGATTTTTGTTCAGAACAAGACTCAGTCTTTGTGTATGGACCCAGCTGAAGGAAAATAGAAAGTAAAGGATGTAGGTTCTGAGAATTACACAGAAAATATCTGAAAATTTTTATGTTAGTGGTAATATTCTCCTTTCAATTAGGCAGATAAATTGCAGGAACACCCACTACCAGAGACTGATATCTTTTTAAAATCCCCAGTTTTACACTCTTTAAACAGTTGCAATTTTTCCAGATGTCTGCCTGAGGGTTTAAGAATTTGCTACTCCCTGCTATCCATTTTGCAACTCTTTTTTATATGTTTAATACAGTTTTGCACTCCTTTGACATCACTTAATTCCTGAAAAGCATAGGCATCTGACACAGAATTTTAGTGAGGTACTCCAGGAAATGCCCTTGGCACAAAAGGGATATAATACCTCTTATTTCCAAATCTGTTCATGCATAACCAGGGTTAGCACACATTTCCTCAGAGTATATTTGTCTTCAGTAAGACAAGAAAGGAAGAGACTCCAGTGAATTTATTTAATAATTGATAATGGAAATAGACTCTAATGAAATTTCCATCATCCAGAAACATGAACTCTACTACATATATACTGTCATTCATTTGTTGGCTAATAGCCAACTTGGCAGCTTCCTTGAATTCCCTACTTGGATACAAACAGCCAGCCCACTTGTCCTATGATAAAGCTCTTCAAATCTCAAGGGAACCAGTGAACTCTTAGGGCTGTATCTTTAGGAGCTGTGCACCCCCACAGAAGCACAAAGCTGCAAGAGAAGCCACATCATAGAGATGAACCTGAATGTTTCAAAGTGTATTTATCTGTTTCTTTGTAAATCCTTTATGGGTTGGAGCTAACAGAGGACCCTCCAGACAAACTCTGAACCTAGTCCTTTTTCCAGTCCAGATTCCAAGTCCTTTTAGCCCCTATTATTTACACATGGAAGATTTGTGGGCTGGAAAGTGGATATATTGAGAAAGAAACTCCTAACATATGATGGCAAATTAATTTCTCTATAGTACCCATACATCAGTCTTTTTGTATCAGCTGCAAAGTCTGTGGTTGCTGTGACTTCTTAAGACACCTACAGGCACTGTGTAGGTATTAAGTGCTATATTTTCATAAAGCTTTAATATTTATTTGACTTCCAGTGAATAAAAGTGCCTATATTGTATATATGCCATGAGAAAGATGAAAAATACATGCTACTGACTGTAAAGACCCAAAATATTTGGAGACAATTATACTACCTGATACTTAATGGCTGCCTACTGAAGCATATTTTACAAGTAAATATTTTACAAGTAGTCTTAAGTTTCCTATTTGACTATGTTTAAAATTCTAAGACTTCCACTCTTTCCATAATTAAAAGAGATGAAAATTATACAAAAGACAATAAAGACTTTGATAAAATAATAATAAAAAGTTATTACCACTATTCTTTCTTTTAATAAAATATTTCTTATCTCAGCTTTCCATTACTGTCCCATCTTATCATAAATATTTAACTAAAATATACAAAGTAGAAAAACATATTTCTTGTTTTCTTATTTCATATTTTTCATCTAATTTCAGGCCACAAACAAGTCATCTTCTTACACTTATGCAGATTTCCTCTTTAGTAGGACTGAATTTCTGCGTCTCCAGAACCAGTTCTTACAAAGCAGTCAAAAGACTGTCTAACGATAAATTTGTATCAGTTTTGTCATACAATAAGTAATTTTATGAGGCTTAAAACACGCATCTGTGACTACAAATATCTAATTTATGGTGAATATTTTATTCTCTGCCAGCAGGTGTTCAATCCATACTTTATACATCTCCTTAGTCATAGAGGTTTCAGGGCTTAGTTTAATTTTCCATGACAGCTAAGCTCTTCCACGGCTGACTACACAAGGTTGCTATTAAAATACTTCTTCACCTATTGCACTCAGTAATCAATAGTCTACTCTAATATTTATACTGTCAAATACTTTGGCTTGTTATTGTGACTTTTATATTACTTGTATGTCAACAACATGCACATGTGCATGTACAAACTCATGAAATGATACTTTTGGTAATCTCTAATCATTCAGTATACTTAAATAATGCTTTGGGAGCACCTTTAAGCACTCCTAAGTTCAGAAGGCCCTGGGGAATACACAAAATTCTTAAACTATAATTAGGAACCCTAGAAGAGCATTCCATACAAAAAATACACTTTGCATACACTGTAATATATCAGATAAATAGCAAGCACCTTGAAGTCAGAAGCAAAATGAGAAAACTGAAAATTTGAGTATTATGAACACAAAATAAAAGTAAAAACCTTAGTAATGCATTAAAGAAATAGAACTAAAGCCAAAACAAAAAGAATTTATATATTTAAAAAAAAAGTTATTGATCTGGCTGTCTTAAAGCCTTTAAGGAAAGCTTTAATTATTAAAAAAAGTTACAGACTGAAGACAGAAATACCTCATTTTTTCCTTGTACATACAATTTTGAATAATTTCAAATAAAATGTGATAAGAACAATAACTCTGTTCTACAAGAAATAAAATTATGAAATCTATTAGCACTGATTGCATGGAGTAAAAGCGGGAGAGGACATGGAAAAGTGAGCACTCAGTTAATAGTATTATGCTTTTTCTCTAAAGTGAAGAGAAACTTATAGAAATTTTTATCTACTTCCCTTCAATCTTGTAGTATCCTAGAGATCAAGATTATTACGAACTTTTGTCAGATATGCAACAGCTCTGATACACTTTAATGGTCTTTGAAAGATGTATAATTTAGACATGATATTGAAAGGTAAAGATGCACACAAAGCAAACATGGATGAGCTAGACATTATGAAGGTGGAATGCAAGACTGAGCAACGCATGATATCATGAAGATCAGGAAAATTAACTGAAGGTTGAGTAAACAGAGTGTTTGATTGACAGAGGAGACAGCAGCCTTCACTATACAAGTGGATTTGCAAGTGACAGATGCCTAGCAGAAGATGCAACAGATATCCTATGAGCTGACAGTATGATCCAGGTGAAATTTTCCACACTTCAATGGAGTATTTAATTCAGGCAATGCTCTCAGCAAGACAGAACAAGAAAATCAGAAGGGAACTAAAATACAGGAAACTTAAGCACAAATAGAAGTGTTAACAAAGTTATTTTCAGTGAATATTTTAGAATTATTCTGCAGCCAATGGCAAATGAAGTTCAGAATGCACAGCATAAACATTTTATTTTGATAGTAGGGAAATACTTAGTCACAGATCAAGTTCACTACTTATCATCACTACTAAATGGAAATTTTTATTTAATCAGGAGCTCTGCCAGTATAAGCCAGATTACCTCCACTGATAATGACATTATAGTGATTTACTCATCAAGAGATTGATGCTTTGAGTATTTGAAAATACTAGAAAAAGCATGGAGGTAAGCATGACTGAGTGGTTCCAAGACTTCCAGATCCCACATGTGAAAATATCTGTATGTCTGCAGATGCTCTGAGATTCTCTGTGCAGTGTAACAGGAGTGAGGAATTAAACAGTGAAGAACACAGAAGTAGTAGTTACATACCTCTGGTTGGTGCATATCCATTTTTAGGACTATATTTATTTCTCTTTTCAAATCATAAGCAAATCAGCTGACAAGCCAGCTATCTGTCAAGAATACATACAGAGAGTAATGAACACTGTGACATGCTTTTATGGAAATAGGATTAAGTTTCTGAACAGTCTGTAAGGCACACTCATTGTGGATTTTGCCAGCCAGGGCTTTCCACTTGGCATTGACTGCTTCTGTGTAGCTGGATTTTGTCTCATAGCATGACAGCCAAGGTCTGAGTGTTACTGAGCATAAGGAAACCATTGCAAATACTTTCAATTTGTTGGTAAAGTCACAGAAGTCTGTACACTTCTAAAACAGGCAGAGGACAGGATCTGCAGCCTCAGAAACAAGGCAGAACCTGAAATACCACTGGAATGGACCAAACGTTCATCAGCTGATAAAACCAGACAGCCTTTTGGCCAAATGTAAAAAGTAGCATTTTTACATTTGGCCAAATGTAAAAATGTAGCAGCCAAAAGGCCAGAGAGGATGAACAGGAAACAATTCCCTCCCCAAAAAGAAAGAAAAAGAAAGTAGATTCATTTTTCTCAAATAAAAACAAGCAGAACAAACCTAGGCTTAACTCACAGCTCCCATTGATGATATCATGACAAAGGTCAGGAACCTATTCAGGAACTATTTGGTTGAGTTTCACTAGATCAGGAAAGGTGATGCTAAAAATAAACTATCAGATCAATCTAGATGTATCTTAATGTCCAAGAAAGTGTGAATCACATTCAGATGCTTGAATGGGCTGATAGAAATTGGAGTAACTCTTGCCAAACTAAGTGTTTAAGGTTAAACAAAAGTCTAAAAATGGCAATAGAATCTACAGAGATTTGAAGTTATCCAGAGCAGAAATTTCAGCTCTAAGAATGCTAGTTAAAACAGCATGAAGATTAAATAGTTTATGCTTGTACAAAACTTAAAAGAAATAATAACAATCTACTTTTTACATGATTCTTATACAAGGTGTAACAATGGATATACAATCTGACTATAACATCATTTAAATCAAACTTTCAAACCCACATTTTTTTATATTTAGACAAAAATTATAAAAAATTTACACCGATAAAAAGCTACTAATAGTTTAAATTATGTGCAATAATTTTTACTATATAGCACTTTCCTAATCCTAATCCTCTGTTTATATCCTGAGTAAAGATAATTTCCTGGTCTTGGATTATGTGAATAAATGCTAACTTCACCACCAAAACCAATAGTTTCCTAGCACTTCTTACAGAGAACTGTACTAGAAAAAATATGGGTAGCCCTTTATAAACGCTGTTTTTAAGATCTGATTTGTTAGCAATTACACTCTTAATATAGATTTGCACTCAAAGTATTTTGTTAGTTTAGCCCCTAAAATTCAAGAAGATATGGAGAAGAAAGCAGAAAACATGGTGGAAATATCAAAATTCCTCAAGAAAACAACTCTATGAGAAATATTTTTATTATTTCCCTAACCAAGTTCTCTGACATTTCAAAATAATATCTTTTATATGGAAGTTAAAACGGGTTTTTAATGTTTAAATATAAAGTGCAAAATTCCAGTCATGTATTTAAAAGAAATTTTAACGGTATATTTAAAGTTCACAGAATGTAAGGTATGACAGAATAAAACCAAAACTGACATTTTTTGCAATTTGAAAGTTATTTTTAAAGTAATTTGTCAGTTTATTCCCCCCTATCCATTTAAATGGTATGGCAGAGGGAATATATTTATCATACTATGTGGTTCAGAAAAGCTTGCTATTTGTACAGAAGTAATATCTGGCTGAGTAGCTAAGCACCTGAAACACTGCTGTGTTTATTATTTATTTATTATAATCCTTTAAGGATGATCATAATCATTCTTCAAAGAGAGTGATTAAGCAGAAGTACCATTCAAACATACAGGGAATCATAAGAGTAGGCTTTTTATTTCCTAATAATAGGCAAACTTGTTTTATTCCCAACTAACATTTGGAAAAACTATGTTTTCTATAAATAAGGGCAGTAATATAAGCCAGTACTGATATTTGGTTTCAGATAAAAACACAACATTATTTATTGTTCGTTAGTCTTTATTTGCTGTTTGAAATTAATTTTCTCTAAAGCTAATGATTACTTTCATTTAAGCAGGAAGGGAAGAAAGTAATACTATACAACATCATTCACTCATGAGAAATAAGAATTATTCAATAAGTTAAACAAGCAGGTCATCATCTATTCATTTAAAGGTAATTTACCTGTCAATGCATTCATCTTCCAAAAAATAAAACTGAAATAAAAGTAAAATCAGAAGTTCATGCACAAAAAAAAAGGGAATTGATTCTTCTTCCTAGATATGCTGTGATATCAACTGAGATAACAAGCTGAGAAAGAGGTTTCTATTCTAATTCCAAAATCTAGATAGTAGAAGAAGAGGAAGTATTTTTAAAAAAGTAAGTTTTTGAGGCAGAAATAAAAGTAGGAAGTTGCATAACTTTTTGAATTTGTTTTGAATAAAAATTCTACATCCAGTAAAAAAGTTAGAGGAAAAAAAGGCAGGTTATTAAATTTGATGTCTTCACTTTCAGGTATTGATCAAAAACTAGCATTTAAGTGTTTTAAATTGTATATTTTAAAATGCTTTACTGGTTCAACAATCCTTATATAGTTTATGCATACATTTGTCTATACCAAGTCCTTTTCAGCTAACCAAATTGGAAGCCAGAAGAAACAAATACAAAAAATAAATTGCCTACTTAGAACACCTCTGAGCCCTACTACTCCCTACACTCGTACTAAATATTTTTATCTTATTTTCCCTGGTATTCATGAGTTACTCAGACAGTGCTGACTGGCCTCCATGGATCTTTTGCCTGTGAATTAATAACAAAGAGACTCCCTGTGTGGAGACATGACTGACTGTACATAAGAGTTCCATAAGCAGAGATAAATTAGACAGTGACATTGCTTTGCTTTTGTCATACTCCAATTGTTCAGATCAGTTTATTTAGACAAAAGCAAAAAGCAAATTCTACCAGCAGAAGTGCTGTAACTTTGACAAACAAATCAGAAGCCTGCAGTGGTAGGTAAAAGCAGATTATTCAACTGGCTCTGCAAGCCACTTGCCCAAACACCATATTCATCAGCTCTTAAACTTCTGCATTACAAACACAATCTCTCATTGTTGAACTTTAATACGGGGTTTTTTTTGTGCTCTAGATCCTTAGCAAAAACTCTTTTCTTCAACATTTCAACATGATTGGAGAGAGTTTTACGCTGCAGCACATCTTTTCTTTCATGTATTTCCCCACTGGAGCAAGGGTCTTCCTGACTTGTAATGAGAACTGCATTTCAGAGTTTATCCATGTTATTTTCTTTCATTTAGGATAACTCTGAACAAAAAGTCTTCTTAGTGGTTCCCATGACAACAACCTTTCAGTTACTAATCCTGAACATATGGCTGGAGTAAAAGAATATTTCACGGAGGTGTACCACTATTTACAGGAAGTCAAGTTAACCTTAGGGATGGATTACAAAACCCCTTCAGTCAGTGGAATGACCCCTAATTGGAGGGAAATTCGATCAATTAGTGCAACTACTTTTCCCATGTGGTCTAGTTGAGAGATTTCAAAGGTATTTTCTACATGAAAGAAATTGATGTTGGTTCAATTGACTCCCTGAATGAATAGAGCAGAAAGTAAAGTGCTAGGAATTTTTGCTAAGAGGTTGTCCAAAAACTCATTTCAGGAATGACTAATACAATTTCTGTCACAGAAACTTCACCTGAAGATACAAGCAAAGATGGTTTGCAAAGAAAGTAAATTCCATGTATTAGAACTACTGTAGGTAGGAAAAAAAAAAAAAAAAAAAGTGAAAAGTCTTTTGTGCACAAGATCTTTTAGAAGTAACTGGTTCTGTTCTAAGTATGCAACAGGTCCTGGCCTTGTGATTCACTGGTCCATAAACCTATAACTCTGCAGTGTGTATGCCTAAAGAAAATGTTTCCTAAAGTTACTCCTTTCGCATTATCAATATTTCAGCTACACACGGACTGCAAGGCTGAACTAGGCCTTTGTTAAAATACAACTATAAGCTTGAAATAAAATATCCTGGGTTTTTAGCCAAGAATTTTAGCATACCAGTAACCTCAGTGATTCAAGCAACTAACACTGATCAACCAGTTATATAAGACTATCTACAGGATTTGATGATTTAATGTGTGGGTGAAAGGTGACCTGAAGCTGAATTTTCAAAAAAACCCAGCACTCTTAAGAAAACATTTTATTCAAATTTTAAGTGTGCATCAAGGGAATATAAATACAATTTCTCACAGATTTTTATTTTCTAATTAATGATCAGCACTTGTAATTCACAGTGATATTTCTGTC